>NC_053392.1:410859164-411231524 GCF_905171765.1 Bufo bufo
GCACGGGTCTCACCCCTGGGGATAGGTACCTGGAGGGGGTGGGCAGGGAGGCCGCGTTGATTTTTCCGCACGGTCCCACAAGCGAACGTGGATCTGGCGGCAAGGGACCTGAACAAGGGAATGCTGGTATAAAAGTTGTCCACGTACAAGTGGTAACCATTATCCAGCAGTGGGTACATAAGGTCCCACACGAGTTTCCCGGTAACACCCAGAGTGGGGGGACATTCTGGGGGTTGAATCCGGGAATCTCGCCCCTCGTACACACGAAATTTGTAAGTGTACCCTGAGGTACTCTCACAAATTTTGTATAGCTTCACGCCATACCTCGCCCGCTTTGTGGGAATATATTGGCGGAAACTGAGTCTCCCCTTGAACGCAACGAGAGACTCATCAACCGCGACCTCCCTTCCAGGTACGTAGGCCTGCTGAAATGTGGCCCCAAAGTGATCGATGACCGGCCGTATCTTATACAGCCGGTCATAGGCAGGATCACCTCGGGGTGGACATGCTGCATTATCGGAATAATGCAGACATTTCCGGATGGCCTCAAACCGGGGACGTGTCATAACCATACTGTACAGTGGGGTCTGGTATAGGACGTCCCCACTCCAGTATTGTCTGACACTGGGTTTTTGGACTAGACCCATATGCAGCACGAGGCCCCAAAATGTCCTCATCTCGGCTGCACTGACCGGCGTCCAGCCACCGGGTCTAGCCAAAAATGAGCCTGGGTTTTGAGCGACGAACTGTTGGGCATACAGATTCGTCTGCTCCACCATCAGATTCACCAGTGGGTTACTGAAAAAAAAGCTAAAATAGTCAATTTCAGTAAACCCCACTGTGGGAATCTGGATTCCAGGATTGCCAGCAAAATCCGGAATCTCAGGCTCAAAGTCCACTGGGGGACACCAGCTAAGTTCATCGGCAGGGGGCTCCGGTGGACTTATTTGGTGGGCCGGGAAACCAGTACGAACCCCAGGGCGGCTCGTACTAGGGTGGGCCACAGGATCCCTAGCATGTGGGGCCCCTGGCTCCGCCTGGCGGCGTCTCCGCCGCCTTGGTGGCTCATCGTCATCCGATGATGATGAGGAGGATGCGGATGACAAAAGGAACGTGGGGTCATCCTCATCCTCACTGGGGCTCTCGGAGTCGGAGGCAATCTGGGCGTATGCCTCCTCGGCCGAGAACATCCGGCGGGCCATGGGTGTGTGTGCGTGTATGTGTGCGTGTGTGGCAAACTTTATTATATGTGCGTGTGTGTGGGGGCAACGGGTGTTCGCGTACTAAATAAGGAAAAAAAAGGGGCAAGTGTTTAGAAAAAAAAAAAAGTTCAAAGTTGCTGATCAGCGGTACAACGCTGATCAGCGGTGGGGCGGTGAGGCGGGCGATGCGTTAACAGTGGCCGGACAAAAAAAGAAAAGTGCCGGACAGTCAGCGCACGCAGAAAAAAAAAATAAAAAAAAAAGTGGTGGTAAGGGGGGGGGGGGGGGGGTGGTAAGGGGGGGGGGTGGTGAGGTGGGGGCTGGTGGGGGGAAGGGTGGGGGGTGGGGGCGCTGGTGGTGGTGGGGGGTTGGTGGGGGGGGGCAAGTGGCAGGGGGGGGTCTGGGGATTAGATGGATCAGAAAGAAAGAAAGAAAAGAAAGTTTAGTAAAAGTTTTTTTTTTTTCCCTAACTTTTCCCTTCTTTCCCTTCCTAACGGTGCCTCTCCCTCACTGACCCTAACCTACCTGGGTGGCGATGGGTGCAGGAGGGTGATGGACTACGATTAGGGGGACTCAGGAGCTGGACGCTGGACGGTGCTGCACGGTCAGGGTGCTGGACAGGAAGAGGAGGGGAGAGAGGAGCGCAGGAAGTTTGAATCTCGCGCCTCTCTCCCCTGCACCAATCAGCACCCTGGACAGCAGCGTTCAGCACCAGGGCCAGCGCCGCCTCTCCAAATCCTCGGACTGCGATAGGTGGTGTATAATTACGCCACCGATCGCAGTCTTTTTCCGGTTCATCGGGTCACAGGACACCCGAATGGACCGGAAACGCAGAAAACCGCAGGTCTGAATTGACCTGCGGTTTTCTGCGATCGTCGATACGGGGGGGTCAAATGACCCCCCCCTGCATTGTTACGGGATGCCGGCTGAATGATTTCAGCCGAAATCCCGTTCCGATTAACCCCCGCGGCGACGGAATAGCAAATTAAAGCCATGACGTACCGGTACGTCATGGGTCCTTAAGGATTCGGGAACCATGCCGTACCGGTACGTCCTAAGTCCTTAAGGGGTTAAAGGGAACCTGTCATGTGAATATTTGATTATAATCTAACTAATTATATACAATCATTACCTACTAAAAAGTGCCTTAGATGTATTCACTTACTGGCGTGACAGATGGTTACCTCATAATATACACACAACGATGCCGCATGCCGAATGCTAATGAGCTGATTGGAGTCCAGCGTGATGTCATTGAGTCCAGCGTATAATTAATTCAGAGCTATAGCCACTCCCCTGCCCACCTGCTGCTGATTCCTATGGAAACAAACTGTCATTCAGCAGCAGGTGGGCGGGGAGAGTCAAGAGCTCATAAATATTCATGACTCATCATTATGAGCTGGAGCTTTTCAATTCAAGATGTTGGCAGATTGACTGGGTCAATTAAAGAAAGTGACCCAGCATTGTGCTAAGAGAATCAGTCACTTATTTATGTTGCCCTTAGTTAGGACACCATACAACTGGTGACAGGTTCCCTTTAAGCACTTTATGATCTCTCTGAGAGGTATATCTGAGGCCTAACTAATAGTTCACTTGCTGAATTTGGTCGTAATTTGGAGTATGCAGTTAGCAGTAACTATTTGCAGATTGGTTGAGTATGATCTAGTATGGTTGCATGAAATTTGGATTGCAATATGGAATTTGAATTTGGATTGTGAAATTTGTAGTTTGCAATTGGTGGAACTGTAAGTAAACACACATATAACTGGTTCAGTATACAGTTCTAATCACTATATTAACAGTAGGGACATTATATAAATGTTTTAAATACCTATTTTGGCCTCTCTGCTTCCATAAAACACAGCTGTTAGTGGAGTGAATGTCTGTTCAGCTTCTCTCCTCTGGTGTGATGATTCTAGCAGCTCCTGTTAGGGAAATTTCCCACACAGGCTGTGTGTGAGGCTGGCTGTGATTGGTCAAAACTCCTGTTGTGTGTGAGGCTGGCTGTAATTGGTCTAGACTCCTGCCCAGCAACAACAGTTTAACTCTATGCTTTCTGTTGTTTCTGCTGTGTCATTGAGCTTACCTTACATTATATAATGAATCTTAAAGGCATATTATCTTTTTCTGCTTCTGCAAACACAAAATATAACAATTAATGACATCCAAACATGAAGTCACTGTAATTAACTCTGCTTTTGTCTTTAACACACAAACAGAGGAACTGTATTAAGGTTATTGGCAGGTCTAGCTGCATAAACATATAAGCTATATTAGAAACCTAGGACAGATCTTAGCTGCCAGATACACTCCCACCATAATTACCTATAATTCTATGTTCTCAGTGGTAGGACTTAAACATGAATTTGAGGAATTTTCCATCAGGTTCTCAACTTCCAAGTGTCTTTTATCACTCTCAAGTAGAACAACTTCTGTATAGGACGTTCCAACTTGAGTGGAGTAGCAATGTTTTCCTTTTTTGTCAAGTTTTGAGTCTCCTATTTGCAATAACACTCTTCTTACTAGTTTGTCTTCATCCTTTTGAACTTCTAGAACTTTGGCCAATTTCCATTGGCTTCTAGGTATATCTTTTTTCACTAACACTGTGTCACCAACTTCAACATTTCTTCTGGGTGTTTAACATTTACTTCTTAGCAGATTGGCTAAGTACTCTTTCCTCCATCCCCAATGTACAATGAGGAGGAAACATGTAAGCAACAAGGCCAGGAGAAAGAATAAGGGAGCAGGTGACCTCCTACAGCGTCCCTAATTCTGACCCTGACTCCTAACCATATGAGCCAACCCAGATGATAGGAGGGCTCATAGTCCGGAACATCGGGGCCCTACTAACCCTCAAGAAATCCCTGAACTAGGAGCAGGGTAAAGACGACTACAGCATATGGAATTGGTAGGTAAGCGACAAATACAACACACTTACCTGCCACAGGCACACCGACTGGAACCTGTGCACAAGTGCTGATGTCCACACACATTAAGGACACAACACATACAACAACCACACAGGTATCCAGGACACACATAGCTGCGTATGGACAATTGGTCCCCCCTCCGGGGAACCAAAGACCCTCTTCTGGAGGATACAACGTTAAACAGGGGAATAACTAGCAAACATGCTGGACACCAAACACCACCAGACATACAAACACCCAAAACATAATCCACTCCAGACAAATAGGGATAGGAGGGAAGAAGACACTGGGATGACATTGATGACAACTAGCATGACCCTCAGATGACAAAGATCTAGGATCAAGGTCCTACGCCAACAAAGGCAGGCATCCAACTGATCTCAGTCTCACAGCAAGGAGATATAAAGAGACTAGAGACTAGAGTTGAGCGAACACCTGGATGTTCGGGTTCGAGAAGTTCGGCCGAACTTCCCGGAAATGTTCGGGTTCGGGATCCGAACCCGACCTGAACTTCGTCCCGAACCCGAACCCCATTGAAGTCAATGGGGACCCGAACTTTTCGGCACTAGAAAAGGCTGTAAAACAGCACAGGAAAGAGCTAGAGGGCTGCAAAAGGCAGCAACATGTAGGTAAATCCCCTGCAAACAAATGTGAATAGGGAAATGAATAAAAATAAAAATAAAATAAATAAAAATTAACCAATATCAATTGGAGAGAGGTCCCATAGCAGAGAATCTGGCTTCACGTCAGCAGAGAATCAGTCTCTTCATGCCATAGCAGAGAATCTGGCTTTACGTCACCCACCACTGTAACAGTCCATTGTCATATATTTAGGCCCAGGCAGAGGAGAGAGGTCCCGTAACAGAGAATCTGGCTTCATGTCAGCAGAGAATCAGTCTGCATGTCATAGCAGAGAATCATGCTTTACGTCACCCAACACTGGAACAGTCCATTGTCAGATATTTAGACCCAGGCAGAGGAGAGAGGTCCCGTAACAGAGAATCTGGCTTCATGTCAGCAGAGAATCAGTCTGCATGTCCTAGCAGAGAATCATGTTTTACGTCACCCAACACTGGAACAGTCCATTGTCAGATATTTAGGCCCAGGCACCCAGGCAGAGGAGAGAGGTCCCGTAACAGAGAATCTGGCTTCATGTCAGCAGAGAATCAGTCTGCATGTCCTAGTAGAGAATCATGCTTTACGTCACCCAACACTGGAACAGGCCACTGTCAGATATTTTTAGGCCCCGGCACCCAGACAGAGGAGAGAGGTCCCGTAACAGAGAATCTGGCTTCATGTCAGCAGAGAATCAGTCTTCATGTCATAGTAGAGAATCAGGCTTCACGTCACCCACCACTGGAACAGGCCACTGTCAGATATTTTTAGGCCCCGTCACCCAGGCAGAGGAGAGAGGTCCCATAACAGAGATTCAGGCTTCATGTCAGCAGAGAATCAGTCTTCATGTCATAGCAGAGAATCAGTCTTCACGTCACCCACCACTGGAACAGGCCACTGTCACATATTTAGGCCCAGGCAGAGGAGAGAGGTCCCATAACAGAGATTCAGGCTTCATGTCAGCAGAGAATCAGTCTTCATGTCACCCACCACTGGAACAGGCCACTGTCACATATTTAGGCCCAGGCACCCAGGCAGAGGAGAGAGGTCCCATAACAGAGATTCAGGCTTCATGTCAGCAGGGAATCAGTCTTCATGTAATAGCAGAGAATCAGGCTTCATGTCACCCACCACTGGAACAGGCCACTGTCAGATATTTTTAGGCCCCGGCACCCAGGCAGAGGAGAGAGGTCTCATAACAGAGATTCAGGCTTCATGTCAGCAGAGAATCAGTCTTCATGTCACCCACCACTGGAACAGGCCACTGTCAGATATTTTTAGGCCCCGGCACCCAGGCAGAGGAGAGAGGTCCCATAACAGAGATTCAGGCTTCATGTCAGCAGAGAATCAGTCTTCATGTCATAGCAGAGAATCAGGCTTCATGTCACCCACCACTGGAACAGGCCACTGTCACATATTTAGGCCCAGGCACCCAGGCAGAGGAGAGAGGTCCCATAACAGAGATTCAGGCTTCATGTCAGCAGAGAATCAGTCTTCATGTCATAGCAGAGAATAAGGCTTCATGTCACCCACCACTGGAACAGGCCACTGTCAGATATTTTTTGGCCCCGTCACCCAGACAGAGGAGAGGTTCATTAAACTTTGGGTTGCCCCGCAATATAATGGTAAAATGAAAATAAAAATAGGATTGAATGAGGAAGTGCCCTGGAGTACAATAATATATTGTTAAGGGGAGGTAGTTAATGTCTAATCTGCACAAGGGATGGACAGGTCCTGTGGGATCCATGCCTGGTTCATTTTTATGAACGTCAGCTTGTCCACATTGGCTGTAGACAGGCGGCTGCGTTTGTCTGTAATGACGCCCCCTGCCGTGCTGAATACACGTTCAGACAAAACGCTGGCCGCCGGGCAGGCCAGCACCTCCAAGGCATAAAAGGCTAGCTCTGGCCACGTGGACAATTTGGAGACCCAGAAGTTGAATGGGGCCGAACCATCAGTCAGTACGTGGAGGGGTGTGCACAGGTACTGTTCCACCATGTTATTGAAATGTTGCCTCCTGCTAACACGTTCCATATCAGGTGGTGGTGCAGTTAGCTGTGGCGTGGTGACAAAACTTTTCCACATCTCTGCCATGCTAACCCTGCCCTCAGAGGAGCTGGCCGTGACACAGCTGCGTTGGCGACCTCTTGCTCCTCCTCTGCCTTCGCCTTGGGCTTCCACTTGTTCCCCTGTGACATTTGGGAATGCTCTCAGTAGCGCGTATACCAACGTGCGCTTGTACTCGCGCATCTTACTATCACGCTCGAGTGCATGAAGTAAGGTGGGCACATTGTCTTTGTACCGTGGATCCAGCAGGGTAGCAACCCAGTAGTCCGCACACGTTAAAATGTGGGCAACTCTGCTGTCGTTGCGCAGGCACTGCAGCATGTAGTCGCTCATGTGTGCCAGGCTGCCCAGAGGTAAGGACAAGCTGTCCTCTGTGGACGGCGTATCGTCCTCGTCCTGAGTTTCCCCCCAGCCACGCACCAGTGATGGGCCCGGGCTGCGTTGGGTGCCAGCCCGCTGTGAACCTGCTTCATCCTCATCCTCCTCCACCTCCTCCTCATCCTCGTCCTCCTCGTCCTCAAGTAGTGGGCCCTGTCTGGCCACATTTGTACCTGGCCTCTGCTGTTGCAAAAAAACTCCCTCTGAGTCACTTCGAAGAGACTGGCCTGAAAGTGCTAAAAATGACCCCTCTTCCTCCTCCTCCTCCTGGGCCACCTCCTCTTCCATCATCGCCCTAAGTGTTTTCTCAAGGAGACATAGAAGTGGTATTGTAACGCTGATAACGGCGTCATCGCCACTGGCCATGTTGGTGGAGTACTCGAAACAGCGCAACAGGGCACACAGGTCTCGCATGGAGGCCCAGTCATTGGTGGTGAAGTGGTGCTGTTCCGCAGTGCGACTGACCCGTGCGTGCTGCAGCTGAAACTCCACTATGGCCTGCTGCTGCTCGCACAGTCTGTCCAGCATGTGCAGGGTGGAGTTCCCCCTGGTGGGCACGTCGCATATGAGGCGGTGAGCGGGAAGGCCGAAGTTACGCTGTAGCGCAGACAGACGAGCAGCGGCAGGATGTGAACGCCGGAAGCGCGAACAGACGGCCCGCACTTTATGCAGCAGCTCTGACATGTCGGGGTATTTGTGAATGAACTTCTGCACCACCAAATTCAGCACATGCGCCAGGCAAGGGATGTGCGTCAAACCGGCTAGTCCTAGAGCTACAACGAGATTTCGCCCATTATCGCACACCACCAGGGCAGGCTTGAGGTTCACCGGCAGCAACCACTCGTCGGTCTGTTGTTCTATACCCCGCCACAACTCCTGCGCGGTGTGGGGCCAGTCCCCCAAACATATGAGTTTCAGAACGGCCTGCTGACGTTTACCCCGGGCTGTGCTGAAGTTGGTGGTGAAGGTGTGTGGCTGACTGGATGAGCAGGTGGAAGAAGAGGAGGAGGAAGCTGAGTAGGAGGAGGAGGAGACAGGAGGCAAAGAATGTTGCCCTGCTATCCTTGGCGGCGGAAGGACGTGCGCCAAACAGCTCTCCGCCTGGGGCCCAGCCGCCACTACATTTACCCAGTGTGCAGTTAGGGAGATATAGCGTCCCTGGCCGTGCTTACTGGTCCACGTATCTGTGGTTAGGTGGACCTTGCCACAGATGGTGTTGCGCAGTGCACACTTGATTTTATCGGATACTTGGTTGTGCAGGGAAGGCACGGCTCTCTTGGAGAAGTAGTGCCGGCTGGGAACAACATACTGTGGGACAGCAAGCGACATGAGCTGTTTGAAGCTGTCTGTGTCGACCAGCCTAAATGACAGCATTTCATAGGCCAGTAGTTTAGAAATGCTGGCATTCAGGGCCAGGGATCGAGGGTGGCTAGGTGGGAATTTACGCTTTCTCTCAAATGTTTGTGAGATGGAGAGCTGAACGCTGCCGGGTGAAAGGCTTGAGATGCTTGGTGACGCAGCTGGTGGTGTTGGTGGTACATCCCATGTTTGCTGGGCGGCAGGTGCCAACGTTCCTCCAGAGGCGGAGGAAGAGGCCGAGGCGGCGGCAGCAGCAGAAGAGGCCGAGGCGGCAGCAGCAGAAGAGGTAGCAGGGGGAGCCTGAGTGACTTCCTTGTTTTTAAGGTGTTTACTCCACTGCAGTTCATGCTTTGCATGCAGGTGCCTGGTCATGCAGGTTGTGCTAAGGATCAGAACGTTAATGCCTCGCTTCAGGCTCTGATGGCACAGCGTGCAAACCACTCGGGTCTTGTCGTCAGCACATTGTTTGAAGAAGTGCCATGCCAGGGAACTCCTTGAAGCTGCCTTTGGGGTGTTCGGTCCCAGATGGCGGCGGTCAGTAGCAGGCGGAGTCTCTTGGCGGCGGGTGTTCTGATTTTGCCCACTGCTCCCTCTTTGTCTTTTGCTACGCTGTTGGCTCGGTCTCACCACTGCCTCTTCCTCCGAACTGTGAAAGTCAGTGGCAAGACCTTCATTCCATGTGGGGTCTAGGACCTCATCGTCCCCTGAATCGTCTTCCACCCAGTCTTGATCCCTGACCTCCTGTTCAGTCTGCACACTGCAGAAAGACGCAGCAGTTGGCACCTGTGTTTCGTCATCATCAGAGACGTGCTGAGGTGGTATTCCCATGTCCTCATCATCAGGAAACATAAGTGGTTGTGCGTTAGTGCATTCTATCTCTTCCACCCCTGGGGAAGGGATAGGTGGATGCCCTTGGGAAACCCTGGCAGCAGAGTCTTCAAACAGCATAAGAGACTGCTGCATAACTTGAGGCTCAGACAGTTTCCCTGATATGCATGGGGGTGATGTGACAGACTGATGGGCTTGGTTTTCATGCGCCATCTGTGCGCTTTCTGCAGAAGACTGGGTGGGAGATAATGTGAACGTGCTGGATGCCACCCAATTGACTAATGCCTGTACCTGCTCAGGCCTTACCATCCTTAGAACGGCATTGGGCCCCACCAAATATGGCTGTAAATTCTGGCGGCTACTGGGACCTGAGGTAGTTGGTACACTAGGACGTGTGGCTGTGGCAGAACGGCCACGTCCTCTCCCAGCACCAGAGGGTCCACTAACACCACCACGACCATGTCCGCGTCCGCGTCCCTTACTAGATGTTTTTCTCATTGTTACCGTTCACCACAATAAGAAAAATATTATTCGGGCCAATGTATTGAATTAAAATTCAGGCCTTTTTTTTACAGACACCTAACACTAAGTCTATCTGGCTATCTATTTAGGTACCGTATTACACTAATACACGCACACCAGTAATGACAGATTTAGCTGAATATAAATTTGAGGCCTATTATTTAGGCGCTGGGTGACAGGTAAACGTTTACGGACAGAATTAGACTTGGATCTGCACTGTAGCGTGTGTGTGAAGTTCTTGAGAATTACCCTATCAGCACCTTGAATCTAATATACCCTTTTAGGGATAGATTCAAAGTAGGCCTGATACAGCAGCAACCACTAATTTTGAGAATTGCAAATTTGGGAATTGTTTTTCAACCCAGACCAAAAACTGTGCTTTGACGGACAGTAAAAATGACTTGACCAGCTAAAACAGTACAGATTTGGATGAATATAAATGTGAGGCCTATTTTTTAGGCGCTGGGTGACAGGTATACGTTTAATCACAGAATTAGACTTGGATCTGCACTGTAGCGTGTGTGTTAAGTTTTTGAGAATTACCCTATCAGCACCTTGAATCTAATATACCCTTTTAGGGATAGATTTAAAGTAGGCCTGATACAGCAGAAACCACTAATTTTGAGAATTGCAAATTTGGGAATTGTTTTTCAACCCAGAACAAAAACTGTGCTTTGACGGACAGTAAAAATAACTTGACCAGCTAAAACAGTACAGATTTGGATGAATATAAATGTGAGGCCTATTTTTTAGGCGCTGGGTGACAGGTATACGTTTAATCACAGAATTAGACTTGGATCTGCACTGTAGCGTGTGTGTTAAGTTTTTGAGAATTACCCTATCAGCACCTTGAATCTAATATACCCTTTTAGGGATAGATTTAAAGTAGGCCTGATACAGCAGAAACCACTAATTTTGAGAATTGCAAATTTGGGAATTGTTTTTCAACCCAGAAAAAAAACTGTGCTTTGACGGTCACTAAAAATAACTTGACCAGCTAAAGCAGTAATGACAGATTTGGATTAATATAAATGTGAGGCCTATTTTTTAGGCGCTGGGTGACAGGCTCAACTTGCCCCTGATGTAGTATATGGCCAAAAAATAACCACACTATTGATGGTTAAATGCACTTTGTGACAGGCTCAACTTGCCCCTGATGTAGTATATGGCCAAAAAATAACCACACTATTGATGGTTAAATGCACTTTGTGACAGGCTCAACTTGCCCCTGATGTAGTATATGGCCAAAAAATAACCACACTATTGATGGTTAAATGCACTTGATGAAAGCTTGACCCTGATGTAGGATATAGCAAAAAATAACCACACTATTGATGGTTAAATGCACTTGGGTGACAAGGTCAGCTTGCCCCTGATGTAGTATATGGCCAAAAAATAACCACACTATTGATGGTTAAATGCACTTGATGAAAGCTTGACCCTGATGTAGGATATAGCAAAAAATAACCACACTATTGATGGTTAAATGCACTTGGGTGACAAGGTCAGCTTGCCCCTGATGTAGTATATGGCCAAAAAATAACCACACTATTGATGGTTAAATGCACTTGATGAAAGCTTGACCCTGATGTAGGATATAGCAAAAAATAACCACACTATTGATGGTTAAATGCACTTGGGTGACAAGGTCAGCTTGCCCCTGATGTAGTATATGGCCAAAAAATAACCACACTATTGATGGTTAAATGCACTTGATGAAAGCTTGACCCTGATGTAGGATATAGCAAAAAATAACCACACTAATGATGGTTAAATGCACTTGGGTGACAAGGTCAGCTTGCCCCTGATGTAGTATATGGCCAAAAAATAACCACACTATTGATGGTTAAATGCACTTGATGAAAGCTTGACCCTGATGTAGGATATAGCAAAAAATAACCACACTATTGATGGTTAAATGCACTTGGGTGACAAGGTCAGCTTGCCCCTGATGTAGTATATGGCCAAAAAATAACCACACTATTGATGGTTAAATGCACTTGATGAAAGCTTGACCCTGATGTAGGATATAGCAAAAAATAACCACACTATTGATGGTTAAATGTACTTGGTGGCAGCTTGTGCTGGCGCACAAGCAAGCCACAAAATGGCCGCCGATCACCCCAGAAAAAAGTGACTGAAAAACGCTCTGGGCACCCTAAAAACACTGAGCAATTGAATAGCAGCAGTTCAATGATCCACAGCTGTAGATCGATCACTGAATGAAGTCTTTTGGAGGAGTTAATCTGCCTAATCTCGCCCTAACGTTGCAGCTGCAACCTCTCCCTACACTTGTATCAGCAGAGTGACGTGCAGCGCTACGTGACCCAAGCTTATATAGAGGCTGGGTCACATGCTGCACTGGCCAATCACAGCCATGCCAATAGTAGGCAAGGCTGTGATGGCCTCTTGGGGCAAGTAGTATGATGCTTGTTGATTGGCTGCTTTGCAGCCTTTCAAAAAGAGCCAAGAAAGCGCCGAACACCGAACCCGAACCCGGACTTTTACGAAAATGTTCGGGTCCGTGTCACGGACACCCCAAAATTCGGTACGAACCCGAACTATACAGTTCGGGTTCGCTCATTCCTACTAGAGACCACACCCAGCTCACCCAAGCACACAGCTTAACCAGGAAGGAAGGAAATTCCTTAAAGGGAAAGTGCACACACATGCAACAACATGTTGCCGCAGACAACAGCATGCATGGCAACCGTGTCACAGCGTACACAACATAGGCCGTAATATAAGTGAAAACTAGTATATTTTTTCCATACTTTTACATACTTTTCCTATAGAAGGGTGTCTGCAGTGGCTTCTGACATCTGTGCAATACCTTGTGTGTGTCAGGGCCAGAGATAGAAAAAATATAAGTGAAATCTAGTATATTTTTTCCATACTTTTATGTACTTTTCCTATAGAAGGGTATCTGCAGTAACTTGTGACACCTGTGCATTACCTTCTGTGTGTCAGGGCCACAAATATCGCCATACAGTACGTCAATTAATGCCATTTCTTGGCAGATTCTGTATAGAAGAGAGTATGACTTCATCGTACTCCCATAGTCTGTTAATGTTGACACTCTCTATCCCTTCCAGGTTCCATAACCGAATTGAAATCTCCCATCACCATTACTGGACATTCATTTTTTATAGAAATAAATTGTGCCAACCTACCTTGCACTATGATGAGAAGGGCGGAGAGATGTATACAAATGCCAATATGCAAATCCGGCCATTCCAACGGCAATATAGGAAAACATATCTACCTTTCTTGTCAATAAGCAAAGCAACTATTGCAGGTAGATGCTTAATAACTAAATCAAATACAACCCTTCTTTTTACATTGTCAGCGAGTCCACGGATATTCCAAGTTAAAATCCTATGTGTCATCCAAGTTATAATAAGAAAAAGAAAAAAAGGAAAAAAAAACGCGAAAAAGAAAGAGAGACCGCGATATCTCCAGCGACTACACTCCCAGACACCCCCCCATGTCTTCAGTTCTTTTGTTCGTTTTAGTTACCTCTTTTTTTAGCTCCACAATAGATAGTTCTGTATCCTTAACCCGTAATCGCATTTTTTTGTATCTAACATCGTGCTTTTCCTTGTTTCTGACTAGCATTGCGCATTATACTTGCTTTCTCTTGTTGTAGCTGGCATCTGCAGTATCATTACCGCTATCCATGTGTTGTTGTTTGCTCACCAGTAGCCTCGGTAGCTGTAATGAGCATGTTAATAGCTATTATAGATTACTCTTGTGGAACACTTAGGTGTCACGAGGGTATCGAGAACCACGCCTGACTCTGTTATACCCGGGGTCAGGAAGTCGCAGCGGTTGGCTGCACGCTCTATTTAAGATAGGGCTGTTTTCCTTATGGTAGCTTTCTGGGTTTGCTTTGCAAACCCTTTTGGCTCACTCAGGGATCCGTAGCTCCTTCTCCTCAGCTGTTCCTTGTCCAGCACTCCCAGACCTCCTTATATTCCTCTCTCATGCTTCTCTGGTTGCCAGAGATAGAGTTTCCTGCCTGGACATCTATTCTGACCTTCTGGAGCTGTGTTGCTGCGTTCTCTGGTAGTTGGTCCAGAACGCTACCCTCCGGATCCCTGTTGGACCTTTTTGGTCTATTGTGGTCGCCCACCTGGGTGTATGTGTTTGTCAGTTTTGTCTGTCCTCTCCCTGGTGTTTCCCTCTTAGTGATAGTGGTGCGGACTAGCGATCCCACCGGCCCGTTCACTATCTAGGGCTCATATTAGGGAAAGCCAGGGTTTAGGCACGTGATCGCCGCACGGGTGGGGAACCCGTCTAGGGACGTCAGGGCAGTCAGGTGCCAGCCGCAAGGTGAGTTAGGGGTCACCACCTTTCCCTCTCCCTTGGGCAGGGCTTTCCCTGTTTTCCCCCCTGTGCGTGACGTCGGTCATTACATTATCTCTGGCCCTTATTTTGTGTAGGTAAAAAAAAAAAATAAAAAAAAAATAAATTTTTACCTACTTAGAATCCAGTATGGATCAAATTGCTGCTCTGTCCAAACAATTTCATGGCCTGTCTTTGGAGGTGGTAGGATTGAAGGCGTCGGTCCTCCAGCAACAGCAGCGATTGCAACTGACTGCAAGCCCAGCGGTTGCTACTGGTAACCAGGTTGTTGCGGAACCCAAGGTCCCTCTCCCTGACAGATTTTCTGGGGGAAGGGACAAGTTTTTGACATTCCGTGAGGCCTGTAAGTTATATTTTAAACTGCGCCCTTACTCCTCTGGTAATAAAGATCAGCGGGTGGGGGTTGTTATTTCCCTGCTGCAGGGGGATCCGCAGTCCTGGGCGTTCTCTTTACCTACTGATTCCCAGGCTCTTCGGTCAGTGGATGAGTTCTTCGGGGCCTTGGGTCTCATATATGACGACCCTGACCGAGTCGCACTGGCTGAATCAAGATTACGGAGACTCTTACAAGGAGAGCGGCCGGTAGAGGAGTATTGCTCTGAATTCCGTAGGTGGGCTACGGATACCCAATGGAACGACCCGGCTCTCAGGAGTCAGTTCTGCTCTGGGTTATCCGAAAGGGTTAAGGATGCGCTTGCATTATATGAGACCCCCTTTTCCCTTGATGCGGTTATGTCCCTTTCTATCCGTATAGAGAGAGACGCCTTAGGGACAGGTTGAAAAAACCGGAGCAATTGGTAACCCCTCCCAAGCAGCAGTTAGTCTGTACGGACTTAGACGAGCCTATGCAGCTAGGAGGAACTACTCGTCAGGTCCGTCCTCCTGAGGCTCGCCGTAGGCGTGGGGTTTGTTTTTTTTGTGGGGAGAGGGGTCATTTCATTAATGTCTGTCCTTCTTTCCTCAGAAACAAAAGACCGTCGGAAAAACTACTAACCCCAGGCTGTGTGGAGGATGTCAGCCGGGGGGTATACGTTTCCTCCATACGTACATAGCAATTTGTGTTGCCAGCGGTTATTATTTTTGGTGATAAGACGGAGACTATTTCTTTCTTTCTAGACAGTGGAGCAGGGGTAAATTTGATAGATGCCCATTTTGCCCGCACTTTGGGTTTGTCTCTCTGTACTTTACAGAGACCCATTCCCATATTCGCTATTGATTCTGCTCCCCTGTCTCAGAGAAACCTCACCCACATTGTTCATAATTTACACCTTCGGGTAGGGGACCACCATAACGAGATGCTTTCAGGTTATGTTCTGGAGGAGCTTCCCACTCCGGTAGTGCTGGGTCTTCCCTGGTTGGTAGCGCACAATCCAGTGGTGGATTGGCAGGCCAGGGAGATATCGGAGTGGAGTGAGCATTGCAGAGAAAATTGCTTAAATAGCAATTGCTTAGTCGCCTCCATAACTACCCTACCTACATTTATTTCGGATTTTGAGAATGTTTTTTTCTGAAAAGGGTTGTCAGAAGTTACCACCTCATCAGCCTTATGATTGCCCGGTTAACCTTATTCCCGGCGCAAAATTACCCAAGACCAGGTTATATAATCTTTCGGGTCCAGAGAGACAAGCCATGAAAGATTATATCTCCGAGAGCTTGGCTAAGGGACACATCAGACCCTCTTCTTCACCCGTGGCTGCAGGGTTTTTCTTCGTTAAAAAGAAAGATGGGGGCCTGCGTCCTTGCTTAGATTTTCGCGAATTAAATCGGATAACCATCTGAGACCCATACCCTCTTCCTCTCATTCCTGACCTGTTTAATCAGATTGCGGGTGCTAGGTGGTTCTCCAAACTTGATCTTAGGGGGGGCCTACAATCTGATTCGTATTAAGGAGGGGGATGAGTGGAACACAGCGTTTAACACCCCTGAGGGGCATTATGAAAATCTAGTTATGCCTTTCGGTCTGACCAATGCTCCTGCCGTCTTTCAACACTTTTAGTCATCTAATCGTCAGGTTTGTGGTAATATACCTAGATGATATTTTAATTTATTCGTCTGATCTGAAAACACATGAGGTGCATGGCAGACAAGTACTGCAGGTCCTACGGACGAATGAATTACCGTATTTTTCGTTTTATAAGACGCACTTTTTTTCCCTCCAAAGTGGAGGGGAAAAGTCACTGCGTCTTATAAAACGAATAGAACTAAAATTAGGTGGCTCAGGAGCTCTCACTAACAACTCCTGAGCCTGCCATTAAACTGTTGGGCGGGCTGGCGGCTTCACTAAAGGCTTCTGCCGCTAGCCCGCGCTTCCTTTACAAGACTGCACCAGGGATTGTCGGGCCGGCGGCTTCACTTATTGTGCTCCACTGCTGCCAGCCCGCCCGCTATTATAGTAAACTGAACTGAATTTTCTCCTGGTACGGAGATTTCAGAGACTTCCACTTCTGTTTTACTTCTTGAATCAGTAACTCTGGGCTTGTCTCCTCCCTTTTGACAATGTCCGCTTCTTGTATGAATTCAGGAAAGAAGTGCAGGACTTGCAGCTGGCTGCACAGCATCTAATGCTTTCTGCGTCGCTCCATGGAATCATCCACCAGGACTGGCTGGGATCTCGCCATCACCTTCTTTACGCCGCACGTCCAGACTCCAGACAAGGGCGGTTAGAGAGGGAATCCAAAACCCTCCGCCATCCTGTAACTGCTTCCTGCTCCCGAACTACTTGTCTGGACGTGCGGTGTAAAGAAGAAGGTGATGGCGAGATCCCAGCCAAAGTCCTGGTGGATTATTCCATGGAGCGAGGCAGAAAGCAGAAGATGCTGTGCAGCCAGCTGCAAGTCCTGAGCTTCCTTCCTGAATTCATACAAGAAGCGGACATTGTCAAAACGGAGGAGACAAGCCCAGAGTTACTGATTCAAGAGGTAGAAGAGGTAAAACAGAAGTGGAAGTCTCTGAAATCTCTGTACCAGGAGAAGGGGAATGAACCGTTGGGCGGGCTGGCAGCTTCAATGAATGTGCTCTGCTGCCGTCAGCCCGCTCTTCTTTAGTCCTGCAGATTAGTGGTTAGCGCAGTGGTGCTGCCCTCACCTTCATCAGCTTCCTTCCAATTTCCCGCTGTACCCAGCTCTGCTCCTGCTGTGTTCAGCGGTTTTGTGTACCCAGTCCCCGGGTGAGTGGAGCTCAGGGCAATATAAAAATGACTGCAAATGTGTCATCTATGACTACAACCCCCCCCTTCCCCCCACCCTCCTCATCCATAGGTATCCACCCAGATACTGCAGTATATGAGTGGATTCCTATGGATGAGGGGGGTTATAGTCATATTTAATATAAACACTGTCCAGGGACTGTTCTGTAATTGTCATGTGTTTATATTAAATATGACTATAACCCCCCTCATCCATAGGAATCCACGCATGTGCTGCAGTATATGAGTGGATTTCTATGGATGAGGGGGGTTATAGTCATATTTAATATAAACACATGCCAATTACAGATCCCTGGATAGTGTTTCTATTTAATCTGACTATAACTCCCCTCATCCTTGAGAATACACCAATGTACAGTACATCAGTGTATTCTCTAGGATGATGGGGGTATAATCACATAAGTGTCATCCATAGATCCCTCATAACAGTGCGTCATCCACAGATCCCCTCCATAGAAGTGTCATCCACAGATCACCCATAATAGTGTCATCCACAGACCACCATTAGTTTAAAACCCACCAAAAGGACACCTTTTGGTTAAAAATATTTATTTTCTAATTTTCCTCCTCAAAAACCTAGGTGCGTCTTATAAACAGGTGCGTCTTATAAAGCGAAAAATACGGTATATATGCTAAAATTGAAAAATGTGTCTTTGCCGTTCAGGAGATACAATTCCTGGGTTATTTTTTATCTGCTTCAGGTTTCCGTATGGATCCTAGGAAGGTCCAAGCAATTTTAGATTGGGATCTTCCTGAGAACCTCAAAGCACTACAACGGTTCTTGGGCTTCGCAAATTTCTATAGGAAATTCATAAAAAATTATTCACTTATTGTAAAACCGCTTACTGACATGACTAGGAAGGGGACTGATTTTTCTAAATGGTCTGACGCCGCTAAAGTTGCTTTTTCCTCTCTAAAAGAGAGGTTTACCTCGGCACCTGTACTAGTCCAACCTGATGTCTCTCAGCCTTTTATTGTTGAAGTCGATGCGTCAGAGGTGGGAGTGGGGGCGGTGCTGTCTCAGGGTCCGTCTCCTGGCAAATGGCGTCCTTGTGCTTTCTTTTCTAAAAAAACTATCTGCAGCAGAAAAGAACTACGATATTGGCAATAGGGAACTATTAGCTATTAAACTTGCGTTTGAGGAGTGGCGTCACTTCTTAGAGGGGGCAGTCCACCCCGTCACTGTGATTACGGACCACAAAAATCTTCTGTACCTCGAATCAGCTAAGCGTCTCACCCCTAGACAGGCTAGGTGGTCGCTATTTTTTACCAGGTTTAACTTTGTGATTACTTATCGTCTTGGGGCAAAGAACACCAAGGCTGATGCACTATCTCGTTGTTTCCCTGGAGGGGGTAATGTGAGTGATCCGGTGCCCATTCTTCAAAGAGGAGTGGTTGTTTCTGCTGTACACTCTGTTTTGGAGGGGAAGGTGTTAGAGGCCCAGGGGGACGCCCCGGTCTCTTGCCCCTCAGAGAAATTGTTTGTACCGTTGAACTTACGTTTCGAATTATTAAAGGAACATCATAATTCGGCACTTGCTGGGCACCCGGGTAGTAAAGCAACCTTGGAGCTATTGTCTCGTCGTTTTAGGTGGCCAAGGTTGCGTCAGGATGTATTGGATTTTGTGTCTTCTTGTTCTACTTGTGCGCGCGCAAAAGTTTCACATACACGTCCTGCAGTGTCTCTATTACCACTCGTCATTCCCAATAGACCGTGGACACATCTGTCAATGGATTTTATCACTGACTTACCTTTGTCTGCGGGTAAAACAGTTATTTTGGTAGTAGTGGACAGGTTTAGCAAAATGGAACACTTCATTGCGTTACCCGCACTACCTAATGCTAAGACTCTTGCTCAGGTATTCGTCAGTGAAATCGTGAAGCTTCACGGGGTCCCCTCCGATGTATTTTCGGATCGGGGTACCCAGTTTATTTCTAAATTTTGGAAAGCTTTTTGTTCCCGTTTGGGGGTACACTTGTCCTTTTCCTCTGCTTTCCATCCTCACTTGAATGGACAGACTGAGCGTACCAACCAAAACCTTGAGACATATCTAAGATGTTTTGTGTCTGAAAACCAAGAGTTGTGGTCATCATATTTACCGTTAGCTGAGTTTGCCATAAATAATCGTCGTCAGGAATCCACTGGCAAGTCACCATTTCTTGGTGCATATGGTTTTCATCCCCAATTCTGTACTTTCAAAGAGGGGGGTCTTCTGGGGTTCCTGAAGAGGAACGGTTTTCGTCATCTCTTTCATCGGTATGGCAGAAGGTGCAAGCTAACTTGAAAAATATGGGAGGTAAATACAAATGCATGGCTGATAAGAGACGGTCGCCAGGTCCGGACCTAGGAGTGAATGACTATGTGTGGTTGTCTACTAGGAATATTAAATTGAAGGTTCCCTCTTGGAAACTGGGTCCTAGGTTTATTGGCCCTTACAAAATTGTAGCCATCATCAACCCCGTGGCTTTTCGCCTGGAGTTACCTCAGACTTTTAAAATTCATAATGTTTTTCATAAGTCGTTACTCAAAAAATATGTTCCACCTCTAGAACCATCACCGCTGCCACCCCCTCCTGTTGTCTTGGATGGTAATCTAGAATTTCAGATATCCAAAATTGTTAATTCTCGTTGGGTCCGCCGCTCTCTTCAATATCTGTTGCATTGGAGAGGTTACGGTCCCGAGGAAAGAATGTGGGTTCCTGTGTCTGAGGTAAACGCCGACAGGTTAGTTCGGGTTTTTCATGCCTCTCATCCTGAGAGACCTGGTCCTGAGTGTCCGGAGTCCCCTCGTAGAGAGGGGGGTACTGTCACGAGGGTATCGAGAACCACGCCTGACTCCGTTATACCCGGGGTCAGGGAGTTGCAGCGGTTGGCTGCACGCTCTATTTAAGATAGGGCTGTTTTCCTTATGGTAGCTTTCTGGGTTTGCTTTGCAAACCCTTTTGGCTCCCTCAGGGATCCGTAGCTCCTTCTCCTCAGCTGTTCCTTGTCCAGCACTCCCAGACCTCCTTATATTCCTCTCTCACGCTTCTCTGGTTGCCAGAGATAGAGCTTCCTGCCTGGACATCTATTCTGACCTTCTGGAGCTGTGTTGCTGCGTTCTCTGGTAGTTGGTCCAGAACGCTACCCTCCGGATCCCTGTTGGACCTTTTTGGTCTATTGTGGTCGCCCACCTGGGTGTATGTGTTTGTCTGTTTTGTCTGTCCTCTCCCTGGTGTTTCTCTCTTAGTGATAGTGGTGCGGACTAGCGATCCCACCGGCCCGTTCACTATCTAGGGCTCATATTAGGGAAAGCCAGGGTTTAGGCACGTGAACGCCGCACGGGTGAGGAACCCGTCTAGGGACGTCAGGGCAGTCAGGTGCCAGCCGCAAGGTGAGTTAGGGGTCACCACCTTTCCCTCTCCCTTGGGCAGGGCTTTCCCTGTTTTACTCCCTGTGCGTGACGTCAGTCATTACATTAGGGTTATCCTTATTCTTATTTCTTATTTTTCTATGTGCTCCTTGTCCTCTCTTCTTGTTTTCAACCTACGTTAAGTGTTCTGGTCCTTTTTATTTGGCCTGGTATATAATTTCACCTTTGGTCCTGTGTATGTGTTTCCTGTACATTTACTTTCCTCTGATGATGTATCATCCCTATGATGAATTTTTCATGTTTGATGTTTCAATGAGATGATTATGTATCGTGACACGGAATGAATTTTTGATTATATATTATTTTTCTTACATTTATAGCTTGATAAAGGGCACCGTATCAGGGCCGAAATGTTGCATTAGCCATAAATGTAATCGTGTGTACTACTGTACGAATAAAGGCTAAATAGCAACTTCATCCGGTGTGCTGTCTCCTCCATCTTTTGTGGTAATCGCATTTTAAGTCATACCGGATTAATGTGATATCTGTTTGCACGGTGGCTACCATAGTCGATAATGTCCCCAGCGATTGATTAGTCATTTTAACAGCTTCTAGGATGTCTGCGAGCTTCTGATCAATATTGCTCATATGATTATCGGCATCCACATTATCTCCCACTCCTGTTGTATATACTTGTGAGCCGTTTTCCTCCCGCCCTTCTATTGAGGTTTGTTGTTTCTGATTAACCCTGATTTTTGTGGGAGGTGGGGATTTAAGGAATTTCTCCATTCTAGTTAAGGGACTGCGGGCACCACTCCCTCTTGGAGATATGGCCCCTATAGATTTCCTATTATGTGTTTTTGGGGGCATTATATAACCTAAACTTCTATACTATGACACCTTTATCACAGCAGTATAAGTTAGTATTAATAAAGAGGTTGGGTTAGTAAGCAATTGTATCCAGCTTCTTTACCACGCAGATACCCTCACATTTAACTTCAGTTACTCCAAAATGATTCCAGGGGTTATTTCCGCCTTCCACCAGTCTGATTTCCCCTAATACGAGTACGTGCCAAAACCTCTCGTTAACGACAGTTTCACAAACACAAATATCAGACCACCACCTCATAGACCCAAACTGACAATATTGTTGTCTCACAAGTTTTGCAGCTTCACAAATGGGGTTCGGGCAGCGTGTGGTAATGTCAGGAAACAAGGTGGAGGGTTAATAATTCAATGTGTAGATACAGAACTCATGGTGCTTGGCGTTACCGGATATTACTGAAGCTCCTGCCTCTTGCCTCTTATCTTGCGTGGAAACAGTATACCTGATATTTCACAATGCTCCGCAGTAATATCAGCCTTAATAGGATGCAGATCCCCAGACCCGGGTAACCAACCATTTAGTCCAGCAGACTGCCGTGCAGGAACAGCGGGGAGAGTCGGCAGAAGCCAAAAGGAGTGGCAAGAGCGGGTAGGTCAGCACTTGTGGCCTGGCATGTTTTCTCGCATTTCACACGAGGACGCGTTCGGGAATCCAGAGGAGGTAGCCAGAGCGGGCAGATCGGGGGCGGGGTCGCGGCAATTCCACGCAACTATGTCACTCCGCTACGCCAGCTTAAAAGTGGGTTTTGGAAATGTTCTTCTTAAAAAATTCTAAGCCTTCTAACGTCCTAAAAAAAAAAGAAGACATTTACAAAATGATGCCAACATAAAGTAGACATATGGGGAATGTTAAGTACCGTAATTAACATGTTATGAGGTACCACTTTCTGTTTTAAGAGCAGAGAAATAGAAATTTGGAAAATAGAGAATTTTTCAAAATTTTGGGTACATTTGGGATTTTTTCATAAATAAAGGTGTAAAATATTGTATGACTATCATACAATGTGTCGCGAGAAAATCTCAGAATGGATTGGATAAGTAAAAGCGTTCCAAAGTTATTACCACATAAAGTGACACATGACAAAATTGGTTATGGGGGCATCAATGACCCTCGGTCATGAAAGGGTTAAACAGCATGATCAACTGCCCAGAAATGATAATTTACTAGTCAGCACTAACAACAGTTTCCCTCATTCATCGGTTGATTATCTGCACCTTTACACGGGCAAATTGTCGGAAACAAGCGTTCACAGAAACACTCCTCCCGGATAATCTGCATGTGTAAATCCACAGTAAGAATGCAGAAACTTCTTCTCTTTTACTGTAGGACCTGGTATCTAAAATGTTTCATTTAGACCCTCATCAACGTCTAACAGCAAGTCAAGTTTTGCAGCACCCGTGGATTGTGAAAGGAGAATATTTGTCACAAGACCAATTAAGCCGACATGACTTCCATGCTGCAAAGTTGTTTTTTTTTTCTTTCATGTATCTAAATAATTTTAAATTCTTTCATATTGCATGAACTGAACTTTACTACTAAGGGGTAGAGATGGCCCGAATAGTTCGCCGGCGAAAATAGCTTGTTCGCGTTCGCCGCGGCGGGCGAACATATGCGATGTTCGGTCCGCCCCCTATACATCATCATTGAGTAAACTTTGACCCTGTACCTCACAGTCAGCAGACACATTCCAGCCAATCAGCTGCAGACCCTCCCTCCCAGACCCTCCCACCTCCTGGACAGCATCCATTTTAGATTCATTCGGAATCTGCATTCTCAGTGAGAGGAGGGACAGTGCTGCTGCTGCTGATTCAATAGGGAAAGCGTTAGCTAGGGCAGTGTTCTGTGTCCACAGACTCATCTGCTGTAAGGACAGCGTCCTGACAGCACCCCAAAAAGCCCTTTTCAGGGCTGGTACATCAGTCTGCTTTTTTTTTAATTTATTTTTTATATATACACTCACCTAAAGAATTATTAGGAACACCTGTTCTATTTCTCATTATCATGCAATTATCTAGTCAACCAATCACATGGCAGTTGCTTCAATGCATTTAGGGGTGTGGTCCTGGTCAAGACAATCTCCTGAACTCTAAACTGAATGTCAGAATGGGAAAGAAAGGTGATTTAAGCAATTTTGAGCGTGGCATGGTTGTTGGTGCCAGACGGGCCGGTCTGAGCATTTCACAATCTGCTCAGTTACTGGGATTTTCACGCACAACCATTTCTAGGGTTTACAAAGAATGGTGTGAAAAGGGAAAAACATCCAGTATGCGGCAGTCCTGTGGGCAAAAATGCCTTGTGGATGCTAGAGGTCAGAGGAGAATGGGCTGATTGATTCAAGCTGATAGAAGAGCAACGTTGACTGAAATAACCACTCGTTACAACCGAGGTATGCAGCAAAGCATTTGTGAAGCCACAACACGCACAACCTTGAGGCGGATGGGCTACAACAGCAGAAGACCCCACCGGGTACCACTCATCTCCACTACAAATAGGAAAAAGAGGCTACAATTTGCACGGGCTCACCAAAATTGGACTGTTGAAGACTGGAAAAATGTTGCCTGGTCTGATGAGTCTCGATTTCTGTTGAGACATTCAAATGGTAGAGTCCGAATTTGGCGTAAACAGAATGAGAACATGTATCCATCCTCTGATGGCTACTTCCAGCAGGATAATGCACCATGTCACAAAGCTCGAATCATTTTAAATTGGTTTCTTGAACATGACAATGAGTTCACTGTACTAAAATGGCCCCCACAGTCACCAGATCTCAACCCAATAGAGCATCTTTGGGATGTGGTGGAACGGGAGCTTCATGCCCTGGATGTGCATCCCTCAAATCTCCATCAACTGCAAGATGCTATCCTATCAATATGGGCCAACATTTCTAAAGAATGCTATCAGCACCTTGTTGAATCAATGCCACGTAGAATTAAGGCAGTTCTGAAGGCAAAAGGGGGGTCCAACACTGTATTAGTATGGTGTTCCTAATAATTCTTTAGGTGAGTGTACATATATTGCAGTTGCCTGCCCGTGTGTGAGAGGAGGGACAGTGCTGCTGATTCAATAGGGAAAGCGTTAGCTAGGGCAGTGTTCTGTGTCCACAGACTCATCTGCTGTAAGGACAGCGTCCTGACAGCACCCCAAAAAGCCCTTTTCAGGGCTGGTACATCAGTCTGCTTTTTTTATTTTATTTTATATATACATATATTGCAGTTGCCTGCCCGTGTGTGAGAGGCTGCAAACTCAGCCACAGACAGTACTGTGTGCACACCATTCATACAGGGTGTGACAGAAAATACCTTGCAGATAAAAAAAATTATATTTAATATTTTCCTGTGATCTAATCCCATTTGCAAGCCCCTGTGTGTCAGGACCACACAGACTGTATTGTGGCCATTGGCTGGTGGCTAGACCTCCACTTATACCGTTACAGGGTGTCACTCACTCACAAATACCTCGCAGATAAAAAAAATTCTATTTAATATTTTTCTGTGCTCTAATCCCATTTGCAAGCCCGTGTGTGTCAGGCCCACACAGACTGTCTTGTGGCCACTGGCTAGTGGCTAGACCTCCACTTATACCGTTACAGGGTGTCATTTACTCACAAATACCTCGCAGATAAATAAAAATTCTATTTAATATTTTTCTGTGATATAATCACATTTGCAAGCGCGTGTGTGTCAGGCCCACACAGACTGTATTGTGGCCACTGGCTAGGCCTCCACTTATACCGTTACAGGGTGTCACTCACTCACAAATACCTCGCAGATAAAAAAAAATTATATTTAATATTTTTCTGTGATCTAATCCCATTTGCAAGCCCGTGTGTGTCAGGCCCACACAGACTGTATTGTGGCCACTGGCTAGGCCTCCACTTATACCGTTACAGGGTGTCACTCACTCACAAATACCTCGCAGATAAAAAAAAATTATATTTAATATTTTTCAGTGATATAATCATAGTTGCAAGTCCGTGTGTGTCAGGCCCACACAGACTGTATTGTGTCCGCTGGCTAATGGCTAGACTTTACTTATACTGTTACAGGGTGTCATTCACTCACAAATACCTCGCAGATAAATACAAATTCTATAAAAAAGAATTCTGTGATATAATCACAGTTGCAAGCCCCTGTGTGTCAGGCCCACACAGACTGTATTGTGTCCACTGGCTAGTGGCTAGACTTCCACTTATACCGTTACAGGGTGTCACTCACTCACAAATACCTCGCAGATAAAAAAAAATTCTATTTAATATTTTTCTGTGATCTAATCCCATTTGCAAGCCCGTGTGTGTCAGGCCCACACAGACTGTATTGTGGCTACTGGCTAGGCCTCCACTTATACCGTTACAGGGTGTCACTCACTCACAAATACCTCGCAGATAAATAAAAATTATATTTAATATTTTTCAGTGATATAATCATAGTTGCAAGTCCGTGTGTGTCAGGCCCACACAGACTGTATTGTGTCCGCTGGCTAGTGGCTAGACTTTACTTATACTGTTACAGGGTGTCATTCACTCACAAATACCTCGCAGATAAATACAAATTCTATAAAAAAGAATTCTGTGATCTAATCCCATTTGCAAGCCCGTGTGTGTCAGGCCCACACAGACTGTATTGTGTCCACTGGCTAGTGGCTAGACTTCCACTTATACCGTTACAGGGTGTCACTCACTCACAAATACCTCGCAGATAAATAAAAATTATATTTAATATTTTTCAGTGATATAATCACAGTTGCAAGTCCGTGTGTGTCAGGCCCACACAGACTGTATTGTGTCCGCTGGCTAGTGGCTAGACTTTACTTATACTGTTACAGGGTGTCATTCACTCACAAATACCTCGCAGATAAATACAAATTCTATAAAAAAGAATTCTGTGATCTAATCCCATTTGCAAGCCCGTGTGTGTCAGGCCCACACAGACTGTATTGTGTCCACTGGCTAGTGGCTAGACTTCCACTTATACCGTTACAGGGTGTCACTCACTCACAAATACCTCTCAGATAAAAAAAAATTCTATTTAATATTTTTCTGTGATCTAATCCCATTTGCAAGCCCGTGTGTGTCAGGCCCACACAGACTGTATTGTGGCCACTGGCTAGTGGCTAGACCTCCACTTATACCGTTACAGGGTGTCACTCACTAACAAATACCTCGCAGATAAATAAAAATTCTATTTAATATTTTTCTGTGATATAATCACAGTTGCAAGCCTGTGTGTGTCAGGCCCACACAGACTGTACTGTGCCCACTGCCCACCACTTATATAGGGTGGCACAGTACCTTGCACGCATAGTAACACTTATCTAATAAAAAATAACAGGCAGAGGCAGGCCACGCCGCATGGGCCGTCGTGTTCGTGGTGCTGTGATTTCCACTGGCCCTGGAATAATGCCCAGTGTTCAGAGGCTGGCTTACACAGGACACCCAATCTTCAACAGCTTCCGCTAAGAACCTTGACGCACCATCCTCCTCCAGCTCAGCTTTGGTCACCTGCTCTCAAGTTACCACTCTCCCGCCGCCACCACCACCACTACCACCACAGCCACCACAGCCGCTTCACTTGATCCCTCAGAGGAGTTATTTACACATTATTTGGATGAAATTAGTGATGCACAACTATTATTGCCAGAGGATGGAGATAACAGGGATATGTCTCAGTCAGGCAGCATTACACACATGGACGTACAGTGTGATGATGATGATGATGTTGTACCCGCTGCTGCTTCCTTTGCTGAGGTGTCAGATACAAGTGAAGTGGTTGATGATGACGATGTGTCCGTGGATGCCACGTGGGTGCCTGCTTGAAGAGAAGAAGAAGAGGGGGAAAGTTCAGAAGGGGAGACAGAGAGAAGGAGGAGACGAGTTGGAAGCAGGGGGAGGTCGTCGCAAGGAGCTAGTGGCACAGTCAGACAGCATGTATCGGCACCCGGGGTCAGCCAGACAGCACGCCAATCAACACATGCTGCTGCCACCACCAGAATGCCGTCATTGCAAAGCTCAGCAGTGTGGCATTTTTTTTGTGTGTCTGCCTCTGACAACAGCGATGCCATTTGCAACCTGTGCCAAAAGAAACTGAGTCGTGGGAAATCCAACACCCACCTAGGTACAACTGCTTTGCGAAGGCACATGATCGCACATCACAAACGTGTAAGGAAATTATGTCTATATCCACACACGTTCACATATATATGTAATAATTCAGCCTTATATGCTTGTATTAAATATGCAGAGTTCTTCTTTAAAGGAAATATTTTATACTCTTATGACAGCAAGGTCTAGTAACACAAGCTAAACAGGAAATAGAGGTCGGTAGCTTAAAACCGCATGGCTAGAAAGAGATATGCAGGCTTTAGCAAACAGATAGATTTTACATTGATACGGGTTATGTATATAAGCATTTTTGTATCTTTACGTTCACCTCTGGTTTAGATAAGTGAAGGACATTTTTTATCAGGTATATGTTGGTACAAAATAAACGAAGATAATTCCGCGAAATATTTGAACAAAGCTAAAGTCAACAAAGATTATGGTTAGATATCTTAATTCCAAGAATTATAAATGCATCACATATGTACCTTGTTTCTTGGAATTTATCATGACTTTTTTTACTAAGGTTGTATAGAGGTGAGATTAATAAATTCGTTACCTGATTGGATTAAGCTTAGGGGAGGTATATGATAATCTTGTGGTTTGCATCTATAAATTGTCTACGATGTCTAATAAAGTTACAACCATTTTAAACCTATCAACGTGTATTGGTCTTTAGTGGTTGCCCGGCCGGAGTTTCACCCACAGACAAACCAGGGGCCCTTTCAATTGGTAGCAGAGGATGGTTCACTGACTATCCAGGTGAGTAAATAATTTCTGCCACTATTTATGTTGGTTGGAATGTTTCTCTCCTGGATACGGTGAATGTCTGATGTATACTGGATGGCAGGTTAGTGACAGGTTAGTTTAGTGTTCATAGGACTGTGGGACAGACACGAGGCAGCACTCAGTGTTCTGCGTATCCTGATAGGAGCGGCGTCTCCTATAGGCACAGTGGTTGGCAGGGGATGTTGTTCCAGGAACATACATCATATTGATGGCAGGGAATTTTTCGAATGCAGAACTAGTCTCTTCGAACGTTGGCAGGGATTTTTCAAATGGGATTAGTCTCTCATTTGACGGTTTATTGAGTTAAAGGATAACTCTGGATTTATGTGATTGAGTTAAAGGATAACTCTGGAAATATGTGAAACAAGGTACCCGGAATATATGTATAAGGAAAAGGAATACATATGGAAAAAAAAAGGTGAGGGAAACGCATACATCTGAATGCAGATGTTGGTTTCTAACTCACTAGGATTGTCTGTGGAGTGAATTGTTTATTGAACATAACTGTACAGTTAAAACTTGGAAAGTGACATTGATTACTGCGGTCTATTAAGTTCGTAAATGGTGTTGCCCATATAAGATATTTTTACACGTGTTATAAGAATATTGTGCTAGTGGAAAATCTGATTGTGCTGGCTTAATTGATTCTCAACATAACAATACTAACACAATTACTTTCTGCTATTTGCTGCTATTTCCGTTTCATTGTTTACTGCTTGAAAATATATGTATAGAGTTCATTGTCGATTTCATTACACATTATGGGTAACGGCGTGGGAAAGGATCTGGATGGTGAGCCAGAGACCAGACCCACACCGCTACATTTTGTATCAGGCACCTGTGGGATTAGTGTAACTGATCCATTTTGGGTAAATATCTGTGACCGCAGTCAGCAACTGTGTATTACTCAGATCAGCGATGTAGGTCCTTTTGGGAGGAGGTCAAAAAAATGGTGGGGCTGCACCCAAAATATAACTATCCCGTTGGTGCCTGGGATGAAGATTATATGAAAACATGTTTTAAAAAATGGGTGAAGGCATTAAAAGAGTACAGAAAGAGATTTCCACCAACCCATCACATATACCTAAAACAAAATAGAGAGACAATTAGTAAAAAGGAAGAAGTCCCATGGTCAGAAATTCTGCCCGCCTTGCCAGAAAAGCCACCGGCATATGATGTGACGGTATTAGAACCACAAAAGGCAATACTCCCAGCTGTCTCTACAGAAGGCATGTTACAAGTCCCTTATGATAAGGTCCCCTGTCCAGAACAAGCAACCGCACCAGAATTATTATTATTTTCCGGTGAGAATCAAAAGAGAACCGGACTATACCCGGATTTGGGGGATAGAGATTCCCTTTTGAGTACTGCAGTTATAGTGGCAGCAGCACTTATGGAGCAAGCAGATGTAACTCCACAAGTCAAACAGGCTAAGGAAAAAAGAATTGAATATAGAGAAAGCATGGACATGTATGTACATGAGCTGATTCAACTAAGGGATAAACTAAGGAGAGACATAGTCTACATTAAACAACTTCCCCTTCAGGATGTCTTTCCCGTCATATATGATCACGAGGACCCAGATGATACAGACCTTCCTAGTGAGGAACAGATAGATGAATTAAAGGGCATTTTGGGAGGAGAGTGTGGCAGAACCAGAGCTGCAACTAACAAAAAAAAAACAGCTACTGACCGAGATAGGAAAACTAAGACAGGAGTACTGGAGGGTGAAGAAGGACTGGGAAACCAGGGCTCAGGAAGAGTACGATAGGAGGACAACAGGAATTGAAACACAGATAGAAGCGGACAGTTTAGAACATGGAATTCCCCTGGCAACCTCCAGTCCTAGAATACTTGGAATAGTCCAACCCCTAGCAGATGAATTTTCCAAACTCACTCTAATACCTGAGGAAGGGGATAGGGAAGGCACACAACTGCGGCTTCCCATGATTACTGTGGGTAGCACTGAAGTCCATATCCCTCTTCCTTTAGGATTAATGAAGGAACTGAAAGATATGTGCCCCAATCCAAAAAAGGACCCTAGAGCAGCAGCTATGTTTCTGCAGAAATATACCGCAGGGAGCCATTTAACTTTGGAGGATATTCAGATAATACTCTCAGCCATAGACCCAGACACTGGCTCTCAAATTGATCCAGAAAAGGTAATGAAGGCATCAGAAAAAGAAGTTAGGGATGCAGGAGACAGAGATAGCCCCAAGGTTTGGAAGAAGTTTTGGGATAAGATAGGAGTAGAATGGATGAAAAGATACAAAGGGGATTCAGGTTTACACACAATGCTAAATACAAAACAAGAGCCGAAAGAGGATTTTTATAGTTTCTGTAAGAGACTGTTGGATCTCTACAGTAGTACAGGAATGAATTCACCCGAATTGTTCAAGACTACATGTATGACAAATGGGGACCCTAAGACGACACAGCTAATAAAATTAGTCAATAACGAATGGCTTACTCAAACAGTGACAGAATTTATGGATGACATAGCAAAACGCTCGGCTTCTGGTGTTTTCAATCAAAAGGGAGGAGTATTTCCATTGTTAGTGCAGCAGGACATACAACAGGAGTCTATATTGTCAGGTGGGGAAAGCAATTACATGATGATGTCAAGTTTCCCCCGGGGAAGGAATAATAGAAGAGGTCCGAGAAGTAGGGGCCAGGCAGATTACCTGGGAAGAGTAGAAAGAAATCAGAGACAGGGCTGTTTCATTTGTGGAAGTCTAGGTCACTGGAGGCGAGAATGTCCAAAGGTAAGAGAAGAAGATAGGAGAGAATACAGAGGGAGAGGCGCCTCTGACTACCGAGGGGAGCCCAGACAACAGGAAAGACAGCAAGATATGACAAGAAGACAACCCCAGGGAGATCGTATTAACATACACTGGCCAGCACAGGATGGGGGGAGTAGACAACCCAATTTGCAATCAGACTTACAGAGGTGGTCTGAGCATGAACAGTACCCGTCCCCACGGGGGAACAATTACTACTAGGGGTGCCCAGAACAAGTCCCATCCTTCATTATGCATTTTGTTCCAACTGATTGGCAAGTCTTACCACAAGTAATACTGCAAATTGATGGTATTAAAGTTAATTTATTGCTTGACACCGGAGCAACGACTTCAAGTGTAAACAAAATAGACTTCATTAATGATAAATGCACCGAAGGAAGTTCTATGGGTATAAATGGGACGACAGTGATACATAAGGTGACAGCACCGCTCCCGGTTTGTACTCTTACGGGGGAACTAGTGACGCACATGTCTTTTGCAGTCCTACTAGAGTGCCCTGTTTGCCTATTAGGAAGGGATTTAATGGCAGCATTACAGATTTCATTAGTCTTTGACAAAAAGGGCAGACTGACAGCAACCTCAATGAAATGTGACCTGACAAACCCAAAGAGACGTGACATGAATGGGTTCTTTTTAAGCATACCAATGTCCCTGGGAAATCATCCAATTTGGGCAAAATGTAAAGACTCAGTAGGAACAATTAACTGTGAGCCCTACCGGCCCTGTTTGAAGGAGGGGGTTATGCCAACCTTTCAAAAACAATACCCATTGAGTGAGGAAAAGTTAGAGGGTATAAAGCCACAAATTGAGAAATACTTGCAGATGGGAATTCTTAGGAAAATTGTCAGTCCCTGGAATTCCCCGATAAATCCCGTAAAAAAGGCTAATGGCACATGGCGGCTGGTACAGGATCTAAGGAAGGTAAACAAGGCAATTATCCCACTTCCCCCCTTGGTGGAAGATCTTACAGCTGTGTTTGGGGCCATTCCTGCGGGATCCAGATATTACACTGTAGTTGACCTCAGTAATGCGTTCTTTTCCATACCAGTGGCTTGGGATGCACAAAATCTTTTTGCTTTTCAGTGGGCTGATAATGGTCAGGTGACTTGGACCCGTCTCCCACAAGGTTTTGGGGATAGCCCAGCAGCCTTTTCTATTGTATTAAAGGCTACATTGGAAGATTGGGAACCAAAGAGGGATCCACCTTAATACAGTACACAGACGACCTTTTACTCTCCAATTCGGAGTTAGAAGCCTGCGAAATAGATTCAGGGAGTTTATTAGACCACTTGGCAAGCAAAGGACACCTGGCCTCGAAGAAGAAAATCCAATATGCAAGTACCCAGGTAGAGTATCTGGGGTGCATAATAGAGGCAGGAGAGAGAAAGATCTCACCCGCTAGAGTCAAGGCAGTGACCTCCCTAAGCAGGCCAAGGGACAAAGCTACAATGCTGTCCTTTTTAGGGTCAATAGTGTATTGTAGACAGTGGATTCCCGATTGCTCCCATTGGGATTCAATCCTAAGAAAAACTACACTCACAGAAGCACCAAAGGTAGTGGAGTGGACAGAGGACAGAGTAGAAGCCTTTGAGAGATTGATTCGGTCCCTGACCCAAGCCCCAGCCTTGGCCCTGGCAGATTATGGAAAGCCATTCCAATTATACTGCGTGGTATCTGGAGAAACCTATGCAGCGGTTTTGACACAGACACATGGGGGGAGAAACAGGCCAGTTTCATACTTATCAAAAAATTACCTCCTGTAGTTCTTGGAATGCCTCACTGTCTCCAAGCATTAGCAGCCGCGGCTATGTCAGTAAAGGATGCTACTAAGATAGTCCATGGAAATACAATGGAACTTTTCACCACTCATACAGTCTTGTCCCTCCTTCAAAACATGACCACACAACACATGACAGCTCAGAGACTGTCCGGATATGAGACCATATTACTCAGTACGGCAAACCTGTTGATAAAGACATGTCCAGACACCTCACCAGTGATAAGATTGTTGCATACACTTTTGAGACTTAAGCGTGAAGGTTCGGACGAACAAGTAGACCCAATACCTGAACACAGATGTGATGAAATAATCTTGTCATGCACAACACCTAGGGAGGATTTAAAGGACACACCACAGACTGGCAGTATAGATGTTTTTGTGGATGGATCATGCACAAGACCAGATGACAGGACATACCAAACAGGTTACGCAGTAGTCATGCTCCCAAATCAAGTGATAGAAGCTGAACCAATTGTCACAACTTCAGCACAACAAGCTGAGTTGGTAGCGCTCACAAGAGCCTGTGAAATATTCGCAGGACACAAAGTGAATATTTATACTGATAGTAGCTATGCATTTGGAACAGTGCATGATTATGCATTAATATGGAAAAATAGGGGGTATATCTCAGCAGACGGGAAGAAGGTAGCAAATCAGAAATACATAGATCACTTGCTACATGCAATTCAATTACCAGAAGCCATAAGTGTGATAAAAGTGAAAGGACACTCTGCAAAAGGAGATTATCAAGCTATGGGAAACAACCTAGCAGACAGAGCAGCAAAAATGGCAGCCAAGAGAGACACGAGAAGGGAAAGTAAGTTATTATTCATGACAGACTTTGAAAGTGAAAACTGGGAGTCAGTAGTATATCAACTTCAGAAACAGTCTACCAGTGAGGACATCAAGTACTGGAAATCTCAGGGACTGCAGACGACAGGTACAGGTATGTGGACAAAAGATCGGATATTGGGGGTTCCTACTGCATCAGCACCACTCCTAATATCTTATCTTCATGGTCCTGGACATTTAGGAAAACAGTACATCTCAGAACATTACAAGTCACTGTTCTGTACACACCAATTGCAGAGATTGATAGACGATCTGGTCGATTCATGCATGACTTGTGCACAGAATAATGTTCAAGGAAAAGCACACGGAAGACATGGGAATCTACCACCACCTACAGGCCCTCTGCAGGATTTGCAGATAGATTACACACACATGCCAAAGCAACCCGGGAATATAAGATATCTGCTTGTCATAGTCTGTAGGTTCTCTGGATGGTGTGTAGCCATACCTACTTCAGGAGAAACAGCTGGTGTGACAGCTAGGGCATTGATAAATCAATGGATTTCGCTGTATGGACTCCCTCGGGTAATTCATTCAGATTAGGGACCTGCTTTCCAATCCAAACTAATACGAGAACTGACAAAGATTTTGGGTTTCCAGTGGAAACTCAACATAGTCTACCATCCCCAAAGAGCTGGAGTAGTGGAAAGAATGCACAGAACCATTAAGGATAGGTTAAAAAAGGCTACTTCAGGAACATTGAAAGATTGGCTGAAATTTCTACCCGCCATTCACTACCAAATAAGAACGACACCAAATAAACAAACAGGGTTGTCACCTTATGAAGTGTTATTCGGTCGACCCCCTAATACCCGTGAGGAACCGGATACTGACAGTAACATTTTTGCCTTACAGGAACAGTACGTGAAACACTTGGTAGGTATACTCTCAGAAAATTATGATAAGGTTGCTGTCACCTTTCCTCCTCTTTCCACAGACCCAACTCATCCGTTCTTGCCGGGAGACAAAGTTCTGGTGAAACAACTAGCTGCCCGCCACAAGACTGGTCCAATTTACCAAGGTCCATTTGAGGTTCTAAGAGTGGCTCGAACGGCTGTCCTTACTGACCAGAGTCCACAGTGGATACACGCCAGCCGGCTCAAGAAGACGCCAGAAGGAGTCCTCAAGAAATTCCCCGGACAAACAAGAGTCTTCCAGACAAGATGCCTACAAAAGAAATGGCTTTGATCATACCCCCGAGCCTGCAAAGTAGATATGAGCGATGGCTAAGAGGCTATCCAAAACCACTTAGTCCAAAGGATCCAAAGACTATGCTGGACTTGTATGAGGAAGAATTTATGTTCAGGGAGTATACCAATGAATTAGAAACTGATGACTTGAAAGATCAAAACTTTCCTGAACCGTTTAGTAAGCAGATGATTCAGAGAATGAAACTGTGAATATGTCACCCTTAAAAAGGGAAGTACTCTGAGAAAAATACCGAAAAGGGGTGTGTGGTATAAGGAGTGATCATATGGAATGGGAATTCCATATGATCAAAGAGGGGATTGTAAGGAAATTATGTCTATATCCACACACGTTCACATATATATGTAATAATTCAGCCTTATATGCTTGTATTAAATATGCAGAGTTCTTCTTTAAAGGAAATATTTTATACTCTTATGACAGCAAGGTCTAGTAACACAAGCTAAACAGGAAATAGAGGTCGGTAGCTTAAAACCGCATGGCTAGAAAGAGATATGCAGGCTTTAGCAAACAGATAGATTTTACATTGATACGGGTTATGTATATAAGCATTTTTGTATCTTTACGTTCACCTCTGGTTTAGATAAGTGAAGGACATTTTTTATCAGGTATATGTTGGTACAAAATAAACGAAGATAATTCCGCGAAATATTTGAACAAAGCTAAAGTCAACAAAGATTATGGTTAGATATCTTAATTCCAAGAATTATAAATGCATCACATATGTACCTTGTTTCTTGGAATTTATCATGACTTTTTTTACTAAGGTTGTATAGAGGTGAGATTAATAAATTCGTTACCTGATTGGATTAAGCTTAGGGGAGGTATATGATAATCTTGTGGTTTGCATCTATAAATTGTCTACGATGTCTAATAAAGTTACAACCATTTTAAACCTATCAACGTGTATTGGTCTTTAGTGGTTGCCCGGCCGGAGGTTCACCCACAGACAAACCAGGGGCCCTTTCAAAACGCCTATGGGATCAACACATGATGACGAGTAGAAGCAGCACACAAGCTCAAAGCCACCATCCTCCTCCTGGTCCAGCATCTTCAGCCACGTCAACCACTGCTGTCCTCCTTGCCCCCTCTCAACCACCCGCCACTCCGCCTCTCACCTTCAGCAGTTCCATCTCATCTGCCCACAGTCAGGTGTCTGTAAAGGAAATGTTTGAGCGTAGGAAGCCAATGTCCCAGAGTCAACCCCTTGCTCGGCGTCTGACAGCTGGCCTGACGGAACTCTTAGCCCGCCAGCTTTTACCATACCAGCTGGTGGAGTCTGAGGCCTTCAAAAAATTTGTCGCTTTTGGGACACCACAATGGAAGGTACCCGGACAAATTTTTTTTTCAAAAAAGGCAATCCCATACCTCTACTCAGTGATTTAAAAGGAAGTCATGGCATCTCTGGCATACAGTGTTGGGGCAAGGGTCCATCTGACCACTGATACCTGGTCTTCAAAGCATGGTCAGGGCGGGTATATCACCTACACTGCGCATTGGGTCAACCTGCTGACAGCTGACAAGCATGGAATGCGTGTCTCTGCAGTGGAGTTGGTGACACCGCCACGACTTACTGCCACCTTCTCTACTCCTCCTACTCCATCCTCTTCCATAACCTCCTCGGCTGAGTCCTCTTCTGCTGCGGCGTCTGGCTGCACATCAACTGAATCCCCCCAGCTCCCCAGGGGCTATTCCACATCCCGGATACGACAGTGTCACGCTGTCTTGGGGTTGACTTGCCTGAAAGCAGAGAGCCACACCGGACCAGCACTCCTGTCCGCCCTGAACGGACAGGTGGATCAGTGGCTGACCCCGCACCAACTGGAGATCGGCAAAGTGGTGTGTGACAATAAAAGCAATTTGTTGGCGGCATTGAATTTGGGCAAGTTGTCACATGTGCCGTGCATGGCACATGTGTTGAATCTCATCGTACAATGCTTTGTGTCTAAGTACCCAGGCTTACAGGATGTCCTCAAGCAGGCCAGGAAGGTGTGTGGCCATTTCAGGCGTTCCTACACGGCCATGGCGCACTTTTCAGACATTCAGCGCCGAAACAACATGCCAGTGAGGCGCTTGATTTGCGACAGCCCGACACGTTGGAATTCAACACTCCTAATGTTCGACCGCCTGCTCCAACAAGAAAAAGCCGTCAACGAGTATTTGTATGACCGGGGTGCTAGGACAGCCTCTGCAGAGCTGGGAATTTTTTTGCCACGTTACTGGACGCTCATGCGCAATGCCTGTAGTCTCATGCATCCTTTTGAGGAGGTGACAAACCTAGTCAGTCGCACCGAAGGCACCATCAGCGACCTCATCCAATTTGTTTTCTTCCTGGAGCGTGCCCTGCGAAGAGTGCTGGATCAGGCTGTAGATGAGCGTGAAGAGGAAGAGTTGTGGTCACCATCACCACCAGAAACAGCCTTGTCATTATCGCTTGCTGGACCTGCGGCAACGCTGGAAGAGGAGTGTGAGGAAGAGGAGTCAGAGGAGGAATGTGGCTTTGAGGAGGAGGAAGACCAACCACAGCAAGCCTCCCAGGGTGCTCGTTGTTGTCACCTATCTGGGACCCGTGATGTTGTATGTGGCTGGGGTGAAGAACAGACCGTCAATGACATCAGTGAGGACGAGGAACGGGAAATGAGTAGCTTGGCATCCAACCTTGTGCAAATGGGGTCTTTCATGCTGTCATGTCTGTTGAGGGACCCTCGTATAAAAAGGATGAAGGAGAACGACCTGTACTGGGTGGCCACGCTACTAGACCCCCGGTATAAGCAGAAAGATGCGGAAATGTTGCCAACTTACCGAAAGTCAGAAAGGATGCAGCAGTTCAAAACAAAACTAAAAAATATGCTTTACACAGCTTATAAGGGGGATGTCACAGCACAACGGGAATCTAACAGGGAAAGAGGTGAAAGTAATCCTCCTCCTACCACAACCACGGCGGCAAGGACAGGACGCTTTACAGATGTGTTGTTGATGGAGGACATGCAGAGCTTTTTCAGTCCTACACATCGCCACAGCCCTTCGGGATCCAGCCTTAGAGAACGACTCGACCGACAGGTAGCAGACTACCTCGCCTTAACTGCAGATATCGACACTCTGAGGAGCGATGAACCCCTTGACTACTGGGTGTGCAGACTTGACCTGTGGCCTGAGCTATCCCAGTTTGCGATAGAACTTCTGGCCTGCCCCGCTTCAAGTGTCCTGTCAGAAAGGACCTTTAGTGCAGCAGGAGGCATTGTCACTGACAAAAGAAGTCGCCTCGGTCAAAAAAGTGTTGATTACCTCACCTTCATTAAGATGAATGAGGCATGGATCCCGAAGGGACTGACAGTGGGGGATACGTTTGGCTAACAAAGGGCCTGATGACATGCCTTGGCCTCAAAATGGTCCCCACGCTGCTGTATTTAATGTCTTTATACCGGATGACTTTCGTGAATTCTCCGCCACCAACTAGGGTTCAAGCCGCAATGTTTTAGTCACCTTTCTGCCTTGAAAACATCAATTTTTCCGGCCGCTGCTACAACAGCGGCTGCAACAATAACATTATTTTTCAGGCATGTGTACATGCCTAATTTTCTGGCCTCTGGTGCTGCACTGTGGCTGCAAAAACAAAACAAAAAAAAAAGGCACATACAAGTGTCAATTCCCCTTTGTGATCGTTACCTTGTTGTGGTGAAGGGGCTTGCATATCACAATGAAGCGATCATCACCTCTATGAGTGTGTTGGCAATGTTGCCACACCCCAAATGATAAGGCCGTTGCTTCATTATGATCAGACCAAAAGCGATCGGCTGAATAATTTTTCATAGAAAAAACATACATTTTTTAATATTATTTTTTAAGTTGTATGGGTGGGTTTTTAATACATAAAATAAAAAAATCATAATAAAGTCTCTTAATAGTTTATTAGAAATAATGCAGACAATTTAAAAAATCCCCATCAATTCCAATGCAAAGCAAGTACAAAGCTCAGAACTAAATTATTCCAGGATGTCGTAATGGTTCGTTAATTCGACAATGGTTAATCAATTCAACACACGTCCCCGGATAGGGGACGTAACAGGGATTAAACTGATAGGAATAGTACTAGTTAAGACACCACTCATATAGGGTGTCACAGCACATTGCTCCGTGCACGCGCAGTGCCCCAACTCTAGAGTAAGAGGACCGACCAAGCTGCTTTTTCCATCTCCCGGTTCCTAAAATCAATTCATTTTGGTGTATCAGAGTTTGGTCTGTCACTGTGAAGGCAGTCGAAGGTACCCGGCCTAAATTTTTTTTCACAAAAGGCAATCCCACCCTGATATGGGACGTAAGAGGGATTAAACTGATGAGAATAGTACTACAGAAAATAGCACTCATATCGGGTGTGACAGTAAATTGCACGGCGCAGACGCAGTGACTGTGGCGTGGATTCAAACAAAGAGGAGGGAGCCAGCATTTTTTTAACCATCTCCCCGTTCGAAAAATCAATTTAATAAATGGACCCTAGATTGGGGACGTAACAGGGATTAAACTGATGAGAAGACAGAACTACAGAAAATACCACTCATATCGGGTGGGGCAGTAAATTGCACGGCGCAGACGCAGTGACCGTAGCGTGGATTCAAACAAAGGGGAGGGAGCCAGCATTTTTTTTAACCATCTCCTCGTTCGAAAAATCTATTTAATAAATTGACCCCAGATTGGGGACGTAACAGGAATTAAACTGATGAGAAGAGAGAACTACAGAAAATACCACTCATATCGGGTGGGGCAGTAAATTGCACGGCGCAGACGCAGTGACCGTGGCGTGGATTCAAACAAAGGGGAGGGAGCCAGCATTTTTTTTAACCATCTCCCCGTTCGAAAAATCTATTTAATAAATTGACCCCAGATTGGGGACGTAACAGGGATTAAACTGATGAGAAGAGAGAACTACAGAAAACACCACTCATATCGGGTGGGGCAGTAAATTGCACGGCGCAGACGCAATGACCGTGGCGTGGATTCAAACAAAGGGGAGGGAGCCAGCATTTTTTTTAACCATATCCCTGTTCGAAAAATCAATTTAATAAATCGAATCCCAGATTGGGGACGTAACAGGGATTAAACTGATGAGAAGAGAGAACTACAGAAAATACCACTCATATCGGGTGGGGCAGTAAATTGCACGGCACAGACGCAGTGACCGTGGCGTGGATTCAAACAAAGGGGAGGGAGCCAGCATTTTTTTTAACCATCTCCCCGTTCGAAAAATCAATTTAATAAATCGAATCCCAGATTGGGGACGTAATAGGGATTAAACTGATGAGAAGAGAGAACTACAGAAAATACCACTCATATCGGGTGGGGCAGTAAATTGCACGGCGCAGACGCAATGACCGTGGCGTGGATTCAAACAAAGGGGAGGGAGCCAGCATTTTTTTTAACCATCTCCCCGTTCGAAAAATCTATTTAATAAATTGACCCCAGATTGGGGACGTAACAGGAATTAAACTGATGAGAAGAGAGAACTACAGAAAATACCACTCATATCGGGTGGGGCAGTAAATTGCACGGCGCAGACGCAGTGACCGTGGCGTGGATTCAAACAAAGGGGAGGGAGCCAGCATTTTTTTAACCATCTCCCCGTTCGAAAAATCTATTTAATAAATTGACCCCAGATTGGGGACGTAACAGGGATTAAACTGATGAGAAGAGAGAACTACAGAAAATACCACTCATATCGGGTGGGGCAGTAAATTGCACGGCGCAGACGCAGTGACCGTGGCGTGGATTCAAACAAAGGGGAGGGAGCCAGCATTTATTTAACCATCTCCCCGTTCGAAAAATCTATTTAATAAATTGACCCCAGATTGGGGACGTAACAGGGATTAAACTGATGAGAAGAGAGAACTACAGAAAATAGCACTCATATCGGGTGGGGCAGTAAATTGCAAGGCGCAGACGCAGTGACCGTGGCGTGGATTCAAACAAAGGGGAGGAAGCCAGCATTTTTTTAACCATCTCCCCGTTCGAAAAATCTATTTAATAAATTGACCCCAGATTGGGGACGTAACAGGGATTAAACTGATGAGAAGAGAGAACTACAGAAAATACCACTCATATCGGGTGGGACAGTAAATTGCACGGCACAGACGCAGTGACCGTGGATTCAAACAAAGGGGAGGGAGCCAGCGTTTTTTTAACCATCTCCCCGTTCGAAAAATCAATTCAATTCACCTTTCGGGGACCCTTGGTGTTGTACGTGGCTGTGTGGAGGAAGAAACCTTCAATGACATCAACGGGACATGGCTAGCTTGGTATCCAACCTTGTACAAATGGGGAGTTTGCGGTTGGGCAAATGGACTGTTTGCGGTTGTTTGCGGTGCATTAAAAGGGGAGTTTGGTCTGTCAATGTCTGTGAAGCGGGCATAACCCTTACACTACCTGATCGATACAAAATCATACCTGATCGTATACACACACTGGATGTTTTAAACCACGTTGTTCAAAAAAAGATTGGATTGTTAGGTGATTTATGCCCTTTATGGATTAAAATCCAACTCTGCGTCAACTAAATAATTTTCCATGGGAGTTTTGCCATGGATCCCCCTCTGGCATGCCACAGTCCAGGTGTTAGTCCCCTTGAAACAACTTTTCCATCACTACTGTGGCTAGAAAGAGTCCCTGTGGGTTTTAAAATTTGCCTGCCTATTGAAGTCTATGGCGGTTCGCCCGGTTGCAAACATTTGCAGAAATTCGCGTTCGGCGTTCGCGAACGGAAAATTTTATGTTCGTGACATCACTACTAAGGGGTTGGTCACTTTCTTGCTACTTGTGACCAATGTGTATGTAAGATTACTATATGGCACTTACTAATATAGTCTTTGTTGATATTCTGTGCCGTTTGCTACATTTCATAACTAGTGTTGATCGAGCACCATAGTGTTCGGGTGCTCGGGGGCTCGGGTCGAACACATTGGGATGCTCGGGTGCTCAACCAAGCAGCCGAGTAAAATGGAAGTCAATATGAGAACCCGAGCATTAAACCAGGCACCCCCTGCTCTGAAGAGAGGAGGGTGCCTGGTTCATAGGAAAAGGTCAGAAATGGATGGAAACACCACCGAAATGGTTCGGCAACAGCATGGGGAGGATGTCTAGATGCATCTTGGACTCCCAGGTCGCTGCTGGGAACTATTTTGTCCGAGTAGTACGCCACTTTTACAGACTGACAATAATATGCACAAAACCGAAGATAAAAATCTATTTTAGATGAAAAATTCTTTCTTGTATATTTACTTGTATATAAAATGCTGCCCAAAAATACAAGGAAGAGGCACTCCGATACAACCTGTATATCACATAAAGGAGGGCCTCATTCACATTGTGGTACAATTGTTCGGGTAGTGGGACTCCTACACTCATAAAGCCTATGCACTAAGTGAAAGGGCTGCCAAAAATTACAAGGAACCAGCACTACAATACAACCTTTGTTACACATAAAGGAGGGCATTATACACAGCCTTGAAAAATTATGATTGATGGCCTGCTGGTATCCCTTAAAAACATTTGGAGCAAGGGCCTGCTGATCTGACAATCTAAAACATTATGGGTGAGGGCCTGCTGCCGCTTTGGTGACTCTAGATAACCTGGGCCTGATCGCACTTCCGAGTGACGGCGACAATCCATTCCGATGTCCTCCCTATCAACTTTTGATGTTATATTCAGAGTGAACCACGGTGACCATGGGAAATGGGGAATCAGGGTTTAATTCCGGAGAGGGAGCGTGAAAAACAGCTACGGCTACCACTTCCAAGCAAGGCAGCATGAGCGCAAATTACCTATTAGGTATTATTAGGTGAGGGCCTGCTGGTGAGCTGACCCTGTAAAACATTGTAGGTGAGGGCCTCCTGGTGAGCTAACCGTCTAAAAGATTAGATGTGAGTGCCTGCAGCTGAGCTGACCCTGTGAAACATTGTAGGTGAGGGCCTGCTGGTGAGCTGACTCTCTAAAAATTATATGCGAGGGCCTGCAGCTGAGCTGGCCCTGTAAAACATTGTAGGTGAGGGCCTGCTGGTGAGCTGACCCTCTAAAAATTATATGCGAGGGCCTCCAGCTGAGCTGGCCCTGTAAAACATTGTAGGTGAGGGCCTGCTGGTCAGCTGACCCTCTAAATACGTATTTGCGAGGGTCTGCAGCTGAGATGACCCTGTAAAACATTGTAGGTGAGGGCCTGCTGGTGAGCTGACCCTCTATAAAATTATATGTGAGGGCCTACAGCTGAGCTGACCTTGTAAAACATTATATGCGAAGGGCAAATATGTGAGGGCTATATATGCGACGAATAAGCATGTTGATATGATGGAAGAGGAGGAGGAGGATGAGAAAAGAAAGATTCAACCATATACCCTTTTTTGTGGTGGAAGGGATGCATGGGAATACAGTGTATTCAATACACCATAAGAGCCACGTTTAAAGTGTCTTTATGTTCAGCCGCTTTCCTCTGGTGGAGTAGAAAAGTCATGGTCAATCCAGGCCTTGTTCATTTTTATAAGAGTCAACCTTTCAGCATTTTCGCTTAATACGCTTATCTGTTATAATGCCATTAGCTGTACTAAATACCCGCTCAGACAAAACTCTGGCGGCAGGGCAGGCCAGCACCTCAAAGGCATAGAGCGCCAGTTCGTGCCACGTGTCCAGCTTGGACATCCAGTAGTTGTAAGGCACTCCTTCACCATCTTCCAAAATTTTTCCCTCTTTGTGACACTAGGCCACGCATCAGGGTGCTGGCGGGGTGTCATGAAACTGTCCCAGGCTTTGGAGAGTGTTGGAACTGCTATGTGTTCCCCTTGTCTCCCCTCCTCGGTTGGCCAAGGAACTACGGACTCTGCCTCCAGGGTTGTCAGATGGAAATTTTTGAAGCAATTTTTCAACAATGATTTTCTGATATGCCACCGTTTTGCTCATCCTCTCCACCAGAGGAATGAGAGATGAGAAGTTCTCTTTGTAGCGTGGGTCGAGAAGGGTGAACAACCAGTAGTCCGTGTTGTCTAAAATGCATATGGGTTGCTGGAAAGGCAGCCTAACATGAAGTCAGCCATGTGTGCCAGAGTACTAACAGGCAATACTTCGCTGTCGTCAGCAGGAGGATCACTCTCAATCTCCTCATCCTCTTCCTCCTTTTCTGCCCACCCACGCTGAACAGATGGAATTAAACTTCCATGGGTACTACCCTCTGTAGCAGAGGCAACCGTCTCCTGCTCCTCCTCTTCATCGTCCAATTCGCGCTGAGAAGACGAACTGAGGATGATCTGGCCATCACCCTGTGTAATGTCTTTCTCCATATCTACCTCTTCCACATGCAAAGCGTCGTCCTTCATTGTGAGCAGCGAGCGTTTGAGTAGACACAGAAGTGGGATGGTTACGCAGATAATAGGGTTATTTCTGCTCACCATCTATGTTGATTCCTCAAAGTTTCTTTAAACCTCACAGTTGTCAGACATCCATGCCTACTCCTTGCTTGTGAATAACGGAAGCTGACTGGAAAGGCGACGACCATGTTGCAACTGGTATTCCACTACTGCCCTCTGCTGCTCACAAAGCCTGGCCAAGAGGGAGTGTCAACTTTTTTACTTTTGTTTTAAAAAAAATGAGGGTGGTCAAAAAGTTGTGTTTTGGTTAGCAATTCACAATAATATTTACAAGAAATGGCAATTACATTGTTTTGTTTGGTAAATAGCTACTTAAATTTTGTGATATTTTGAAGTTTTATGTAAAATTCACGGGGGCGTGGCCGGATGCCGGGAGCGCCGGACGTGTAAGAGCGCAGCTCGGTACCCTGTGAATTGAAGCGGCTCCCAGCGTGCCTCCAGGGGGTAAATTTATAATTAAAAATATTCTCCCCTGCCCTCCTGAATACCCCAGGTCCTACCTGATGATGACCAGGGGCAGGAAGAAGATCACTAGCCCCACGAATATGACTGTCTTCTTTCCTCCTGTGTCCCGCCTCTCAGAGGATTCTCCTCGCTCACCTGCAAGCTCCACCACCTCTCCTGCGAAGCAGTCACCTGAAATCCTGCAAAATAAAAGGCACAGCAAGGAGCTGGTGAGTACAGAAAGTACCTTAACTGCCTTAACAAAAGCTGGGTCAAATAAAGAGCTCAGTAATGAAAACATTTCTATTGCTTTAAACATGTTTAAAGATTTGAAATACTCCATTCAAAGGGACTTCAGAGAGACTATAGCTACTATTCACTCAGATATGATATCTATTGGTGAGCGCACTGCTCACCTGGAAGACAAAATGGAGGAATTTGTGGCTGCTCATAATACACTGGTCGACGGTCACAATGTAATAGAGGATGAACTAGCTGTAATTAAACTAAAAATCGCTGATATGGAGGATCGCTCCAGGCAAAACGATATAAGATTAAAAAATATTCCAGAATTGATCCATGATAACCAACTCAAGGAATTTGTTTCTGACCTAATTGTAGCATACTTACCAGATACTCCTAACTCTGAGCTAATAATCGACAGAGTACATAGAGTGCCTAAACCTAAGTCACTTCCAGCCTCAATTCCTAGAGACGTGCTAGCGAGAATACATTTCTTCCACCTAAAAGAAGAAGTAATAAAAGAGGCTTAACATAAAAAAGACATTCCAGAGAGATTCCAAAATGTAGCTCTTTATGCATCCCCAGTCAAAATGTAGCTCTCAGATGTATCCCCAGTCACTCTTGCAAAAAGAAGAGAATACACCCAATATACTAAAACTCTCAGACAAAACAACATACCCTACAAATGGGGTTACCCTGTCAATCTCATTATTCGTTATCACAACTCTACTTATATAATGAACTCTCCTTCTGAAACCGCTGATGCAATTCACAAGTGGAACCTAATCTTACCACAAGAGGGAGACAAACTAAAAGAAAAGACTCCTTCAGATTCACCTCCAAGGAAGAAACCAGCATCGCTCTCCCAGGAATGGACAAGAGTAGGATCCTCTCCACCATGAATCCTTAGAAAACATACTCCCTGGAACTTACATTTATCTACTCTTAAGTATTCACACGACACCACCTGTGAACTTAAGTCCGACTAGCCCTGATCCATTTGATCTATTCACCTCCTCAAATTATTGTCCTACGAAGTAATGTTTGGACTCTGGGTCCCTGTTGGACCACTGTTTGCTGTTTTCCTGTTCTTTTTTAATGTTTTATTTTAGGTTATCCCTACTCACACTTCACCAAGATGACAAGAATCTTAAATCAAATAAGATGTCGCACTCGAAAAAATGGACCCCAAATCGGTGCACCTGTGTATTGAGACCACTCACTCAATGCAATAGGTAAATATTAAACAGTGTAACAGGGCACTCAAGAAATCGTGACCATGTGGTACAGTTTGATATCTTTATTACTATTATGAATAATGTTACTCAAACAAATCAATTGTAATGATCGATAGATGAATCGATAAAATATTTGACAATATTGGATAAATGAATCGATAAAATATTTGACAATATTGGATAAAAATAGTTGATTTACACAAGGGCTCAGAATAATATACAGCTGCTTTCCCCTTCTCATGTTCTATTATAGTATATAGGGATTGGATGTCCAATGAACCCATTATCCAAGAGTCTTTAAATTTCAGTTGTTCTACTATTTGTATAATTTGTGTTGTGTCCTTAGTATAGGACTTCGTTTTTTGGACCCTTGGCTGTAGCATTTGATCTATATTTTCGGTACACAATAGAACATGGGGATTCTTGGAGTTTTATCTATTAAAAATTTGTGCTCCTCACTAGTTAAAATGCCTTTCTCATTTAGATCCAAAGTCTAAAGTCTGGAGAACCTTCGGTTGATATAAGGTAAGTTTTACTTGCAAGTAATTTTATAGCGGGACGCCGCTATCTACTTCATTTTCAGCGGGACGCTGCTGCAATTGGAAGTGGGACATAACAATATTCGATTGGACTGCACCAATACCCAGATGTATATACCAAATTTAGACTGAACATTTAAATTTGAGATTGCATTTTATGACTGCCGATATTTGCACTATATTATTCTGAGCCCTTGTGTAAATCCACTATTTTTATCCAATATTGTCAAATATTTTATCGATTCATTTATCCAATATTGTCAAATATTTTATCGATTCATCTATCGATCATTACAATTGATTTGTTTGAGTAACATTATTCATAATAGTAATAAAGATATCAAACTGTACCACATGGTCACGATTTCTTGAGTGCCCTGTTACACTGTTTAATAAGAATCTTAAAGTCTATTCACGGAAAAGGACATTGTCCTCCGCAATCAAAATCCTAAACCCTTTCCCAAGGTCACTTTACAAGCTTCTAAGATCTTTATGCAATGTTATGTATAATTTTACATTGAGTTTCCTTGTCTCACCAAATGGGGATTAAAACTAGAAAACAGAAATGTGACATCTTTTGCATCCAGGAATCACACCTGAATGCTAACGATTCTCATAGGGCCAGATTTATCATTACTCTGACAGCTCACTCCACTTTCACATATGGCTAAAGTCAGTTTTAGCCAAGTTAGATTTATGATCGGCCCTTTAAGACTGTAATAAATGTGGTTTGACGGTAGCAGTTTATCCGCCAGTAAGCAGCTTTACAAAAGTCGCACATCTTTACGAAAAAGTTGCACGTTTTTATGAAAAAGTCGCATGTTCTATTAAAAAGCCTCATAAGATAAGCATGGTCCTCACTGGAGTGAAATTGCGACTTTTTTGCGACTTTTTAAATAGTCCCAATAGTAAATCTGTCTAGAGATTCATTTACATAAGAAAACACGCCCACTTTCAGAAAACTGGCGAGCATAGTGCAGAGCAGAAAAAAGTCGCAAATTTATGCGCAGGTTTAGTGTTTGGGACTTTTTTGGGGACTTTTTCACTCCATTATTCTGACCTGAGCTAATGATAAATCTGGCCCATTGTCATGTTCAAGAAACCAATTTGAAATGATTCGAGCTTTGTGACATGGTGCATTATCCTGCTGGAAGTAGCCATCAGAGGATGGATACATGTTCTCATTCTGTTTACGCCAAATTCGGACTCTACCATTTGAATGTCTCAACAGAAATCGAGACTCATCAGACCAGGCAACATTTTTCCAGTCTTCAACAGTCCAATTTTGGTGAGCTCGTTCAAATTGTAGCCTCTTTTTCCTATTTGTAGTGGAGATGAGTGGTACCCGGTGGGTTCTTCTGCTGTTGTAGCCCATCCGCCTCAAGGTTGTGCGTGTTGTGGCTTCACAAATGCTTTGCTGCATACCTCGGTTGTAACGAGTGGTTATTTCAGTCAACGTTGCTCTTCTATCAGCGTGAATCAGTCGGCCCATTCTCCTCTGACCTCTAGCATCCACAAGGCATTTTTGCCCACAGGACTGCCGCATACTGGATGTTTTTCCCTTTTCACACCATTCTTTGTAAACCCTAGAAATGGTTGTGCGTGAAAATCCCAGTAACTGAGCAGATTGTGAAATACTCAGACCGGCCCGTCTGGCACCAACAACCATGCCACGCTCAAAATTGCTTAAATCACCTTTCTTTCCCATTCTGACATTCAGTTTGGAGTTCAGGAGATTGTCTTGACCAGGACCACACCCCTAAATGCATTGAAGCAACTGCCATGTGATTGGTTGACTAGATAATTGCATTAATGAGAAATAGAACAGGTGTTCCTAATAATTCTTTTGGTGAGTGTATATGCTCCTAACACCCATCAATTACGATTTATCAAATAAAATCTTCAAACAAGCTCAAGAAATTATACAAGGTTCGCTGTTGTTCTGCTGTGATTTCAATGTCCCCCCTGATCCCTCCATTGATAAAAAAGTTCCCTTCCTACACCCCACGAATCGTTTATCTCTAAAGGATTTATTAATTACTGAAAATCTTTACGACACTTGGCATTCCCTTCATGTCAACGAGAAAGACTACACCTTCTACTCCCACCCTCACAATACCTTCTCCCGCATAGATCTATTTATTACGGAAAAATGGCTACTTCAAAAGGTTATCACATCTGATATCATGAATATTACCTGGTCTGATCATGCCCCTATAATCCTTACAATTCAAGAACAATTCAAGAACACAGTTTACTCTCCATGGAGACTTAATAACTCACTCCTTCAGATATCTCCAATCCAGCAAGATATCAACAAAAATTTTAAATATTTTTTTTAATTCAATGATAATAACTCAGTTCTAGACTCCTCTCTTTGGAATGCTCATAAAGCATTTATTAGAGGACATTTCTTAAAGCATGCAGCAACCCAAAAGAAAATTAGACAAAAGGCCATAAATTCCTTACTCACATCCATTCAAGATTTAGAAAGTCAATACAAAAAATCCCTTAAATTTTTTATATGACAAAAATAAAGCAAAAATTCTTAACCCTAAATTGATATCTGAAGAATTTGCTAAATACTATGCTGATCTTTACAATCTAGACAACTCCAAAGACACCATTCAACCCACTTCATCCCTCATTAACAGATTCTTAGACGGAATTTCCCTCCCCTCTTTGTCTCCCCAACAAAGCAAACAAATAAATGACCAAATCATGATTTCTGAGGTTCAAAAAACCATTCATATGCTCAAGACCAATAAGACCCTAGGACCAGATGGTCTTACTAATGAATACTACAAAACATTCTCCACTCTTCTTGCTCCCTACCTTGTTATAACATTCAATTTATTTGCAACCCAAGGCGTTATTCCACAATATATGCTTAGAGCCCTGGTTATCACCCTTCCTAAGCCGGGCAAGCCCATAGACACCCCATCCAATTTTAGACCAATATCGTTACTTAACTCCGACCTTAAAATCTACGCTAAGATCTTAGCTGATAGAATAGTTAATATTCTCCCATCTTTAATACATAATGACCAAATCGGGTTTATCCAGAATAGACAATCGTCCGATGGTACTAGACGGTTTATTGACCTAATTGATGTAGCCTACAACAGTCGGACGCCTTCTCTGCTTCTTTCTTTGGATGTGGAGAAGGCATTCGACAGAATTCATTGGGGTTATGTTGAGGAAACCTTGAAGAAATTTGGATTCTCTGGTTTCTTCCTTTTTGCAGTAATGGCTCTCTACTCAGACCCTAGTGCATCAGTTTACTCATCCGGCTTTTTATCTAACCCTTTCAAAATTAAAAATGGGACTAGACAGGATTGTCCCTTGTCACCTTTAATTTTTGCACTTGGAACCATTTGCCAAACATATTAGATCCTCACCCCATATCAAAGGAATAACTGTAGGTTCTCATGACCATCGTATTGGTCTATTCAACATTCTTATTATTACCTCTAACCCTCTATCGTCCTTTCCAGCTATTCATGATATCATAAATACCTTCAGCCAAGCTTCATACTACAAAGTTAATATTAATAAATCTCAAATGCTCAATGTTGGTCTATCCTTCTTCACACACAAAAAAAAATCTAATACTCATGGTTCCTCTTGGGTGAAAGATACTCTTCCATACTTGGGAATTAAACTAGCTTTTCCTTCTATCAAATTGTTTGACGCTAATTATAATCCACTCTTAGAAGACATTAAAACATGCTTAAGCAAACTTAAATTACACTCCCTCTCATGGTTAGGTAAAATGGCCGCTATAAAAATTATCCTATATATTTAATGCAACGTACCCATCCCTATCCCAGGTACATATTTACAAAAACTAAAATCCCTTCTCAATCGTCACATATGGGGCAAAACCAAACCTAGAGTTAAAGCCTCTATTTTATACAAACCTTTGACGAAAGGTGGACTTAAAGGGGTTACCCCATTATAATGATCACTGTTAAATCTGTTAATGATTTGACAGTGATCATTTTTGTAAATATAATTGATTAACCAATTCTCACCATTTAGGAGAAAATTCATCCCCACTTACCTCATTGTTGTCATTCGGTCTCCCCTGGTTAAGGCCACCGCTCTTCTCCGGTGGCCGCGCTTGCGCAGAAGACTCCTTCTTTTTTCCCGGCCGGGCCGCTCGCTGTCCTGAACGTGCATACCGCCGTGCATGTGCGATGGTGACTTCTTCCTGGCCAGAATAGTACAGAGCCGCGAACGCGCACGCCGGCTCTGTACTATATTGGCCAGGAATAAGTCACTATGGCGCATGCGCGGCGGCGTGCGCATTCAGACCAGCGCCCGGCCGGGAGAAGACTTCAATCAAGATGACGCACGTCCCCAGCCAAAATCCAGGAAGTGAACGGCGCGCTGGCAGCAGGTAGGTATGAAAATGCGAAGTTAGATAACCCCTTTAATTTTCCATCTCTGGCTCACTATTACAAGGCTACAATCCTAGACCAATACAGAAGTCTTCAATCGAACGACATAACGAAAAAATGGGTAATCATAGAGAAAATGTTCTTGGGTAAATTCTCTATCTTCCACCACCTCACTGCTCAAAGTGTTTTTGGCGTCAAACTATCAATCCCCTTAGGCCTCATGCACACGACCGTATTTTTTCACGGTCCGCAAAACGGGGTTCCGTTGGTCCGTGATCCGTGACCATTTTTTCGTCCGTGGGTCTTCCTTGATTTTTGGAGGATCCACGGACATGAAAAAAAAGTCGTTTTGGTGTCCGCCTGGCCGTGCGGAGCCAAACGGATCCGTCCTGAATTACAATGCAAGTCAATGGGGACGGATCCGTTTGACGTTGACACAATATGGTGCAATTTCAAACGGATCCGTCCCCCATTGACTTTCAATGTAAAGTCAGGAGTTAATATACCATAGGATCAGAGTTTTCTCCAATCCGATGGTATATTTTAACTTGAAGCGTCCCCATCACCATGGGAACGCCTCTATGTTAGAATATACTGTCGGATATGAGTTACATCGTGAAACTCATATCCGACAGTATATTCTAACACAGAGGCGTTCCCATAGTGATGGGGACGCTTCTAGTTAGAATATACTACAAACTGTGTACATGACTGCCCCCTGCTGCCTGGCAGCACCCGATCTTTTACAGGGGGCTGTGATCAGCACAATTAACCCTTCAGGTGCCGCACCTGAAGGGGTTAATTGTGCGTATCATAGCCCCCTGTAAGAGATCAGGGGCTGCCAGGCAGCAGGGGGCAGACCCCCCTCCCTCCCCAGTTTGAATATCATTGGTGGCCAGTGTGCGGCCCCTGCCCCCCCTCTATTGTAATATCATTGGTGGCCAGTGTGCGGCCCCCCTCTATTGTAATTTCATTGGCGGCCAGTGTGCATCCTCCCTCGGCCCCCCTCCCCCCCTCTATTGTAATTTCATTGGTGGCCAGTGTGCGGCCTCCGTCGCCCCCCCCCCCCCCGTATTGTATTATCATTGGTGACCAGTGTGCGCCCCCCCCCCCCGCTCCCCTCTATTAAATTAATATCATTGGTGGCCAGTGTGCGGCCTCCCCTCTCCCCCCCCCGATCATTGGTGGCAGCGGAGATTCCGATCGGAGTCCCAGTTTAATCGCTCTGGGGTTCCGATCGGTAACCATGGCAACCAGGACGTTACTGCAGGCCTGGTTGCCATGGTTACTTAGCAATATTACAATATTAGAAGCATCATACATACCTGCTGGCTGCTGCACTGTCTGTGTCCGGCCGGGAGCTCCTCCTACTGGTAAGTGACAGATCATTAAGGAATGCGCCGCACAGACCTGTCACTTACCAGTAGGAGGAGCTCCCGGCCGGACACAGACAGCGCAGCAGCCAGCAGGTAAGTATGATGCTTCTTATATTGTAATATTGCTAAGTAACCATGGCAACCAGGCCTGCAGCAGTATCCTGGTTGCCATGGTTACCGATCGGAGCCCCAGAGCGATTAAACTGGGACTCCGATCGGAATCTCCGCTGACACCAATGATCGGGGGGGGGGGGGAGGGAAGGCCGCACACTGGCCACCAGTGATATTACAATAGAGGGGGGCGGGGGGGGGGGCGCACACTGGCCACCAATGATATTATAATAGAGGGAGGGGGGGGCGGGGGAGGCCGCACACTGGCCACCAATGAAATTACAATAGAGGGGGGGAGGGGGGCCGACGGAAGCCGCACACTGGCCACCAATGCTATTACAATAGAGGGAGGGGGGGGGCCGGAGGAGGCCGCACACTGGCCACCAATGATATTCAAACTGGGGAGGGAGGGGGGTCTGCCCCTGCTGCCTGGCAGCCCCTGATCTCTTACAGGGGGCTATGATACGCACAATTAACCCCTTCAGGTGCGGCACCTGAAGGGTTAATTGTGCTGATCACAGCCCCCTGTAAATGATCGGGTGCTGCCAGGCAGCAGGGGGCAGTCATATACACAGTTTGTCGTATATTCTAACTAGAAGCGTCCCCATCACTATGGGAACGCCTCTGTGTTAGAATATACTGTCGGATTTGAGTTTTCACGAAGTGAAAACTCATCTCTGAAAAAGTTTTGATGCAGACGGATCTTCGGATCCGTCTGCATGAAAGTAACCTACGGCCACGGATCACGGACGCGGATGCCAATCTTGTGTGCATCCGTGTTCTTTCACGGACCCATTGACTTGAATGGGTCCGTGAACCGTTGTCCGTCAAAAAAATAGGACAGGTCATATTTTTTTGACGGACAGGAAACACAGATCACGGATGCGGCTGCAAAACGGTGCATTTTACGATTTTTCCACGGGCCCATTGAAAGTCAATGGGTCCGCGAAAAAAAACGGAAAACGGCACAACGGCCACGGATGCACACAACGGTCGTGTGCATGAGGCCTTAATTTGTATCCAAGCTTTAGCCAATATATGGAATCCTCTTACTAGATCAGAGAAGATTATCCCTGCTTCTCTTTTTTCTTCAACACTAACAATCTGTGAGCTGGCAATTCCAAATTTCTCTATCCACAATTGGGTAAAATTAGGTGTCTCCAATATTTCGCTACTATGGCTCAATAACAGATTTGTTGATTTTGCATATTTAAAACATAAATTCTCCATCCCCAATAGGGATTTTTACAAATATTTGCAATTAAGACATCTACTACAATCTCCAAAAGTGTATACAGGGTGGGCCATTTATATGGATACACCTTAATAAAATCGGAATGGTTGGTGATATTAACTTCCTGTTTGTGGCACATTAGTATATGTGAGGGGGGAAACTTTTCAAGATGGGTGGTGACTAGAGTTGAGCGAACACCTGGATGTTCGGGTTCGAGAAGTTCGGCCGAACTTCCCGGAAATGTTCGGGTTCGGGATCCGAACCCAACCCGAACTTCATCCTGAACCCGAACCCCATTGAAGTCAATGGGGACCTGAACTTTTCGGCACTAAAAAGGCTGTAAAACAGCCCAGGAAAGGGCTAGAGGGCTGCAAAAGGCAGCAAAATGTAGTTAAATCCCCTGCAAACAAATGTGGATAGGGAAATGAATTAAAATTAAAATAAAATAAATAAAAATTAACCAATATCAATTGGAGAGAGGTCCCATAGCAGAGAATCTGGCTTCATGTCAGCAGAGAATCTGGCTTCATGTCAGCAGAGAATCAGTCTTCATGTCATAGCAGAGAATCATGCTTCACGTCACCCAACATTGGAACAGTCCATTGTCAGATATTTAGGCCCCGGCACCCAGGCAGAGGAGAGAGGTCCCATAACATAGAATCTGGCTTCATGTCAGCAGAGAATCAGTCTTCATGTCATAGCAGAGAATCATGCTTCACGTCACCCACCACTGGAACAGTCCATTGTCAGATATTTAGGCCCAGGCACCCAGGCAGAGGAGAGAGGTCCCATAGCAGAGAATCAGTCTTCATGTCAGCAGAGAATCAGTCTTCATGTCATAGCAGAGAATCATGCTTCACGTCACCCACCACTGGAACAGTCCTTTGTCAGATATTTAGACCCAGGCACCCAGACAGAGGAGAGAGGTCCCATAGCAGAGAATCTGGCTTCATGTCAGCAGAGAATCAGTCTTCATGTCATAGCAGAGAATCAGGCTTCACGTCACCCACCACTGGAACAGTCCATTGTCAGATATTTAGGCCCCGGCACCCAGGCAGAGGAGAGAAGTCCCATAACAGAGATTCAGGCTTCATGTCAGCAGAGAATCAGTCTTCATGTCATAGCAGAGAATCATGCTTCACGTCACCCAACATTGGAACAGTCCATTGTCATATAATTTAGGCCCCGGCACCCAGACAGAGGAGAGAGGTCCCATAACATAGAATCTGGCTTCATGTCAGCAGAGAATCAGTCTTCATGTCATAGCAGAGAATCATGCTTCACGTCACCCACCACTGAAACAGTCCATTGTCAGATATTTAGGCCCCGGCACCCAGGCAGAGGTCCCATAACAGAGATTCAGGCTTCATGTCAGCAGAGAATCAGTCTTCATGTCATAGCAGAGAATCATGCTTCACGTCACCCAACATTGGAACAGTCCATTGTCAAATAATTTAGGCCCCGGCACCCAGACAGAGGAGAGAGGTCCCATAACATAGAATCAGGCTTCATGTCAGCAGAGAATCAGTCTTCATGTCATAGCAGAGAATCATGCTTCACGTCACCCACCACTGGAACAGTCCATTGTCAGATATTTAGGCCCAGGCACCCAGGCAGAGGAGAGAGGTCCCATAGCAGAGAACCAGTCTTCATGTCAGCAGAGAATCAGTCTTCATGTCATAGCAGAGAATCATGCTTCACGTCACCCACCACTGGAACAGTCCATTGTCAGATATTTAGGCCCAGGCACCCAGGCAGAGGAGAGAGGTCCCATAACAGAGATTCAGCTTCATGTAAGCAGATAATCAGTCTTCATGTCATAGCAGAGAATCATGCTTCACGTCACCCAACATTGGAACAGTCCATTGTCATATAATTTAGGCCCAGGCACCCAGACAGAGGAGAGAGGTCCCATAACATAGAATCTGGCTTCATGTCAGCAGAGAATCAGTCTTCATGTCATAGCAGAGAATCATGCTTCACGTCACCCACCACTGGAACAGTCCATTGTCAGATATTTAGGCCCAGGCACCCAGGCAGAGGAAAGAGGTCCCATAGCAGAGAATCTGGCTTCATGTCAGCAGAGAATCAGTCTTCATGTCATAGCAGAGAATCATGCTTCACGTCACCCACCACTGGAACAGTCCATTGTCAGATATTTAGGCCCAGGCACCCAGGCAGAGGAGAGAGGTCCCATAGCAGAGAATCTGGCTTCATGTCAGCAGAGAATCAGTCTTCATGTCATAGCAGAGAATCATGCTTCACGTCACCCAACATTGGAACAGTCCATTGTCATATAATTTAGGCCCCAGCACCCAGACAGAGGAGAGAGAGTTAACATAGAATCTGGCTTCATGTCAGCGACTCAGCAGAGAATCAGTCTTCATGTCATAGCAGAGAATCAGGCTTCATGTCACCCACCACTGGAACAGGCCACTGTCAGATATTTTTAGGCCCCGGCACCCAGACAGAGGAGAGGTTCATTCAACTTTGGGTTGCCCCGCAATATAATGGTAAAATGAAAATAAAAATAGGATTGAATGAGGAAGTGCCCTGGAGTACAATAATATATGGTTAAGGGGAGGTAGTTAATGTCTAATCTGCACAAGGGATGGACAGGTCCTGTGGGATCCATGCCTGGTTCATTTTTATGAACGTCAGCTTGTCCACATTGGCTGTAGACAGGCGGCTGCGTTTGTCTGCAATGACGCCCCCTGCCGTGCTGAATACACGTTCAGACAAAACGCTGGCCGCCGGGCAGGCCAGCACCTCCAAGGCATAAAAGGCTAGCTCTGGCCACGTGGACAATTTGGAGACCCAGAAGTTGAATGGGGCCGAACCATCAGTCAGTACGTGGAGGGGTGTGCACACGTACTGTTCCACCATGTTAGTGAAATGTTGCCTCCTGCTAACACGTTCCGTATCAGGTGGTGGTGCAGTTAGCTGTGGCGTGGTGACAAAACCTTTACACATCTCTGCCATGCTAACCCTGCCCTCAGAGGAGCTGGCCGTGACACAGCTGTGTTGGCGACCTCTTGCTCCTCCTCTGCCTTCGCCTTGGGCTTCCACTTGTTCCCCTGTGACATTTCGGAATGCTCTCAGTAGCGTGTCTACCAACGTGCGCTTGTACTCGCGCATCTTCCTATCACGCTCCAGTACAGGAAGTAAGGTAGGCACATTGTCTTTGTACCGTGGATCCAGCAGGGTAGCAACCCAGTAGTCCGCACACGTTAAAATGTGGGCAACTCTGCTGTCGTTGCGCAGGCACTGCAGCATGTAGTCGCCCATGTGTGCCAGGCTGCCCAGAGGTAAGGACAAGCTGTCCTCTGTGGGAGGCGTATCGTCATCGTCCTGCGTTTCCCCCCAGCCACGCACCAGTGAAGGGCCCGAGCTGCGTTGGGTGCCACCCCGCTGTGAACATGCTTCATCCTCATCCTCCTCCACCTCCTTCTCATCCTCGTCCTCCTCGTCCTCCAGTAGTGGGCCCTGTCTGGCCACATTTGTACCTGGCCTCTGCTGTTGCAAAAAACCTCCCTCTGAGTCACTTCGAAGAGACTGGCCGGAAAGTAGACATAGAAGTGGTATTGTAACGCTGATAACGGCGTCATCGCCATTGGCCATGTTGGTGGAGTACTCGAAACAGCTCAACAGGGCACACAGGTCTCGCATGGAGGCCCAGTCATTGGTGGTGAAGTGGTGCTGTTCCGCAGTGCGACTGACCCGTGCGTGCTGCAGCTGAAACTCCACTATGGCCTGCTGCTGCTCGCACAGTCTGTCCAGCATGTGCAGGGTGGAGTTCCACCTGGTGGGCACGTCGCATATGAGGCGGTGAGCGGAAAGGCCGAAGCTACGCTGTAGCGCAGACAGGCGAGCAGCGGCAGGATGTGAACGCCGGAAGCGCGAACAGACGGCCCGCACTTTATGCAGCAGCTCTGAAATGTTGGGGTAGTTGCGAATGAACTTCTGCACCACCAAATTCAGCACATGCGCCAGGCAAGGGATGTGCGTCAAACCGGCTAGTCCCAGAGCTGCAACAAGATTTTGCCCATTATCGCACACCACCAGGCCGGGCTTGAGGCTCACCGGCAGCAACCACTCGTCAGTCTGTTGTTCTAAACCCCGCCACAACTCCTGTGCGGTGTGGGGCCTGTCCCCCAAACATATGAGTTTCAGAATGGCCTGCTGACGTTTACCCCGGGCTGTGCTGAAGTTGGTGGTGAAGGTGTGTGGCTGACTGGATGAGCAGGTGGAAGAAGATGAGGAGGAAGTTGAGTAGGAGGAGGAGGAGACAGGAGGCAAAGAATGTTGCCCTGCGATCCTTGGCGGCGGAAGGACGTGCGCCAAACAGCTCTCCGCCTGGGGCCCAGCCGCCACTACATTTACCCAGTGTGCAGTTAGGGAGATATAGCGTCCCTGGCCGTGCTTACTGGTCCACGTATCTGTGGTTAGGTGGACCTTGCCACAGATGGCGTTGCGCAGTGTACACTTGATTTTATCGGATACTTGGTTGTGCAGGGAAGGCACGGCTCTCTTGGAGAAGTAGTGCCGGCTGGGAACAACATACTGTGGGACAGCAAGTGACATGAGCTGTTTGAAGCTGTCTGTGTCCACCAGCCTAAATGACAGCATTTCATAGGCCAGTAGTTTAGAAATGCTGGCATTCAGGGCCAGGGATCGAGGGTGGCTAGGTGGGAATTTACGCTTTCTCTCAAATGTTTGTGAGATGGAGAGCTGAATGCTGCCGTGTGACATGGTTGAGATGCTTGGTGACGCAGGTGGTGTTGTTGGTGGTACATCCCATGTTTGCTGGGCGGCAGGTGCCAACATTCCTCCAGAGGCGGAGGAAGAGGCCGAGGCGGCAGCAGCAGAAGAGGCCGAGGCGGCAGCAGCAGAAGAGGTAGCAGGGGGAGCCTGAGTGACTTCCTTGTTTTTAAGGTGTTTACTCCACTGCAGTTCATGCTTTGCATGCAGGTGCCTGGTCATGCAGGCTGTGCTAAGGTTCAGAACGTTAATGCCTCGCTTCAGGCTCTGATGGCACAGCGTGCAAACCACTCGGGTCTTGTCGTCAGCACATTGTTTGAAGAAGTGTCATGCCAGGGAACTCCTTGAATCTGCCTTTGGGGTGCTCGGTCCCAGATGGCGGCGGTCAGTAGCAGGTGGAGTCTCTTGGCGGCGGGTGTTCTGCTGTTGCCCACTGCTCCCTCTTTGTCTTTTGCTACGCTGTTGGCTCGGTCTCACCACTGCCTCTTCCTCCGAACTGTGAAAGTCAGTGGCACGACCTTTATTCCATGTGGGGTCTAGGACCTCATCGTCCCCTGCATCGTCTTCATCCCTGACCTCCTGTTCAGTCTGCACACTGCAGAAAGACGCAGCAGTTGGCACCTGTGTTTCGTCATCATCAGAGACGTGTTGAGGTGGTATTCCCATGTCCTCATCATCAGGAAACATAAGTGGTTGTGCGTTAGTGCATTCTATCTCTTCCACCCCTGGGGAAGGGCTAGGTGGATGCCCTTGGGAAACCCTGGCAGCAGAGTCTTCAAACAGCATAAGAGACTGCTGCATAACTTGAGGCTCAGACAGTTTCCCTGGTATGCATGGGGGTGATGTGACAGACTGATGGGCTTGGTTTTCATGCGCCATCTGTGCGCTTTCTGCAGAAGACTGGGTGGGAGATAATGTGAACGTGCTGGATCCAATGTTGGCCACCCAATTGACTAATGCCTGTACCTGCTCAAGCCTTACCATCCTTAGAACGGCATTGGGCCCCACCAAATATCCCTGTAAATTCTGGCGGCTACTGGGACCTGAGGTAGTTGGTACACTAGGACGTGTGGCTGTGGCAGAACGGCCACGTCCTCTCCCAGCACCAGAGGGTCCACTAACACCACCACGACCATGTCCGCGTCCGCGTCCCTTACTAGATGTTTTCCTCATTGTTACCGTTCACCACAATAAGAAAAATATTATTTGGCCCAATGTATTGAATTCAAATTCAGGCCTTTTTTTACAGACACCTAACACTATCTGGCTATCTATTTAGGTACCGTATTACACTAATACAGGCACAGCAGTAATGACAGATTTAGCTGAATATAAATTTGAGGCCTATTATTTAGGTGCTGGGTGACAGGTATACGTTTTCGGACAGAATTAGACTTGGATATGCACAGTAGCGTGTGTGTGAAGTTATTGAGAATGACCCTATCAGCACCTTGAATCTAATATACCCTTTTAGGGATAGATTTAAAGTAGGCCTGATACAGCAGAATCCACTAATTTAGGAAATTGCTAGGTTGGGAATTGTATTTCAACCCAGAACAAAAACTGTGCTTTGACGGACACAAAATAACTTGACCAACTACAGCAATAGCCACAGATTTAGCTTAATATAAATTTGAGGCCTATTATTTAGGCGCTGGGTGACAGGTATACGTTTACGGACAGAATTATACTTGGATATGCACAGTAGCGTGTGTGTGAAGTTATTGAGAATGACACTATCAGCACCTTGAATCTAATATACCCTTTTATGGATAGATTTAAAGTAGGCCTGATACAGCAGAAACCACTAATTTAGGAAATTGCTAGGTTGGGAATTGTATTTCAACCCAGAACAAAAACTGTGCTTTTTCGGACACAAAATAACTTGACCAGCTACAGCAATAGCCACAGATTTAGCTGAATATAAATTTGAGGCCTATTATTTAGGCGCTGGGTGACAGGTATATACGTTTACGGACAGAATTAGACTTGGATATGCACAGTAGCGTGTGTGTGAAGTTATTGAGAATGACCCTATCAGCACCTTGAATCTAATATACCCTTTTAGGGATAGATTTAAAGTAGGCCTGATACAGCAGAAACCACTAATTTAGGAAATTGCTAGGTTGGGAATTGTATTTCAACCCAGAACAAAAACTGTGCTTTTTCGGACACAAAATAACTTGATCAGCTACAGCAATAGCCACAGATTTAGCTGAATATAATTTTGAGGCCTATTATTTAGGCGCTGGGTGACAGGTATACGTTTACGGACAGAATTAGACTTGGATATGCACAGTAGCGTGTGTGTGAAGTTATTGAGAATGACCCTATCAGCACCTTGAATCTAATATACCCTTTTATGGATAGATTTAACCACCTCAGCCCCCAGTGCTTAAACACCCTGAAAGACCAGGCCACTTTTTACACTTCTGACCTACACTACTTTCACCGTTTATTGCTCGGTCATGCAACTTACCACCCAAATGAATTTTACCTCCTTTTCTTCTCACTAATAGAGCTTTCATTTGGTGGTATTTCATTGCTGCTGACATTTTTACTTTTTTTGTTATTAATCGAAATTTAACGATTTTTTTTGCAAAAAAATGACATTTTTCACTTTCAGTTGTAAAATTTTGCAAAAAAAACGACATCCATATAGAAATTTTGCTCTAAATTTATAGTTCTACATGTCTTTGATAAAAAAAAAAATGTTTGGGTAAAAAAAAAAATGGTTTGGGTAAAAGTTATAGCGTTTACAAACTATGGTACAAAAATGTGAATTTCCGCTTTTTGAAGCAGCTCTGACTTTCTGAGCACCTGTCATGTTTCCTGAGGTTCTACAATGCCCAGACAGTACAAACACCCCACAAATGACCCCATTTCTGAAAGTACACACCCTAAGGTATTCGCTGATGGGCATAGTGAGTTCATAGAACTTTTTATTTTTTGTCACAAGTTAGCGGAAAATGATGATTTTTTTTTTTTGATTTTTTTTTCTTACAAAGTCTCATATTCCACTAACTTGTGACAAAAAATAAAAAGTTCTATGAACTCACTATGCCCATCAGCGAATACCTTGGGGTCTCTTCTTTCCAAAATGGGGTCACTTGTGGGGTAGTTATACTGCCCTGGCATTCTAGGGGCCCAAATGTGTGGTAAGGAGTTTGAAATCAAATTCTGTAAAAAATGACCTGTGAAATCCGAAAGGTGCTCTTTGGAATATGGGCCCCTTTGCCCACCTAGGCTGCAAAAAAGTGTCACACATCTGGTATCTCCGTACTCAGGAGAAGGTGGGGAATGTGTTTTGGGGTGTCATTTTATATATACCCATGCTGGGTGAGAGAAATATCTTGGCAAAAGACAACTTTTCCCATTTTTTTATACAAAGTTGTCATTTGACCAAGATATTTATCTCACCCAGCATGGGTATATGTAAAAAGACACCCCAAAACACATTCCTCAACTTCTCCTGAGTACGGGGATACCAGATGTGTGACACTTTTTTGCAGCCTAGGTGGGCAAAGGGGCCCATATTCCAAAGAGCACCTTTCGGATTTCACTCCTCATTTTTTCCTGAATTTGATTTCAAACTCCTTACCACACATTTGGGCCCCTAGAATACCAGGGCAGTATAACTACCCCACAAGTGACCCCATTTTGGAAAGAAGACACCCCAAGGTATTCCATGAGGGGCATGGCGAGTTCCTAGAATTTTTTATTTTTTGTCACAAGTTAGTGGAAATTGATGATTTTTTATTTTTTTTTATTTTTTTCATACAAAGTCTCATATTCCACAAACTTGTGACAAAAAATAAAAACTTCCATGAACTCACTATGCCCATCAGCGAATACCTTGGGGTCTCTTCTTTCCAAAATGGGGTCACTTGTGGGGTAGTTATACTGCCCTGGCATTCTAGGGGCCCAAATGTGTGGTAAGTAGGTAAATGACCTGTGAAATCCGAAAGGTGCTCTTTGGAATGTGGGCCCCTTTGCCCACCTAGGCTGCAAAAAAGTGTCACACATCTGGTATCTCTGTATTCAGGAGAAGTTGAGGAATGTGTTTTGGGGTGTCTTTTTACATATACCCATGCTGGGTGAGATAAATATCTTGGTCAAATGCCAACTTTGTATAAAAAAAATGGGAAAAGTTGTCTTTTGCCAAGATATTTCTCTCACCCAGCATGGGTATATGTAAAATGACACCCCAAAACACATTCCCCAACTTCTCCCGATTACGGATATACCAGATGTGTGACACTTTTTTGCAGCCGAGGTGGGCAAAGGGGCCCATATTCAAAAGAGCACCTTTCGGATTTCACAGGTCATTTTTTACAAAATTTGATTTCAAACTCCTTACCACACATTTGGGCCCCTAGAATGCCAGGGCAGTATAACTACCCCACAAGTGACCCAATTTTGGAAAGAAGACACCCCAATGTATTCGCTGATGGGCATAGTGAGTTCATGGAAGTTTTTATTTTTTGTCACAAGTTAGTGGAATATGAGACTTTGTAAGAAAAAAATAAATTAAAAAAAATCATAATTTTCCACTAACTTGTGACAAAAAATAAAAAATTCTAGGAACTCGCCATGCCCCTCACGGAATACCTTGGGGTGTCTTCTTTCCAAAATGGGGTCACTTGTGGGGTAGTTATACTGCCCTGGCATTTTCCAGGGGCCCTAATGTGTGGTAAGTAGGTAAATGACCTGTGAAATCCGAAAGGTGCTCTTTGGAATATGGGCCCCTTTGCCCACCTAGGCTGCAAAAAAGTGTCACACATGTGGTATCGCCGTATTCAGGAGAAGTTGGGGAATGTGTTTTGGGGTGTCATTTTACATATACCCATGCTGGGTGAGAGAAATATCTTGGCAAAAGACAACTTTTCCCATTTTTTTTATACAAAGTTGGCATTTGACCAAGATATTTCTCTCACCCAGCATGGGTATATGTAAAATGACACCCCAAAACACATTCCCCAACTTCTCCTGAGTACGGCGATACCAGATGTGTGACACTTTTTTGCAGCCTAGATGCGCAAAGGTGCCCAAATTCCTTTTAGGAGGGCATTTTTAGACATTTGGATACCAGACTTCTTCTCACGCTTTGGGGCCCCTAGAATGCCAGGGCAGTATAAATACCCCACATGTGACCCCATTTTGGAAAGAAGACACCCCAAGGTATTCAATGAGGGGCATGGCGAGTTCATAGAAATTTTTTTTTTTTGGCACAAGTTAGCGGAAATTGATATTTTTAATTTTTTTCTCACAAAGTCTCCCGTTCCGCTAACTTGGGACAAAAATTTCAATCTTTCATGGACTCAATATGCCCCTCACGGAATACCTGGGGGTGTCTTCTTTCCGAAATGGGGTCACATGTGGGGTATTTATACTGCCCTGGCATTCTAGGGGCCCTAAAGCGTGAGAAGAAGTCTGGAATATAAATGTCTAAAAAATTTTACGCATTTGGATTCCGTGAGGGGTATGGTGAGTTCATGTGAGATTTTATTTTTTGACACAAGTTAGTGGAATATGAGACTTTGTAAGAAAAAAAAAAAAAAATTCCGCTAACTTGGGCCAAAAAAATATCTGAATGGAGCCTTACAGAGGGTGATCAATGACAGGGGGGTGATCAATGACAGGGGGGTGATCAATGACAGGGGGGTGATCAATGACAGGGGGGTGATCAATGACAGGGGGGTGATCAGGGAGTCTATATGGGGTGATAACCACAGTCATTGATCACGCCCGTGTAAGGCTTCATTCAGACGTCCGGATGCGTTTTGCGGATCCGATCCATCTATCAGTGCATCCGTAAAAATCATGCGGACATCTGAATGGAGCTTTACAGGGGGGTAATCAATGACAGGGGGGTAATCAATGACAGGGGGGTGATCAGGGAGTCTATATGGGGTGATCACCACAGTCATTGATCATGCCCCTGTAAGGCTTCATTCAGACGTCCGGATGCGTTTTGCGGATCCGATCCATCTATCAGTGCATCCGTAAAAATCATGCGGACATCTGAATGGAGCTTTACAGGGGGGTGATCAGGGAGTCTATATGGGGTGATCACCACAGTCATTGATCATGCCCCTGTAAGGCTTCATTCAGACGTCCGGATGCATTTTGCGGATCCGATCCATCTATCAGTGGATCCGTAAAAATCATGCGGACGTCTGAATGGAGCTTTACAGGGGGGTGATCAATGACAGGGGTGTAATCAATGACAGGGGGATGATCAGGGAGTCTATATGGGGTGATAACCACAGTCATTGATCATGCCCCTGTAAGGCTTCATTCAGACGTCCGTATGCGTTTTGCGGATCCGATCCATCTATCAGTGGATCCGTAAAAATCATGCGGACATCTGAATGGAGCTTTACAGGGGGGTGATCAATGACAGGGGGGTGATCAGGGAGTCTATATGGGGTGATCACCACAGTCATTGATCACGCCCCTGTAAGGCTTCATTCAGACGTCCGTATGCGTTTTGCGGATCCGATCCATCTATCAGTGCATCCGTAAAAATCATGCGGACATCTGAATGGAGCTTTACAGGGGGGTAATCAATGACAGGGGGGTAATCAATGACAGGGGGGTGATCAGGGAGTCTATATGGGGTGATCACCACAGTCATTGATCATGCCCCTGTAAGGCTTCATTCAGACGTCCGGATGCGTTTTGCGGATCCGATCCATCTATCAGTGCATCCGTAAAAATCATGCGGACATCTGAATGGAGCTTTACAGGGGGGTGATCAGGGAGTCTATATGGGGTGATCACCACAGTCATTGATCATGCCCCTGTAAGGCTTCATTCAGACGTCCGGATGCGTTTTGCGGATCCGATCCATCTATCAGTGGATCCGTAAAAATCATGCGGACGTCTGAATGGAGCTTTACAGGGGGGTGATCAATGACAGGGGTGTAATCAATGACAGGGGGATGATCAGGGAGTCTATATGGGGTGATAACCACAGTCATTGATCATGCCCCTGTAAGGCTTCATTCAGACGTCCGTATGCGTTTTGCGGATCCGATCCATCTATCAGTGGATCCGTAAAAATCATGCGGACATCTGAATGGAGCTTTACAGGGGGGTGATCAATGACAGGGGGGTGATCAGGGAGTCTATATGGGGTGATCACCACAGTCATTGATCACGCCCCTGTAAGGCTTCATTCAGACGTCCGTATGCGTTTTGCGGATCCGATCCATCTATCAGTGCATCCGTAAAAATCATGCGGACATCTGAATGGAGCTTTACAGGGGGGTAATCAATGACAGGGGGGTAATCAATGACAGGGGGGTGATCAGGGAGTCTATATGGGGTGATCACCACAGTCATTGATCATGCCCCTGTAAGGCTTCATTCAGACGTCCGGATGCGTTTTGCGGATCCGATCCATCTATCAGTGCATCCGTAAAAATCATGCGGACATCTGAATGGAGCTTTACAGGGGGGTGATCAGGGAGTCTATATGGGGTGATCACCACAGTCATTGATCATGCCCCTGTAAGGCTTCATTCAGACGTCCGGATGCGTTTTGCGGATCCGATCCATCTATCAGTGGATCCGTAAAAATCATGCGGACGTCTGAATGGAGCTTTACAGGGGGGTGATCAATGACAGGGGTGTAATCAATGACAGGGGGATGATCAGGGAGTCTATATGGGGTGATAACCACAGTCATTGATCATGCCCCTGTAAGGCTTCATTCAGACGTCCGTATGCGTTTTGCGGATCCGATCCATCTATCAGTGGATCCGTAAAAATCATGCGGACATCTGAATGGAGCTTTACAGGGGGGTGATCAATGACAGGGGGGTGATCAGGGAGTCTATATGGGGTGATCACCACAGTCATTGATCACGCCCCTGTAAGGCTTCATTCAGACGTCCGTATGCGTTTTGCGGATCCGATCCATCTATCAGTGCATCCGTAAAAATCATGCGGACATCTGAATGGAGCTTTACAGGGGGTTGATCAATGACAGGGGTGTAATCAATGACAGGGGGGTGATCAGGGAGTCTATATGGGGTGATAACCACAGTCATTGATCATGCCCCTGTAAGGCTTCATTCAGACGTCCGTATGCGTTTTGCGGATCTGATCCATCTATCAGTGCATCCGTAAAAATCATGCGGACATCTGAATGGAGCTTTACAGGGGGGTGATCAATGACAGGGGGGTGATCAGGGAGTCTATATGGGGTGATCACCACAGTCATTGATCACGCCCCTGTAAGGCTTCATTCAGACGTCCGTATGCGTTTTGCGGATCCGATCCATCTATCAGTGCATCCGTAAAAATCATGCGGACATCTGAATGGAGCTTTACAGGGGGTTGATCAATGACAGGGGTGTAATCAATGACAGGGGGGTGATCAGGGAGTCTATATGGGGTGATCACCACAGTCATTGATCATGCCCCTGTAAGGCTTCATTCAGACGTCCGGATGCGTTTTGCGGATCCGATCCATCTATCAGTGCATCCGTAAAAATCATGCGGACATCTGAATGGAGCTTTACAGGGGGGTGATCAGGGAGTCTATATGGGGTGATCACCACAGTCATTGATCATGCCCCTGTAAGGCTTCATTCAGACGTCCGGATGCGTTTTGCGGATCCGATCCATCTATCAGTGGATCCGTAAAAATCATGCGGACGTCTGAATGGAGCTTTACAGGGGGGTGATCAATGACAGGAGGGTGATCAATGACAGGGGGGTAATCAATGACAGGGGGGTGATCAGGGAGTCTATATGGGGTGATCAGGGGCTAATAAGGGGTTAATAAGTGACGGGGGGGGGGGGCGGTGTAGTGTAGTGTAGTGCTTGGTGGGACTTTACTGAGCTACCTGTGTCCTCTGGTGGTCGATCCAAACAAAGGGGACCACCAGAGGACCAGGTAGCAGGTATATTAGACGCTGTTATCAAAACAGCGTCTAATATACCTGTTAGGGGTTAAAAAAAACACATCTCCAGCCTGCCAGCGAACGATCGCCGCTGGCAGGCTGGAGATCAACTCTCTTACCTTCCGTTCCTGTGAGCGCGCGCGCCTGTGTGCGCGCGTTCACAGGAAATCTCGCGTCTCGTGAGAGGACGCGCCGGCGCGTCCAGGAGGAATGAATCAACCACCTCCAGGACGCGTCTGTGCGTACAGCGGTCCGGAGGTGGTTAAATAACCACACTATTGATGGTTAAATGGACTTGGTGGCAGCTTGCCCCTGATGTAGGATATAGCCAAAAAATAACTACACTATTGATGGTTAAATGGACTTGGTGGCAGCTTGCCCCTGATGTAGGATATAGCCAAAAAATAACCACACTATTGATTGTTAAATGGACTTGGTGGCAGCTTGCCCCTGATGTAGGATATAGCCAAAAAATAACCACACTATTGATGGTTAAATGGACTTGGTGGCAGCTTGCCCTTGATGTAGGATATAGCCAAAAAATAACCACACTATTGATGGTTAAATGGACTTGGTGACAGCTTGCCCCTGATGTAGGATATAGCAAAAAATAACCACACTATTGATGGTTAAATGGACTTGGTGGCAGCTTGTGCTGGCGCACCACAAGCTACAAAATGGCCGCCGATCACCCCAGAAAAAAGTGACTGAAAAATGCTCTGGGCAGCCTAAAAACAGTGAGCAATTTAATAGCAGCAGTTCAATGATCCACAGCTGTAGATCGATCACTGTCTTAAGTGTTTTGGAGGAGTTAATCACTGCCTAATCTCGCCCTAACGTCGCAGCTGCAACCTTTCCCTACACTTGTAACAGCAGAGTGACTTGCAGCGCTACGTGACCCAAGCTTATATAGAGGCTGGGTCACATGCTGCACTGGCCAATCACAGCCATGCCAATAGTAGGCATGGCTGTGATGGCCTCTTGGGGCAAGTAGTATGACGCTTGTTGATTGCCTGCTTTGCAGCCTTTCAAAAAGCGCCAAGAAAGCGCCGAACACCGAACCCGAACCCGGACTTTTACGAAAATGTTTGGGTTCGGGTCCGTGTCACGGACACCCCAAAATTCGGTACGAACCCGAACTATACAGTTCGGGTTCGCTCATCCCTAGTGGTGACCATGGCAGCCATTTTGAAGTTGGCCATTTTGAATCCAACTATTGTTTTTTCAATAGGAAGAGGGTCATGTGACACATCAAACGTATTGGGAATTTCACAAGAAAAACAATGGTGTGCTTGCTTTTAATGTAACTTTATTCTTTCATGAGTTATTTACAAGTTTCTGACCACTTATAAAATGTGTTCAATGTGCTGCCCATTGTGTTGGATTGTCAATGCAACCCTCTTCTCCCACTCTTCACACACTGATATCAACACCACAGGAGAAATGCTAGCACAGGCTTCCAGTATCCGTAGTTTCAGGTGCTGCACATCTCGTATCTTCACAGCATAGACAATTGCCTTCAGATGACCCCAAAGATAAAATTCTAAGGGGGTCAGATCGGGAGACCTTGGGGGCCATTCAACTGGCCCACGACGACCAATCCACTTTCCAGGAAACTGTTCATCTAGGAATGCTCGGACCTGACACCCATAATGTGGTGGTGCACCATCTTGCTGGAAAAACTCAGGGAACGTGCCAGCTTCAGTGCATAAAGAGGGAAACACATCATCATGTAGCAATTTCGCATATCCAGTGGCCTTGAGGTTTCCATTGATGAAGAATGGCCCCACTATCTTTGTACCCCATATACCACACCATACCATCATTTTTTTTGTTCCAACCGTCTTGGAGGGATCTATCCAATGTGGGTTAGTGTCAGACCAATAGCGGTGGTTTTGTTTGTTAACTTCACCATTCACATAAAAGTTTGCCTCATCACTGAACAAAATCTTCAGCGTAAACTGAGGGTCCTGTTCCAATTTTTGTTTTGCCCATTCTGCAAATTCAGTGCGCCGATCTGGGTCATCCTCGTTGAGATGCTGCAGTAGCTGAAGTTTGTAAGGGTGCCATATGTGAGTAGCTAATATCCGCCGAAGGGATGTTCGACTAATGCCACTCTCCAGTGACATGCAGCGAGTGCTACGCTGTGGGCTCTTGCTGAATGAAGCTAGGACAGCCACTGATGTTTCTTCATTAGAGACAGATTTCATGCGTTCACATTTTGGCAAATCCAACACTGAACCAGTTTCACGAAACTTAGCAAGCAGTTTGCTAACTGTAACATGGGAGATGGGTGGTCTCGTAGGGTGTCTTGCATTGAAATCTGCTGCAATGACCCGGTTACTGCGTTCACCAGACATCAACACAATTTCTATCTGCTCCTCACGTGTTAACCTCGGCGACATGTCAATGGCTGTAAACAAAGAGAAACTTGTAAATAACTCATGAAAGAATAAAGTTACATTAAAACCAAGCACACCATTGTTTTTCGTGTGAAATTCCCAATAAGTTTGATATGTCACTTGACCCTCTTCCTATTGAAAAAACAAAAGTTGGAATTAAAATGGCCGCCATGGTCACCACCCATCTTGAAAAGTTTCCCCCCTCACATATACTAATGTGCCACAAACAGGAAGTTAATATCACCAACCATTCCCATTTTATTAAGGTGTATCTATATAAATGGCCCACCCTGTATTTCAAATATTAACACATCAAATATGTACGACTGGTTATCATCAACATTAATTGATGATAGAGGCATCACTAAAGGATACCATATTCTGAAAAAATCTTTTTCAGATCCCCTCTCCCATATCATTGACATGTGACACTCAGATTTAAAGGGAACCTGTCATGTGGATATTTGATTATAATCTAACTAATTATATACAATCATTACCTACTAAAAAGTGCCTTAGATGTATTCACTTACTGGCATGACAGATGGTTACCTCATAATATAAACACAAAGCTGCCGCATGCCGCATGCTAATGAGCTGATTGGAGTCCAGCGTGATGTCATTGAGTCCAGCGTATATTTAATTCAGAGCTATAGCCACTCCCCTGCCCACCTGCTGCTGATTCCTATGGAAACAAACTGTCATTCAGCAGCAGGTGGGCGGGGAGAGTCAGGAGCTCATAAATATTCATGACTCATCATTATGAGCTGGAGCTTTTCAATTCAAGATGTTGGCAGATTGACTGGGTCAATTAAAGAAAGTGACCCAGCATTGTGCTAAGAGAATCAGTCACTTATTTATGTTGCCCTTAGTTAGGACACCATAAAACTGGTGACAGGTTCCCTTTAAATAAAACTCTATCTGAAACCCAATGGCATGAAGCTTTCACTGGGACTTCTAAATTGTCAAGGTGTGCTGGACATCTTGAAAATGCAAGAAAAATCCTTTATAGATGGTAAAAATCCTCTGTATCATTTAACAACATTTTCCCTGATGTGTCACCCATATGTTGGAGATGCCAGTCTAATGTAGGGTCTTATTTTCATTTATGGTGGGATTGTCAACCTGTTAATCAAATTTGGAAACAGATCTTCAATATGCTGTCGAAGATTTGCAACTATACTATAACGCCATGCCCAGAATTAGCTTTATTGTCTATAGGCATCAACATCTTCCCTACTAATCATAGATCCATGATCATCAATAGTATTTTTGCAACTCGTAACAAAATTGCTTCATGTTGGAAACACTGCGATTTGCCCTCTATACCAGAATTACCAGAGAGATAGATAACAATTGTTGGTATGAGGATATGTGGGCCTCGTCAAATAACAAGAAGCATCCCGTTCTTCATAAATCGGAATCTTGGCTTCAGAGCACTTTTTGTAACATTCCTATCGACTCTTATAAGGAATTTGATTCTTCCATATAACTTACTGTTTATATTGACCTTTTCTGTATAATTCATTGCGGAATACCTTATATACCACCCCCTTCCTTCCCCTCTCATCCTACTCTTTTTTTTTTCTTTTTTTTTATCTAAGTACGTTATGAGCCAGTTGTTACATTTCTATGCATGTCCATGTAATGCAATTGTCAAATATTTAATTATAATACTTAATAAAAATTTATGTTCATAATTTTTTTTTGCTAAAAACTGTCTTCTTTCAAGAAGTGCCTTCTTCTCTTTATTTCTGTCTGTACTTCTGCTCTAAGGTTAAGAATATACTTATATTATACTATAAAATATGTTTAAAAAAATGCATGCCATTCGTAAAAGTTTTTAAACTAGCAATACTCATTTGCAGCAGAGTGTCTTTTTAATATTTTTTACTAATGTCATACTTTATCAATTTTTATCATAGTATCATACAAATAGTAACATTTTCTTGTCTTTCTTTTTCCAGGCACAAATAGTTTCTTCCACTTGCACAATCTGAAAATTTGGAACCATGGCTAGTAAAAGGAAGACAAGACTGGCAACTTCCACACACGTGAGTAACTTCATTGGAACTGGTCGAGAAATGCCTTCTGAACTCCCAACTCTACGTGATGTTCTAAGATATGGCCTTCTGCTAAGAGAGCAGAGTGGAGAGAATATCAAAAATTACCCAGCAGCCACTCTTGCAAAGGATATTTATCCAAAAGTGCTTGAAAAGTGGGAGCTAGCAAACAGTTGTTTTGTGGTGCCAATTTTAAATTTGAGAGTCACAGTCCTGAAGAAGATAGAAGAAAAGGCCAAAAACATATCACTTGGCAGAGGCAAACTGGAAGTGAAAGAGGCATTCATAGCAACGTTAGACAAGCTCTTTGACATCCTCAATTGCAAGTGTGAGATTAAGCTATGTTCAGAATTTGAGGGTCCATGTTCAGGTGGTGCTGACCGTAAACATGAAGTACACATCTCCTGCTCTTGTTCTAAGAACATGAAGATCCCTGTCAAATAACTAGTGTTTATTAATGGTCAAAGAGAGAAGGTTGGATCTGTTGGACAGCATAAAATTGGATAACCAGATCTACCTGAGCACAGAAGACAATTTAAAAAGCAGAAGAGGCAAGAAGATGAAGTAAGAAGAATTTCTGAATATAAGCAGAAAAGGAAGGGTTAACATTACAGTCATTACAACCAAATGAAGTTCTTTTCTCCGAAGAAGATGAAGAGCCAACTGATGTTGAAGATGAAGATTCTGAAGAACCTTTTCTGATACCATGTGATGATTCTGATGTACCTTCTACTTCAAGTACAAGTCAGTATAATAGATTACAATTGCGCAATGTTGCATTGCAAAGTATTAGGTATGGTGTCGGTCTACGTGCTACAGCTGCCATTACAACAGCTGCATTTTTGGATGCTGGATTAATTACTGAAGGAGACAGAAGAATTGTGGTTGATTACAATAAAGTAAAAAGGGTCCAAGAAAAAAGTCATGAAATCACTTGATGAAGAATTTCATGCTCGATGCCGGATAGGCAAGATTGAATGTATCTTCTTTGATGGATGCCAAGATTCCACTAAAGTTCTGTTACAAGCAGATAACTGAAGTCATCAGTTTCCAAGTATTGTGATAGAAGAGCATTACACTGTTTGCAGTGAGCCAGGTGGAAGGTATCTTTGCCTTTTTACTCCAGAGAAAGACTTAATGAAAAAGAAACCTGCCGAAGTTATTGCTAACCATCTTGTGGATTTAAAAAAAAGAAAAGATGAAGATTACTCTTACCGGTAATTAGATTTTCCGTATAGCCTCCACAACGGCACTAAGCAGGATACCCCGCCTCCCAGGGACAGAAAACAACATAGAGAACAAAGTTTAAAAGCTTCCTCCCCTTTACCTTCTCCAGTAAATACCTAAGAACTTTTGGGAGAGAAAATAAGTTTTTTCAAATCATTAGTACATAACATAATCGCGACAGTATAAGGGTGGGAAAAACCAGTGCCGTTGTGGAGGCTATACGGAAAATCCAATTACCGGTAAGAGTAATCTTCATCTTTTCCGTACACCTCCCCAACGGCACTAAGCAGGAGGATTAACAAAGTAATCAGGCTAGGGAGGGACCACTGCAGACAGAACTTTTCGTCCGAAGGATAAGTCCCTGTTAGACTGTATGTCCAGCTTATAGTGATTAAAAAAGGTTGATGGACTAGACCAGGTTGCTGCCTGGCAAATCTTAGATAAGGATGCTGAGGAATATTCAGCCCAAGAGGTTGCTGCTGCTCTTGTGGAATAGGCCTTAAGTCCAGCTGGTGGAGAGAGACCTTTTTCTTTATATGCCATGCAGATAGTCATCTTAATCCAACGGGCGATGGTAGCTTTTGAAGCTTTTGTTTTGACCCGCGTACTGGACCAGTAAGCGGTCTTCCTCAGCTGTTTTGTAGAATCTAGAAAGGACAGCACGCATCTACGCACATCCAGATGATGAAACTTCAACTCTTTAGATGAATTAGCCTGGGCCCAGAAAGTAGGCAACGAGATTTCCTGCTGACAGTGAAATTTCGAGAACACTTTTGGTAAGAAAGAAGGCTCATGTCTTAACACTATTATGTCCTTTAAAATATTGAGATACGGATGCCTACAAGACTAGGCCTGAATCTCTCTGATTCTCCTGGCCGAGGTGATTGCTATAAGAAAGGCCGTTTTTAGAGACAGGAGTCTGAGAGAGATTTCGTCAAGAGGCTCAAAGGGATGATCCATTAGGACAGAAGGGACAAGGTTAAGATCCCCAGGAGGGATCGTAGATCTAAGAACTGGGTGCAGTCTACTTGCCCCTTTGCTGAACCTCTTGATCAAATCCAACCCGGCCAACCTGACCTCCATAAAAGCACTAAGGGCGGCTATCTGGACCTTGATGGTGCTATCACAGAGTCCTTTGTCAAGACCTTTTTGCAAAAAGTCTAAAATTACCTTAGTATCAGGAGGCAAAGTAGGATCCCAGGAACCTTTGGAAAATTTGAGAAAGGTCCTCCAAATCCTGAGATAAATGTTGGACGTGACCGGTTTTCTACTGGAAAGAAGAGTGTTAATGACAGCATCTGAAAATCCCTTTGACTTTAGGATGGACCGTTCAAAATCCAAGGAGTGAGTTTTAACTGCTTGACTACTGGGTGCCAGGATGGCCACTGATGTAGAAGGTCCGGGGTCTGGGGAAGAATCCAGTATCTCCTTCTAGAAAGAATCAGGAGCAGGGGGAACCATGCCCTCTTTGGCCAATATGGGGCAATCAGGATTACGTGAGAGTGTTCTTCTGAAATCTTTGTCGGGACTTTTGGTATTAACTGGTATTAACTGGATTGGTGCAAAGGCATATAGCAGACCCGGCGGCCAAGGACCTGAAAAGGCATCTACCCTCGTTAGGTTGTCCCTGAATGAGAGGGAATAAAAAAATTTAGTTTTTTTGAGAAGCAAAGAGATCCACTGTCGGATGCCCCCATTTGTTGCAAATTTTTAAAAAGACTGCTTTCTTGAGGCTCCACTCTCCTGGAGATAACTTCTTCCGACTCAGGAAGTCCGCTAGAACATTCTCTTCTCCTCTTAGGTGGACTGAGGAGATTGACTCTATATGTGCCTCGGCCCAGGAAAATATCCGGGATGCAATCTGTCACAGGGTCCTGCTTCTCGTGCCTCCCTGTTTGTTTAGATAAACAACAGTGGTGCTGTTGTCTGAAAGGATCTTCACATTCTGGAATTGAATAACTGGTAAAAAGGCCCAGAGAGCCAAAAATACTGCTAGTAATTCTTTTGCGTTTGAGGACAAGGGGAGAAGGTCTGAGCCCCATATTCCCTGTACTAGTTATTCTTTGCCGTGTGCCCCCCAACCTGAGCTGCTTGCTTCTGTAGTTATGACCACCTGATTTGTGGTCCGCCAAGGTACTCCCTGGTTCAGGTTTTTCCTGTTCAGCCACCAATGTAGGGAGCTTTTGACTGTCGGGGAGAGGGTCACAGACTTGTCTAAAGACAGTGGACTCTTGTCCCAATGTGTTAGGAGAAACTCCTGCAGGGGTCTCCCGTGGAATTGAGCCCACTTGACTGCTGGGATTGTTGAGGTCATGAGGCCCAGAATCTTCATGATACTCCGGAAGAACACTTTTTTGAGCTGTTGGAAAGCTGAAATCTTTGAAATGAGGTATTTTTTCTTTGAATCTGGAAGAGAGGAGATCATTTGATGGGAGTTCATTTGAATGCCCAAAAACACTTTTAACCTGGTGGGCGTGAGATCCGACTTCTCCAAATTTAACTTCCAACCCAGCGATTGGAGGACACTCAGAACTGTTCTCAAATGTTCCTGCAGAAGTATCTGAGAGGATGCTGAAATGAGGAATTCGTCCAGGTACGGGATAAAAATTATCTCCTTCTGATGCAGGAAACTGGATATCTCTGCGACTAGTTTCGTGAATACCCTGGGAGCTGACGCCAGGCCGAAGGGTAAAACCTGAAACTGTAGATGTACCAGTTGATTTTCCAAGAATACAGTGAATCGCAGAAATTTCTGATGTTTCTGGTAAATTGGTACATGGTAATAGGCGTCTGCTAGGTCGAGTGTTACCATGTAATAATCCTGTGTTGATTTTACCGTTTCCATTTAGAATTTTTTTGTATTAGATGAATCTGTTGAGATGTTTTAGGTTGATAATAGCTCTGAAGGAGCCATTTGTTTTTTTTTATCAGGAATATTGGGGAGTAGAAGCCTGTGCCTATCTGGTCCTATGGGACTCGAATAACTGCTTTTTTCTGCAACAAAAGGAGAATCTGGGATTCTAAGAGATGGTGATCTACTCTTAGCTTCTTGTTTATTATGAACCTCTCTGGAGGAGGAGCGGAAAATTCCAGTTTGTAACCTTGATTGATAATGCCCAGAATCCAAGGGGAGTTTGAGATTCCTTCCCATGCAGAGCGGAATTCTTTTAATCTCCCCCTATGGCATCCCTGGCGTCATAGATTTGACTGCTTAGAGGATTTGTCTTGGTTAAAGAGAAAACCCTTACCTCTACCTTTTGATGACGGCCATGAACCTGCGCCATATTTTTTCCTCTGATCTTGCCTCCCCCTTTTCTGGTTGCAAAATGACCGTCGCTGCTGGAAAAACTTGGTCTCAGTAGGGAACCCCTTCTTCCTATCAGAAGCTTTTTCTAGAATATCATCCAGAACTGAACCAAAAAGTCTGTCTCCTTCGCAGGGGATACCACACAGTCTATTTTTGGAAGCAGTATCTCCTGTCCAGGATCTCAACCATACAGACCTCCTTGCCGTATTTGAAAGAACTGCAGATCTAGCGGATAATTTAACCAGGTCCGCAGATGCGTCGGCTAAAAAATTAGAAGCTTGTTTCAAAATAGGCAGGGAAGATAAAATGTCTTCTCTAGGGGTGCCTGAGACCAAATGTTCCTCCAGCTGCGACAACCATAAGGATAAAGACCTAGCAGTGTAGGTAGCTGCAATGCCTGGCCTTAACATAGACGTATTAGACTCCCATGACCTTTTTAGCACAGATTCGCATTTCTTATCCATGGCGTCTTTTAAGAGCTCCACATCTTCGAATGGCAGTGATTCTTTTTTTGAAATTCTAGCTATAGGTGCATCTACTTTGGGAGTTTTGTCCCAGTGGGCTGAGTCATCCCACTTTCTTTTAAATACTTTAGATGTACCTGCCCTTTTTTCAGGATCTTTCCATTCATCTGAAATAAGTTTCTTAATGTTGTCATGCACCGGAAAGACTCTTTTTTTCCTATCACCCAGAGCCTTAAAAATCAGATCCTGAACGGACTGGATCACTTTTGATTGTTCAATATTTAAGGTGGATCTGATTGAATTTAGCAGAGAGTCCGTTTCTTCTAATGAACACAGGGGTCTGCCTGCTTCATCCTCAGCGGAAGAGGCCGACTCTGAAGAATCTATGTCTTCTGTTACCTCCAGGTCCCAATCCTTTTGGGGATCTGGAATAGCTCTAGAAGTGGAAGGTTTCTGGGGTAGGGAGGCTATTTTAGCCTCAAAAGCCGAGCTGACTTCTTCTCTGATGATGGTTCTCAGATTGTCCACCAAGGAAGGGGCCTCTTCAGACATGATCTTGTCTGTGCATTTCTGGCAGATAGGTCTTTTACTGTGACCTGCCAACTGCTTTTTACAAATTAGTCATTTCCCCACTCCTTCCTGTCTCTCTGCTCTGCAAGATACAAAAGGACAACTCCTAACTAAGGAGTAGGAGATGAGTGGGGAACCTTCACCAGTGAATCCTATAAGGGCACAAGTAAAAAAACATAGAAATTCTCTCCCAAGAGGAGGCTTACCGGGCTAAGGTCCTTAGGGGTGTCGGACGGGTTTTCCACAGGGAGCGACATCGTTGGTGTCTAATCCCGAACGCCAGGTTGCTCTGAACGGCATCTGGATCTCCGTGTAGTTATTTTAAATCATTTCCATGTAACCGCAATCTCGCGAGAACTCGGGCCCAAGCATCTTGCTCCATCCGTCCCATCTGTAGGCTCCAGAATGAGGCGTTGCTGCCTGGGGCTGCCCTGAATAGAGGACTTACGCCGAAGCAAGCGGGGGGAACCACATCTCGTCCCCGGACTCAGCCCTCCTGAATACCAGGGAATACTTACCCCAGGCTGGGGGCGAAAGGATAGCGGGAGCACCCGCTAGTTCTCTACTCCATCCCGAGGGACAGGAAACAACTGGAGAAGGTAAAGGGGAGGAGGCTTTTAAACTTTGTTCTCTGCGTTGTTTCCTGTCCCTGGGAGGCGGGGTATCCTCCTGCTTAGTGCCATTGGGGAGGCGTATGGAAAAACAGCATTGATAAAAGTTTGCAGGCTATTGGTGGTGACTCAACAAATGTTAACACTGGTTTTGAAGGAGGAGTCATGCATTGCGTTGAGGTAAAGCTGAATCGTAAACTCATCTGGTTGGTTTGTGCTCTTCATACTAATGAGCTACCTTTGCTGCACTTGATCAAACAGTTGGATGGGAAAACTTTGTCTAACAACAAGTGGAGTGGTAAAATTGGCAACATGCCTTGAAATCAACTGAACTTGAAATCAATCCCTCATTTGTCAGAATATCCTTTCCAGAGCCTTTGGTTCCATTGAGTGACACTGTTGTCAAAGATCTCTCTACAGATCAGGCTTATGGTTACAGGATAACTCAGGCCATAAGGACATATGTACTTCCAACTGATCTGGCATTACTAGAAATTGGTCCTGTAAGCCACTCTCGGTGGTTAACAACTGCAAATAGGATTTGTCGCATATGGTTTTCAAAACATGGCCAGGCTGGCCAACATGTGGAACGTGGATTTCCAGTGTGTGCTAACGTCGCACAACAGCTGGTAAGCTGGAAATTTCAAGCGCTGCTGGAGCGTTGACAGACCAGCTGAAGCTGTCGATGACTTGCATAAATGTGTACACACGCGACACACCTTCACCAGTAGCTCAGGCAAATTGGGGTAGGTATTGAGAAACCGTTGAACCACTAAGTTTAAGACGTGGGCTAGGCATGGTATTTGTCTGAGCTTGCCGAGCTCCAAAGCCTCCACCAAGTTACAGCCATTATCAGACACAACCATGCCTGGTTCTAGGTTGAGTGGCGAGAGCCACAGCTCAGTCTGGTCTCTTATACCCTGCCACAGCTCTGCAGCGGTGTGCTGTTTGTCCCCTAAGCATATCAGCTTCAGCACAGCCTGTTGCCGCTTCCCCACTGCAGTGCTACATTGCTTCCAGCTACTGACTGATGACTGACTGGTGCTGCACGTGGATAATTCTGTGGTGGAAGTGGAGAAGGAGGAGGAGAAGTGGGGGTTGGAGCCACTAACGTAGGTGGTGGCGGAAACCCAGATGGAATTAGGGCCCGCAATCCTTAACGTCGGTAGCACCTGTGCCATCCCAGGGTACGACATGCTCCCGGCCTCCACAACGTTCACCCAGTGTGCCATCAGGGAAATGTAGCGTCCCTGGCCGAATGCACTTGTCCATGTGTGGACCTTCCCAGTAACTGCATTGGTCAGGGCACGTGTGATCTTACAGGACACATGTAGGTGTAAGGTGGGCCTGGCACACCTTGAAAAATAATGACGGCTTGGGACTGCGTAATGTGAGACGGCCGAGGAAGGCCTAAGTGTCCACAAGCCTAAATGGCAACATTTCCAGGGCCTGTAATTTGGAAAGCTGCGCATTTAGTGCTATGGCCTGTGGGTGGGTGGCTGGGTATTTGCGCTTGCGGGAGGCATCCGGGCCTGCGCCTTCGACAAGGGATTGGCCAGCACATAACACCGGGGAAGAGGAGGCAGTGGTGTGACCCGCAGACACAGATTGTAGACCCAGGCATTCGGCCCACCTGTTATGGTGCTTTGATGCCATGTGGCGGATCATGCTGGTGGTGGTGAGGTTGCTAGTGTTCACTCCCCGGCTCATTTTTGTATGGCACAGGTTAAAAATTACAATTCTTTTGTCGTCTGCACTTTCCTCAAAAAAGCACCAGACTGGGGCGGAGCCTAGCAGCAGAGCCGCATGCAAGCACCTGCGTGAGCTCTGCAGAGGATCGCCGGTGTGCAGGCATATTTAGCATATTTTTAAAGCCCCAACATGGGTAAAATCACCAAGTATAAGTCCAAGGATACCCCAGGGACCGGTAGGTCAGCGACTGGACAAGGAGACCTGGACCGTTTTGTTAAAAAAACAAATCTTCAGCATGTGAGGCGAGCCGACAAGATGGTGCCGAGTGCAGAGACACTGCTTCAGGAAGCCTCCGAATCGGAAGATGGGGAGGGCAGTGAAGCGGCTGCTCCCACTATGAGAGATGTCTTACCGTTCTCTAGAGCTTTTATGAGACAACTACTAGTGGAGGCACTGGATCCATTGGTCCTGGAGCTCAAAGAGTTTAAACAAGATTTGAAGCAACAGAGTGACCGATTGGAGGTGCTGGAAACCACGCAAGTGTCGATAGTGGATTTTAACACCGCTATATCCCATAACATGGATTATGCCCAAGCTCACTTGAACTCTCTTTACAGTCAGCTTGAAGATCAAGATAATCGGGGGAGGCGAAATAACTTAAGACTTAGAGGTTTCCCGGAGTCCATACAAGCTGACGCCATTAAGCCAATGCTGACTGATTTTTTTAAAGGCCTCCTGCATGAAGAGTCACATTTGGACCTCACGTTGGAGAGAGCCCACAGAGCCCTGCGGCCACCCCAAGAGATTCCCCAAGGGACATCGTATGTAAATTGAACAGCTTCCAAACTAAAGAAAGCATATTAAAAGCTGCCAGATCTACGCCGCAGGTTGCCTTCGCCGGCTCTAACATCCTGATATACCAAGATCTATCCCCGCTGACCTTGAAAAAGAGGAAAGCACTTAAACCATTATTAGATATATTAAGGGATCGCAAGATTACTTATCATTGGCTATACCCTTTTGGTCTGCTGATCGACTTCCCAGACAGGAAGGCGATAGTCAGATCACCAGCGGATCTTAAAAGAGTCTACGAAAAGCTGGAAATCGCAGATCTGCAGATTGAGGACTGGAATCCGGTCCAGGAATTGACGCAGCTACCAGCATTGCCTCTAATCACCCCCTGGACGCCAGTGAGCACAGGGCGACCACAGCGACAGAGGAGAAGATTAGAGGAATTTAACTCCCGTAGTCCCACGTTGGACAAGGACTGAGTGTAAATTAAGTAGGTTTCCGGTTTGATACTATCTGTGCCTTTTATTATGCCAGTCTCTCAAAAAATAGTAGAGGACAAACATTTAACCCACTGATTCACCTGTGTTGTAATAGCTGCCTGCCCACCCTTTTAGATCCTCTAGGTGGCAGCCTACGCCCACGATTCTCACACTTATGTTTGAGACCCACCCATTGCTCCTCAGAGGAGACAAGTTCATGTTCATAACGGTTTTAGTTCCTCCTATTATGTTTTCAGCCGCACACATGATGCTAATGTCAGATAATGTAATAGCAAACGTAGACAGGATGTGTGTGATATACCAGCTTTTCACAATGTTTTGTTATATAGAGTGCGATAGAGGTGATTGCAGGATGTGCAAAGGGAGGTCATCGTTACCGCACACTGCGTTGCGGTTTATTAGGAGAAAATTAGCTAATACCGGACTAGTAGATAGCTGAAGATGAATAAGAAGTAGAATCGGCACTCAAACCATGAGGAATACACGTGGAGCCGAATTGTAAAGTTTAAGAATTTATTAAACAATATACCCTGTGTGTACTGGGTTAAAAAATACTTTTTAAAAATATATCTAAAAAAAATAATCAATAAAACATATATTGGAACACCTTGCTCATGTATTCACTATGCCAATTAAAGCTGCATCCGTATCTTCCCGAAATGGGTCCGACTCGTTGGTTCGCAGCCCTATATGGCCGAGTAAACCAGGGCTGACTATATAGCTATATTCAAATGCGGTAGGTTACATATATGAAATACAATAAAAGCATACAAATAAAATATACTAAGTATACAAGGTATCACCATGCAGGATGAAAGATATAAGATAGAAGATATATAGTCCGGATATGAACCGTATTGTCACTTCTTATAATAAAGGGAATGAGGAAATTCTGAGGAAATAATATCCGAAAAAGGATTCGTAAATGATATTGTAATATATGGTTTGATTAAATATCTGTTAAAAACACTCATTGTAGTTAGAAGCAATGCCTAAATTGATGCTAGCGCTGATTTTTAACATATGTTTAGGTATAATATTGGAATGATCTCTGTATTCTTATATGGCTATACAATCTGTTTATACGCAATCAATATAGATATGGAGCATTATAAATGAATCACAAAATGAATGATAGTGCAATATATACATAAAAAAATGTGCACAATGCCATAGAAGGTCTATATTGCACAATATCACCCTGAGAACAGGTGAAAGCAATGAGTCAATTAAGAGGAGAATATAAAAAACCAGACACTATAGCTCACAGGTTACCCACTGAGGAAGAGATAAGATATCTCGAAACGCGTCTGGACGTAATACCTGTGAGACAATCATCCCGGCGGTACATGGCCATGTACTAAAAGACGAAAAATCTATCTACAACAAAGACGTGGTAACTTTTCATTTGCTCCACGCAAGATCACAATCGCTGCAGGACTCACGTAAGCATAGTATCCGAGAAAGGCCTGTCGCGAGATTAGTGACGAGACCTTGGCTAAACTGGAATTAATTCAGCTACAGCGGAGAAAGGTTGAAGCGTGGGACGCCACGGCAGTAACCCTCCTGCGGAATGGATACAGTGAGACCACAGTGAGTAACTATGATTCTACCATAAGTGCAGTTACACCGCATTGTTGAAAAACAAAAACGATACGAGTACGTGTGCAACAGATATGCTGGACAATTGAACTGACACTTTGTACACCCAGTCTTTTGATACAAATTATAGTGGATGGACATTCCCTTTATTATAAGAAGTGACAATACGGTTCATATCCGGACTATATATCTTCTATCTTATATCTTTCATCCTGCATGGTGATACCTTGTATACTTAGTATTTTTTATTTGTATGCTTTTATTGTATTTCATATATGTAACCTACCACATTTGAATATAGCTATATAGTCAACCCTGGTTTACTCGGCCATATAGGGCTGCGATCCAACGAGTCGGACCCATTGGGGAAGATACGGATGCAGCTTTAATTGGCATAGTGAATACATGAGCAAGGTGTTCCAATATATGTTTTATTGATTATTTTTTTATATATATTTTTAAAAAGTATTTTTTAACCCAGTGCACACAGGGTATATTGTTTAATAAATTCTTAAACTTTACAATTCGGCTCCACGTGTATTCCTCGTGGTTTGAGTGCCGGTTCTACTTCTTATTCATACAATTTAATCAGAACCAGGGGTGTTTCTCTGAACCTGTGCACCTATCGTGATAAACTTGAGTGAGCCACCTGCTTATTATTCATTTCCAGATAGCTGAAGATCCCTATATCCGGGACATAAAGACTACACATATTATTCTCCTGCGCATAAGTCATATCAAAGATTAGATTATGTCCTAATGTTCTCCTCACTCCTGCCTTATTGTGTGAAAACTTCTATTGGATCCATACTGCTGTCGGATCATGCTCCGGTTTTCATGAGTTTCCAAATGCAAGATATCCCCAAAAAGGAAATGATCTGGAGACTCAATGAAACTCTCCTACATAACCCGTCCCATCAGAAACATATGGAGGGGAAAATTGAGGAATATTTTGAACTTAATGACTCAACTGAGATTTCCCCCAGCACCATATGGGAAGCACATAAGGCAGTGGTGAGAGGACACTTCATCTCTCTGGGATCGCACCTTAAGATATGCAGGGAAGCAGAAATACTTGATATACAGAAACAAATACAGACTATGGAATCTATGCATAAAAAGCTTCAGACACCAGATGTTTTACAAAAACTCGACCTTCTCAGGTCACAGATGAAAAACATTTTAAATGCCAACTCAGCTAAATGGTTCCTGTCTGCTAAGTTTAAATACTATGCCCATGGCGACAAAGCCTCTAAATTTATGTTGTCCCAATTAAAAAAACGTAAGGTACACTCATATATCCAAAAAATACAGTCCCCCTCATCACAAATTCTATATCATACTGAACAAATTGCAACTAGCTTTACAGATTACTACACCAATTATATAACCTAAACCCAGTATCTTCTTTCAAGGATTGACAACTGAAAACTACTGATACAAAGCTTTGGCTCTCATCGCTTGACCTCCCTAAGCTAACAGTAGGGCAATCACAGGTGATTTCTCGCCCATTTACAATTATAGAACTGAGGAAGGCCCTTAAGGAATCTCCCCTTCATAAAAGCCCAGGTCCAAATGGATTACCTATGAAATACTATGACTCCTTCCAAGGCATTCTTTTACCCAAACTCCTTCAAGTTTGTAACTCAATCTGGGAAGGGAAACCCCTACATCCACATATGCTTGCTGCCCAAATAACCATCATTCCTAAAGAAGGAAAAGACCCTTCCCTGTGTGCCAGTTACAGACCGATATCTTTGCTCAATATCGACCTGAAACTGCTGGCAAAGATGCTGGCTTCTCGTCTTCAGTCCCTCTTGCCTCAATTGATCCACATGGAGCAAGTGGGCTTTGTGGGAGGGCGTGAAGGAAGAATGAACATAAGCCGCCTGATAAACATAATACATCATGCTCACTCCACTTCCACTCCACTAGTCCTTCTTGGCACTGATGCCGAGAAGGCTTTTGATAGAGTGGACTGGGCATACATGAGTGAAGCCCTGAAAAGTTTTGGCATTCCAGAAAGCTTTATTGAAGTGGTAATGGCCATGTATAGCAACCCTAGCGCAAGAGTCTTAGTAAACAATACACTATCCCCAGCTTTTAAAATTAGCAATGGGACCAGGCAGGGCTGCCCCCTTTCCCCACTTCTCTTTATCCTTTCCATTGAACCGCTGTTATAAGCGATACGGCAGGATCAACGGATACAGGGTATGACCATTAAAGGAGTTATCCACTCTCTAGCTGCATTCGCAGATGACCTCCTTCTCATCATCACTAATCCCGTTGAGGCCTTCCCTGCAATTCACGAGTTACTAGAACGATTTGGAGCCCTCTCCAATTTCAAAGTAAATTTATCCAAGTCACAAGTATTAAACGTATCATTGGATTCACAAATACAAAATACACTAGAGTTGAGCATTGCCTTTACCTGGTCAACACGCAGCATTCCCTTCCTAGGTGTGAACATCACCTCCCATCCTTCAGCTTTGTACTCGGAAAATTACAAAAATATACCACGTATAGTCAATAATCTTCTGACATCATGGGATTTGCCGTTTACCTCCTGGTTTGGTCGTAGAACTCTAATTAAAACGATAGTTCTCCCAAAAGTATTGTACCATTTACAGGCACTGCCAATTCCAATACCTAGATCCTTCTTTCTCCAATTGAGAAGGGTCCTGACGCGCTTCCTGTGGAGTGATGCCAGACCTAGACTGCCTTACTGCCAGGTGATTAAGTCTCAGAAAGATGGCGGTCTGGGTATTCCAGATTTTCTTAACTACCATAAGTCTATACAGGGTCTTAGGGTTTTAGAATGGATTCGTAGTCCGCCGGGGAGGTTAGATATGGCATTAGAACAAGACCTGGCAGGGATTCCTCTGCGCTCTTTGGTCCTAGCCAGAAGATATAGACCGGAGATTTTGAAACATATAACAAATCCCTTCACGAGCAACACCCTCAAAGTGTGGTATTCAGGTGTGGTGGGGAAATTGTTGTCAGGTCCGATCTCACCAGTATTACAGGTTAGAGATGTTATGTGGGATTCTACCCAAGAGTTTAGAGCCACACTGAGCGAAGGATCAAGGGCGAACTCGACTACAATACTGGATCTCATATCAAGACCTCATGGTGGTGATGAGGCCGCTCTTGACTACCCCCAAATAAGGAACCTAACCCAATTTCAACGTTTCCATCTCCTGCAATCCATCGCCGGGGTTCAGATACTCAGTTGTAGCTCCCCCACAAATTTCGAACAAATGATTATGGGAATGAGAGAACCGAGTAAAAAAATCTCCAAGATATACTCTTCACTCCTTGAAGTATCCAAAGTACATAAACCCCCTTTAATTAGGAGTTAGGAGAACGATTTAAATGTCACGTTCTCCTCTGAAGAGACTAGAACATTAATATCACAAACTAACAATATCTCTAGGTGCGTGTGCCTCCAAGAGAACTATTACAAGCTGATTACTAGGTGGTACTATATACCACTGTGCTGGAGATATTTGGGTGCTGAGGGGTCCTTTTTACATATATGGTGGGCATGTCACTTAGTGAAACCCTTTTGGATAGGAGTATGTAATATCTTGACCGAATTGCAGGGTAGTGAATTTACACTTCTACCACAATGTTGTCTGCTGGGACTTCAGTCCCCACAGTGTCGTCCCGGGACCATCAAGCTTACCGCCTTCAACAACAACTGTTGGCAGTGGCCAGGGTCTTAATCGCCTCTAACTGGAAGACGAAGGTAGTACCAGATATCCCACAATGGCTCTCTCGGTGCGATCAAGTGTATCGCTTAGAGTAGATTGCGCATTGGGAGATAAATAACTCTCCCTTATTTGAAAAGGTTTGGGAAGTCTGGAAAAAAATTCGCAATTTTACCTGATGGAGCTTTGTCATGCTGGATCTCAAGGTTTTTCCGTTATCCCGGGTCTAGTACAGTCTTATTACACAATTACAGTCCTACAGTCTAAACACGTAACTACAGTCCTATCAGTACTATTATCACCCAGTGACTACAACGGATTAGATCTGATATCTCTTTTGTACCTTTCTGTTAAGTTAAGAAATTAACATGGTTACATGTACACTGCTCAAAAAAATAAAGGGAACACAAAAATAACACATCCTAGATCTGAATTAATTAAATATTCTTCTAAAATACTTTATTCTTTACATAGTTGAATGTGCTGACAACAAAATCACACAAAAAAAAAAATGGAAATCAAATTTTTTGACCCATGGAGGTCTGGATTTGGAGTCACTCAAAATTAAAGTGGAAAAACACACTACAGGCTGATCCAACTGTGATGTAATGTCCTTAAAACAAGTCAAAATGATACTCAGTAGTGTGTGTGGCCTCCACGTGCCTGTATGACCTCCCTACAACGCCTGTGCATGCTCCTGATGAGGTGGCGGACGGTCTCCTGAGGGATCTCCTCCCAGACCTGGACTAAAGCATCTGCCAACTCCTGGACAGTCTGTGGTGCAACGTGACGTTGGTGGATAGAGCGAGACATGATGTCCCAGATGTGCTCAATTGGATTCAGGTCTGGGGAACGGGCGGGCCAGTCCATAGCATCAATGCCTTCGTCTTGCAGGAACTGCTGACACACTCCAGCCACATGAGGTCTAGCATTGTCTTGCATTAGGAGGAACCCAGGGCCAACCACACCAGCATATGGTCTCACAAGGGGTCTGAGGATCTCATCTCGGTACCTAATGGCAGTCAGGCTACCTCTAGCAAGCACATGGAGGGCTGTGCGGCCCTCCAAAGAAATGCCACCCCACACCATTACTGACCCAATGCCAAACCGGTCATGCTGAAGGATGTTGCAGGCAGCAGAACGTTCTCCACGGCGTCTCCAGACTCTGTCACGTCTGTCACATGTGCTCAGTGTGAACCTGCTTTCATCTGTGAAGAGCACAGGGCGCCAGTGGCGAATTTGCCAATCTTGGTGTTCTCTGGCAAATGCCAAACGTCCTGCACGGTGTTGGGCTGTAAGCACAACCCCCACCTGTGGACGTCGGGCCCTCATATTACCCTCATGGAGTCTGTTTCTGACCGTTTGAGCAGACACGTGCACATTTGTGGCCTGCTGGAGGTCATTTTGCAGGGCTCTGGCAGTGCTCCTCCTGTTCCTCCTATCACAAAGGCGGAGGTAGCAGTCCTGCTGCTGGGTTGTTGCCTTACTACGGCCTCCTCCACGTCTCCTGATGTACTGGCCTGTCTCCTGGTAGCGCCTCCATGCTCTGGACACTATGCTGACAGACACAGCATACCTTCTTGCTACAGCTCGCATTGATGTGCCATCCTGGATAAGCTGCACTACCTGAGCCACTTGTGTGGGTTGTAGACTCTGTCTCATGCTACCACTAGAGTGAAAGCACCGCCAGCATTTAAAAGTGACCAAAACATCAGCCAGGAATCATAGGAACTGAGAAGTGGTCTGTGGTCACCACCTGCAGAACCACTCCTTTATTGGGGGTGTCTTGCTAATTGCCTATAATTTCCACCTGTTGTCTATCCCATTTGTAGAACAGCATGTGAAATTGATTGTCACTTAGTGTTGCTTCCTAAGTGGATAGTTTGATTTCACAGAAGCGTGATTGACTTGGAGCTACATTGTGTTGTTTAAGTGTTCCCTTTATTTTTTTGAGCAGTGCATATGTCAGTTTACTATGTATCTCAGTGCATGAGCATTTCTGATTGTACTTTGATTTTCTACGATACTGACATTCGTATGACCTCATAATAAAATATTTTAAAAACTAAAAAAGCCCCAGACTGCGGAACATCTACCCCTTGGCAAGGGAGATTTCCGCAAGGGGGTGCTTCGTGGAACAGTTGTGGGCTTATTTGGTGTGGCCCGCCTTATCACTTTTGCCACCCCACTGCCTCTTCCAGCCTGTTGCGGTGCTGCAGATCTCTCCCCCTCTGTACTGCTGTCCTTGCTCAGCTTTCCCCCTTCCCAGGTTGGGTCAGTGACTTCATGGTCCACCACCTCCTCTTCCACTTCCTCACTCTGCTCATCCTCCTGACTTGTTGACCTAACCACAACCTCAGTGATTGACAACTGTGTCTCATCCTCTTCCTCAACCCCTTGAGACAGTAATTGCTGTTGAGTTATTAGCAACTGTGTCTCATCATCATCCACCTCATTAAATAATAATTGCCGTTCCCCACCGTCATCTTCTTGTGACTGTGGATGCTCAAGAGTTTGGGAATCAGGGCACAAGATCTGTCCCTCTTCAAGCCTGCTTGGCAAGAGAACAAAATCAAGGAATTGCGAGGAAAAGAGGTCCTCGGAATATCCGAGTGTGGGATCATTTGTTTGGCCAGACTCTCCATGATGGGAGGAAGGAATATCAAGACTGGACTTGGTGGAAGACAGGGTGGTGCTTAACTGACTGGAAGCATTATCTGCTGCAATCCAACCGACCACCTGGTTGCACTGGTCTGACTTCAAGAGTGGTGTCCTGTGCCGCCCTGCAAACTGGGACATGAAGCTAGATATCGTTTTTTTGTGCTCTGGCAGCAGGCACAGTTTCAACGCGCCCAGGGCCACGGTCTCTACTTGTACCATCAGCATCACGGCCACTTCCCCGTCCCTTACTGCTCGCCTTATTTTAAATGTGATATATGCTTGAAGGATTTGTAAGTGTATGCGCCAAACATTTTTAAAAGGTATTTAGGATGTGGAAACGTCACACAGGAGATATCCCGAAGATAATGTCAATGCTGTCACCAGCGGCTAATAAAAAATTACAGGGAATGTCACAGGTATTTGGGATGAGGAAACAGTATACAGGAGAGGTACCACCGGTAATGTCACTGTCCAAAGCGTCTACGTAAAAAGTACACTGTACATCACAGATAAATATTTTAGGCGCACACTTTACACTGGAGATGTGGCACTGGTAATGTCACTGTCCGCAGCGGACACCGTCTATTGAAAAGTACACTGGATGTGCCACAGATATTTTTGGGATGCGCACACTTTACACTGGAGATGTGGCGCAGCTAATCTCACTGTCCACAGCAGACACCGTCTATTGAAAATGTACACTGGATGTCACAGATATTTTTTGGATGCGCACATTGTACACTGGAGATGTGGCGCAGCTAATATCACTGTCCGCAGCAGACACCGTCTATTGAAAATGTACACTGGATGCCACTGATATTTTTGGGATGCGCACACTTTAAACTGGAGATGTGGCACAGCTAATGTCACTGTCCGCAGCGGACACTGTCTACGGAAAAAGTACACTGGATGTCACTGATAGTTTAGGGATGCGCACACTTTACACAGGAGATGTGGCACAGATAATTTAACTGTCTGCAGCGGACACTGTCTACGGAGAAAGTACACAGGATGTCACTGATATTTTAGGGATGCACACACTTTTCGCAGGAAATGTGGCGCAGATAATTTAACTGTATGCAGGGGACACCGTCTACGGAAAAAGTACACTGGATGCCGCTGATATTTTAGGGATGTGCACACTTTACACAGGTGATGTGGCACGGATAATTTAACTGTCTGCAGCGGACACAGTCTATTGAAAATGTACACATAATGTCACTGATAATTTAGGGATGCGCACACTTTACACTGGAGATGTGGCACTGGTAATGTTACTGTCCGCAGCAGACACCGTCTATTGAAAAAGTACACTGGATGTCACAGATATTTTTGGTATGCGCACACTTTACACTGGAGATATGTTAATTTAACTGCCCGGAGCAGTCTATTAGATGCTATTTAGCGCAGGATACGCTAAAAATATATATTGCTGCTGTCACACACAATAGTCCTTAAAAGGACTTTTGGGTCTCTGAAAAGTTTTTCGAATAAAAATCTTCCAATAACACTCCCTACAGTCTGCTCTCCCTAAGACTGATCAATTTAGCGCAGGTTGAGCTACAAACATATATTGCTGCTGTCACACGCAATAGTCCTTAAAAGGACCACAAGGCTTTATAGCACCCGATGACGCGTTCCGGCCAGCCAACATGGCTACGGCATTACAGTGTGTGCCAGTACCTCCCTGCACGTTTCTTGGCTGCATAGCAGCCAAGAAACTTATGGAGAGGAGACTCGAGCACTGCGCTCGAGCACATGCGGTACTCGGCCGAGTACCGCCATGTGCCGAGCATCGAGATGCTCTAGTTGAACAGGAATTCGGCCGAGCATGCTGGATCATCACTATTCATAACCCATGCTCCTTGTTGGGCAAATTTTCTGTGCTGTCCACATAGAGTCCATAAAATAGGCGCTGATGGAAGGTCATGTAACCAGGCAAATCACCTCCATGTCATAGAAATTTCAACAAAGGCTATATTAGTAAGCGTCATACGGTAATCTTACATACACATTGGTCAACAGTAACCAGAAAGTGGCCAACCCCTTTAAGAGAGATTTGTGAGCAAATTTTATTTGGGCAGACTAGATGGGCCAAATGGTTCTTATCTGCCGACACATTCTATGTTTCTATATCCAATTTTTCAATATACACTTGCATGGTTGGTTACATAGCTACATAGTATGATTGAAAAAATAGACATGTCCATCAAGTTCAACCAAGGGATTGGTAAAGATGTGAATTAAGGGAAGGGGAGTAAGAATCCAGATTTATACTTATTTTCATAAGCGTTGATGTTACTTAGTTGAAAGAATTCATCTAACTCTTTTTTAAAACCATCAACTTTTCCTGCTGTGGCCCCATCCCGAGGTAAACTATTCACAGATTCACAGCTCTTATGTTGAAGATGCCTTGACGCCTCAGGAGACAGATTTTTTTCTTCTCGACATGGAGGCAGTGCCACTTGTCTTTTAAGTGGATTTTATATGAAACAGCTTTTCACCATAATTTTTGCACAGGCCATTTATATATTTATTTAGATTAATCATGCCTCTTTTTAATTATTTAAATCTTTCATCCTAATTAAACCCTCCAAGCCTCATCAATTTATTTGTTCTCCTTTTTACTTTTTACACCTTCAGGGTATCATTTCTATGAACTGCCCCGAACTGCACTACATATTTCAGATGAAGCCGCACCAAAGCATTGTAAAGTGACATTATTACTTTCCTCTCCCACGAGTCCTTGCGTCTTTTAGTACATGACTAAATTTTCTGACCTCAGAAGCAGCTGATTGACATTGCGTGCTACTGACCTCAAGTATACTTTTCTCCAAGTGTCAGCGTTAGGGCTCATGCACACGACCGTATGCCCTCCGAGACATACGGTCCATGAGCGGCATACATCGTACAAACGGGAGCGCACAGCATCATAGGTTACTATCATACTGTGCACATCGGGCCAACCACGGGGCTATTGTCCTGCACTCATATGATCATATGAGTGCAGGACAGTAGTCCCGCAGGCGGCCCGATGCGCACAGTATCATAGTAACATATGATGCTGTGTGCTCCCGTGTGCACGATTGTAACGGATCTCCTGGCACCTCGACCGGGTACCTCCATTGATGGATGTTCCTAGGGCTTCCCGAGGGCTCAAAGCACTCAACTTGACACCATAACCACCACAGACCCCACGAACCGCCGAAGTTTGGTTGGGGTCTCACCGTCCTCCACCCACGCTGGACCCAAGACCGGGCTTCAGCTTCCAGTGGGTGAACCTCTGCTAAATCCAGAGAGCAGGAACCATGAACAAGCTCTTACAAGAGCTTATACTCAGGGGAATATTGTGATATAGCAATCCCCAAGAGTGTAGTTATCCCATCCCCCAAACATGAGCCAAAACTTCATGAAGGGGTAAAGCAGATCTCTTTATTGAACACACAAGCATTGACATATATACACATTTTCCAACAAGGGTAGCACCCCCATGGACCTGGTTGGGAACTGAGGACATAACATAGCAGCCAATCCTTTACAGTTTTACAGTTTAAACACAAAAACTATACATTCAACAAACACACTGGCTTTGCCTGTGACGCAATTAACAAACACAATGGCATTGCCTGTGACGCACTCAATAACAGAATAGGCATTGTCTTTGACGCAATCAACAAAATACAATTACCAAAACACAATGGGCTCTGCCTGTGATACAATTACCAAACATAATGGGCTAACTTAATCACTCACAGGCAGAAAACACACATTTTTCCCCAAAACACAGAAAACACCTCAAATCCCCACATATCCCCATAATTATAAATCCATGGATAGCTCTGATCTGGGTGAACAACATATCCAAAAATCACCCAGATCCGAGCAGGGGTTCCCGAATTCCATGGAAGTCACATTTGGCAGACCGCAAGCATGGCTTTCCTGCCCAAAACAGTTCCACAGATTTAGGCTGTGTGGCCGATCTACCTTCTCCTTCAAAGATAGTATATGGGCCATAATCCTGAGGCAAAAGTGTGGCAAACAGGCCCCTCCAAAACCCAGCGCGAGGTTATTTTCGCCACAACGATGTATGCCGCTCTGGGATATATGGCCCGCTCACCGACCGTATGTCTCGGAGGACATACGGTCGTGTGCATGAGCCCTTATGTACATATGATGCATGTAAAATATTAGTGCCCAGATGCATAACTTTACATTTATCCATATTGAATGTCATTTGCCAAGTGGATTGTCCAAGTCAGCTTGTAGTTTGTAGACATCTTCTACAGACTGCACAGTCCTACATAGCTTGGAATCATCTGCAAAGATAGAAACAATGCTATTAATCCCATTCTGTATATCATTAATAAATAAATAAATAAGTTAAATAATTCTAATAAGACAAACACTATTCACTATTCACTTTAGAAAAAAGACGACGGAGGGGAGATCTAATAACTATGTATAAATATATCAGGGGTCAGTACAGAGATTTCTCCCATCATCTATTTATCCCCAGGACTGTGACTGTGACAAGGGGACATCCTCTGTGTCTGGAGGAAAGAAGGTTTGTACACAAACATAGAAGAGGAGTCTTTACGGTAAGAGCAGTGAGACTATGGAACTCTCTGCCTGAGGAGGTGGTGATGGTGAGTTCCCTGAAGTAGGGGCCTGGACGTATTTCTGGAGTGTAATAATATTACAGGCTATAGCTAGTAGAGATGGGTCGTAATTTTTTTCCCCTTAAGTGGGGAAAGTGGCTTCTACCTCACAGTTGTTTTTTTTTTGCCTTCCTCTGGATCAGCTTGCAGGATGACAGGACGAACTGGATGGACAGATGTCTTTTTTCAGCCTTATAAACTATGTTACTATATGTGTGTGTCCAGGATAATGAATATACCTAGTAAATAACAGCATTCTGATATCTTGAAACCCATAAATATTATACAGTGCTAGCAATTGGAAGTATATTATAATCCTTTTTTTGTATTTTTAGGCTGCGATGGATGCAATATATTATGCATTAAATCATTAACATTCAGCACCAAAACTGCAATCAGTGAATTCTTCCAGTCTTGCTAAGAGAAGAGGATTGAGTAGAGTTACTTCTACAATACTGTAGTAATACAGTGTAGCAGTCTATAAATGACACTTCTTAGCTCTCAGTAGATGTACACACACATCTGATGTTTACATGTCAGAATATTTTATATACAGTACATTAGATAAAATGTTCCATTCTTTTATTTACAAACGTTCAAATGATTTTTGTATTCTAATTTATTATTATGATTTATTCTTCTTCTTATTATTATTATTTTAAAGCACTATTAATTCCAAGGCACTGCATATATTGTGGGGATTCGCTCTGGTAGGCAGGGTAAGCGGACGCAGAACAGAGGCAAAAAAACTGTTTGTACTCAAAACTTCAGTGTTTATTCACACACACAAGGCAAAAACAAAGCAACATTTTTCAGTCTTAGTGTTCGTCCACACAAAGGAAAGTCCAAAGAACAAAACAATCACCTTGCAAGCAGGTTTTTCCAGCGGTCCACAACAGGCTGTTTCCCCGCATGCGGCTCAAAGCCCTCTAGCACGGCACCATGCCTCAGATCCCAAAACAGAGACACCTTGCTGCTGAGCCCAGCTGTCTTTTAAGGACAGCTAGATGTTGTCAAAACCCGGACTGGCACTTAAAGGGTTTCTATCACTTCGTTTCACATAATTAGCTGTCAGACACTAGCAATCCGCTAGTGTCTGCTCTACCAAACCATCCTAATATAATAGGTTTTGGGGCAGCCGTTTTGCTAAAAAAATAACTTTTATCGAAATGCTAATGAGCCTCTAGGTGCTATGGGGGCGTCATTAGCACCTAGAGGCTCGGTCTACCTTCACAAACTGCCGCCGCCCAGCGCGTCCCTCCAGCCCGCCCATCTCCTCCAGAATGCGATCCTCCCTGTGAACGTATGTATTCGGCGCATGCGCAGTGAATGTCTGACCGCTTCCCTGCTCAGACATCTCCACTGCGCCTGCGCCGATGACGTCATAGTGCTCCGAGGAACAGGCGCAGTGGAGATGTCTGAGCAGGGAAGCGGTCAGACATTCACTGCGCATGCGCCGAATACATACGTTCACAGGGAGGATCACATTCTGGAGGAGATGGGCGGGCTGGAGAAACGCGCTGGGCGGCGGCAGTTTGTGAAGGTAGACCGAGCCTCTAGGTGCTAATGACGCCCCCATAGCACCTAGAGGCTCATTAGCATATCGATATAAGTTCTTTTTTTAGCAAAACGGCTGGCCCAAAACCTATTATATTAGGATGGTTTGGAAGAGCAGACACTAGCGGATCGCTAGTGTCGGACAGCTAATTATGTGAAACGAAGTGATAGAAACCCTTTAAAAACCAGTCCGGTGTTTGACCCCACCTGGCTGCAAATCAGCCCAGCAGCACACACTGGGAGGAAAATACCTGTCCTCCCAGACGATACCCTTCACTGTGTCACAATATGAAATGGGTTTCACATACAGAATTTAAAACAAGTACAATAAGCTTGGACTAACTTTGTGACAGACCAATACAGAGGAGGAGAGGACCCTGCCCATGAGGGCTTACAATCTACTAGAGAAGACAATAGGAGACAACAGGTGAGGTTAGAAGCTGCTAATATGGCTCTGTTTATAAGTAGGGTTACTGTACGTTGTAGGCTTTTCTGAAGAGGTGAGTTTTCAGGATGCTTTTGAAAGTTAGAATTTTTGGGACAGAGTCTGATCTTTCTGCAGCATTTGTGTCACGGCTGAGGATGGGGGAAATCCTCAGCCGTGCGCTGGCATGTGCTGTAGGCCCACTCGGCCAGGAGAACAGGATAGGGAGCAGGTCACCTCCTACAGCGTCCCTACCCTGACCCTTACTCCTAACTACATGGGCCCACCTTAAAGGTAGGAGGACCCATGCGCAGGAACCTCGGATCCCTAACTCACCCTCCGTCCGGTCCCTTCGCTAGGAGTCAGGGTAAGACGACCTACTCCTCCTAGGCACGGAGGAGCAGGAGTCTCAATGGCCAAGCTGTTGGGAAAAGGAGAACTCATACAGCCTTACGGGAATGACAGGCGAACTATTAGTTCCACCAACCTGTCACAGCCTTGCTGACTGGATCCCTGCGCAAACAGGAATCCAGAACCGTAAGCTGCACCAAACACATAGAAAGGTCCCAACAGAACATAACATACAACATCAACACACAGCAGACATAAACATGAGGACAATATCTTTATGACCACAGGGGTGGCTCTCACTGGCAGATAGTAACACAGGAGGCTGCTCCAGCAAGCATGGCTGAAACAACCCCCAGAGCCATGCTAACAGTGAGGCTATATAGGCCAGGAAGCCACACCCCACAGTCGGACACACCCAGTGACACACACACACACTGGGAAGGAAGTTAACCCTTCCAACACCCGGGAAGGGAAAACACAACAATAAAGGGAAAGTGTCCAACAGTAGCAAGCCACTGTGGTTGTTGCCGCTGGCCACGACATGGGTGGCAACCGTGTCCTGGGGAATAGCCCGGAGGCCGGGACACTGCCACCACATGTACAGACAGCCAAACGTTGCCACGGGCAACCACAGTGCAGGTAAAGTGTCAGTGCACACAACACACTACACAGAGTGCACACAGACAAACAACACAGTGAACACAATACACACACACCTAACATAGGGGTTGCTAGGTGCAACTGCATGCACAGCAGGAAAGCTGCCACAAGCAAGCGTTGTCAGCGGCAACCACAGGTGAGGCAAATACCACTGCCCTCACCTGTGATTGACAACAAAACCAGACCGCTGACAATCGCATGCGGTTGAAGAGTCACGGTCATAGCCATGGCCGTGACAATTTGACACTGTAGACCACCATCTCCTGAACTGACATGCAGTTCTCTTAGCTTAGCGGAGCAGGCAGAAGCAGGACCCCGCTCCGCTCAGGTACAGGGTACCCATGTGCTATTCCAGGACTTAGTAAACCTCCAGGGGGTAATATGCGCTCCTGCCCGTACACACTGCTGCTGCGGCCCCATTCATAAAGTGTCTACAGCCCATACTCTGTACACCGCTGAGAGGTCAGCGGTGTACAGAAATGTCAATTTTAAGTGCACAGGGAATGGTGCGCTTTAGGTAGTGTAAAGTGTATGTAAAATACAAAATCCATTAATAAAGTATATTAGAAAAACTTTTATTAAGGGCATTAGGGACATCTTATTAAAATTTTACTCAAAGGATTAGTTACTCCTTAAAGGAAATTTGTCACCAAAAATGTTATATCCTTTTTTCTAATCTGATTTTATTTTCTGATTGCAGATTTATTTATTCTGTTTCCTGAAGATGGTTATGGGGCTGCCATCTTGCCTGAGCTGTTCGTAACAGCATTTACAAAGCATTAAGACTAGAGTTGAGCAGACACCTGGATGTTCGACGGGTTCGGCCAAACTTCACAAAAAAGTTCGAGTTCGGGACCCGAACTTGACCTGAACTTGACCCCGAACCCAAACCCCATTGAAGTCAATGGGGACCTGAACTTTTGAGCACTAAAATGGTTGTAAAAATGTTGTGGAAAGGGCTAGAGGGCTGCACATGCCAGAAAAATGTGGTTAAGAGCATGGCAAGTGTTCTGCAAACAAAAAAACTAAAGTGGATAGGGAAATGACTTTAAATAACATAAAATACGTAAAAATAAAAAATAATAATCTTGATCTAGGAGGACGAGGTCCATATGGAGTAGGAGGTTGAGGAGGCGGTGGATGTGGCGGTGTAGGTGGAAGCGGCGGTGGAGGAGGAGGTAGCCTACACAGTTTTTTGGTTTTAAATTTATTTTTATTTTTTTAAATTAGGGTACACCACAAAACATTGGGAAATATAACCTGTGATAACCCCCTCCAGTCGTGCTAAACACACATTCAGACAATACATTGGCTGCAGGGCAGGCCAGCACCTCCAAGGCGTAAAGGGCAGGCTCAGGCCATGTGCCCAATTTGGAGACCCAGAAGTTGAAGGGGGCAGACCCATCATTCAGTACGTGTAGGCGTGTGCATACATACTGCTCCACCATGTCGCACATCCCCGTGATGTCCACGATCCAATTGGATATCTTCTCTATCAACTTTCAATGTTCTTTTATGCGCCTACCATGGTGATCACGGGTGGCGGGGAATCAGGGTTCCAGGCCAGAGAGGGAGCCTGAGAAAGGGATACCACATTTAAGGGAGGTCAATGGATGAAATTAAATGTAAAATGGAAATGTGGGACAAAGTATTGAAGCATAAGCTTCCAAGTTAAGGAGGGGTGTGCAGCAATTACCCACTCCCGACTCGGGGAGGTAGTGAAGATAAATAACAATACAGAACTCTTAAGATGCCTTGTTATTGGAATGATTAATAAAAAATTATAGGGAATGTCACTGGGGTATTTTGGATTTGGAAACGTTAGCCAGGAGAGGCCCTGCTGCCGCTTTGTTGACTCTAGATAACTTCTGCCTGATCGCACATCCCTGTGACGTCCACCATCCATTTGGATATCTTCTCTATCAACTTACGATGTTCTTTTCTGAGCCTACCATGTTGATCACGGTTATCGGCGAATCAGGGCTCCACGCAGGAGAGGGAGCATGAGAAAGAGAGACAACATCCAAGGGAGGTTAATTGTTTCAAATTAAATATGATAGAGTGGAAATGTGGGACAAATTATTGAAGTGCAAATGTGGGACAACTTGTTAAAGTTTAAGCATTGAATGAAAGCAGGTGGCGCGCATCAATTGAAGAACTTCTGAAATGTTATTCCCTGTCACCTATGCAGCGCAGGGGTTTCTATCCGGCAAAACTTGTAAAATGTCACCTGACAATGTAACAGACGATTTTTTGACATTTATGTTCCTGTCACCTATGCAGAGGTGCCCCCGTGACGTCCACCATCCATTTGGATATCTTCTCTATCAACTTTCGATGTTCTTTTCTGAGCCTACCATGTTGATCACGGTTATCGGCGAATCAGGGTTCCACGCCGAAGAGGGAGCGTGAGAAAGGGAGACCTCATCCAAGGGAGGTCAATGGCTGCAATGGGATGAAGCGGAAATGTGGGACAAATTATGAATTTTAGAAATTTAAGTCCCTGTCACCTATGCAGAGTAGGGGTTTTCCATTGCCACCAATGGAACAGACAATTTTAAAAAATTTCTGTGCCTGTCACCTATGCAGAACAGGGGTTTATGCACGTCAAAAATTGTAAAATGTCAACCTAAGAATGTAACAGAAAAATTTGTGAAATTTATTAACCTGTCTACTAGGTAGAGCAGGGGTCTATTACAGCCAAAAATTGGTTAATTTCACCCGAAAATGTAACAGACAAATTAGTGATTTATATTACCTGTCTATTAGATATAGCAGTGGTATATCACACTTAAAAATTGATGAATTTCACCCTAATATTTAACAGATAAATAAGTAATTTTTTTTTTACCTGTCTACTATGTATGGCAGTGGTATCTCACAGCCAATAATTGGTGAATTTCACCCGAAAATGTAACAGACAAATTAGGGAATTTTTTTAACTGTCTACTAGGTATAGCAGTTGTATATCACAGCAAAAAATTTGTGACTTTCCCCCGAAAATGTAACAGACAAATTAGTGAATTCTTTTACCTGTCTACTAGGTATAGCAGTGGTATATCACAGCCAAAAATTTGTGAATTTCACCTGAAAATGTAACACACAAATTAGTGATTTTTTTTTACCTGTCTACTAGGTATAGCAGTGGTACATCACACCCCAAAATTTGTGAATTTCACCTGAAAATGTAACAGACAAATTTGTGAATTTTTTTAACCTGTCTACTAGGTATAGCAGTGGTATATCACAGCCAAAAATTTGTGAATTTCACCCGAAAATGTAACAGACAAATTTGTGCAATGACATAAAATAAAATACGTACAAAAAAAAAAAAAAAAGATTTATGAGGTGGAGGTTCATATGGAGTAGGAGTTTGAGGAGGCGGTGGACGTAGCGGTGTAGGTGGAAGCAGCGTTGGAGGAGGATGAGGTAGCCAACACTGGTTTTTGGTTTAAATATTTTTTTTTTTTTATTAGGGTACACTCCAAAAGAGTGTGAAATATCCAAAATACAAGAATGAGCAATTGCGCTGTAGTATAACAATGGCTGATTAAGGCCGGTGTACATGTCTATTCTGCACAAGGTACGGACAAGTCCTGTGGGATCCATGCCTGGTTCATTTTAATGAACATGATCTTGTCCACATTGGCTGTGGAAAAGCGACTGCTCTTGTCTGTGATAACGCCCCCCCTGCCGTGCTAAACACACGTTCAGATAATACACTGGCTGCAGGGCAGGCCAGCACCTCCAAGGTGCAAATGGTAAGCTCAGGCCATGTGCCCAATTTGGAGACCCAGAAGTTGAAGGGGACAGACCCGTCATTCAGTACGTGTAGGCGTGTGCACACATACTGCTCCACCATGTTGGTGAAATGCTGCCTCCTGCTAAGACGTTCCATATCAGCTGGTGGTTGTTGTGGCGTGCTGACAAAGCTTTTCCACATTTCAGCCATGCTAACCCTGCCTTCTGAGGTGCTGGTGGTGCCCCAGCTGTGATGGCGACCTCTTCCTCCTCCTCTGCCTTCGCCTGGTGCTTCCACTGTGCCCCCACTGTCAGGTGGGAATGCCACCAGCAGCGCGTCTACCAGCATGCGCTTGTACTCGCACATCTTACTATCACGCTACAGTGAGGGAATTAAGGACGGTGCATTGTCCTTTTAACGGGGAGCCAGCAGCGTGGCCACCTAGTAATCGGCACAAGTTAGAATGTTGGCAACTCGGCGGTCGTTGCGGAGACACTGCAGCATGTAATTGCTCATGTGTGCCAAGCTGCCCAGCAAAAGCTGTCTTCTGTGGGAGGTGTATCATCTGTGTCCTCTGTATCCCCCCAGCCACGCACCAGTGATGGCCATGAGCTGGTCAAGGTGCCACCCTGCTGTAAAAAAGGTTCCTCCTCCTCCATCTCCTCATCCTCCACCTCGTCATCCTCCAGAACTGTGCCCTGGCTGGACAATTGTGTACCTGGCGTTTGTGGGTGCAGGAACCCACCCTCGGAGCCACTTGTGAATGACTGGCCGGAAACCCTATGAAATGATCCCTCTTCCTCCTCCTGTGCCGCATCCTCTTCTATCATCGCGAGCAGCGTTTTTTCAAGTAGGCATAGAAGTGGGATAGTAACGCTGAGAACGGCGTCATCAGCACTGGCCATGTTGGTGGAGTACTCGAAACAGCGCAACAAGGAACACAGGTCTCGCATGGAGGCCCAGTCATTGGTGGTGAAGTGGTGCTGTTCCGCAGAGCCACTCACCCATGTGTGCTGCAGCTGAAACTCCACTATAGCCTGCTGCTGCTCGCACAGTCTGGCCAGCATGTGCAAGGTGGAGTTCCACCTTGTGGGCACGTCGCATATGAGGCGGTGAGCGGGAAGGCCGAAGCTACGCTGCAGCGCTGACAGACGAGCAGCAGCAGGATGAGAACGCCGAAAGTGCGCACAGACGGCCCGCACTTTATGCAGCAGCTCTGACATATCTGGGTAATTTTTAAGAGATCTCTGCACCACCAAATTCAGCACATGCGCCAGGCAAGGGATGTGCGTCAAACTGGCTAGTCCCAGAGCTGCTTCGAAATTTCGCCCATTATTGCACACCACAAGGCCGAGCTTGAGGCTCACTGGCACCAATCACTCATCGGTCTGTTGTTCAAGGCCCGTCCACAGCTCCTGCGCGGTGTGGGGTTTGTCCCCCAAACAGATAAGTTTTAAAACTGCCTGCTGTCGTTTACCCCTGGCTGTGCTGAAGTTGGTGATGAAGGTGTTACGCTGACCGGATGAGGAGCCGGTAGAGGATGAGGAAGCAGAGTAGGAGGAGGAAGCAACTGGAAGCAAACTGAAGTGCCCTGCAATCCTCGGTGGTGGAAGGACATGCGCCAAACTGCTATCCGCCTAAGGCAGACTGCATTTACCCAGTGTGCTGTTATGGAGATATAACGTCCCTGACCGTGCTTACCGGTCCACGTATCCCTAGTGAGGTGCACCTTGTACAAGATGGCATTGCGCAGTGCACACCGGATTTTGTCCCCAACTTGGTTGTGCAGGGAAGGTATGGCTCGCCTGGAAAAGTAGTGGCGGCTGGGCACGACGTACTTTGGGACAGCCACCGCCATAAGGCCTTTAAAACTATCCGTCTCCACCAGACGGAATGACAGCATTTCAAAGGCCAGTAATTTTGAAATGCTGGCATTCAGGGCCAGGGATCGCGGGTGGGTAGGGGGGTACTTCCTCTTTCGCTCCAGTGTTTGGGAGAGGGAGAGCTGAACGCTTCCGTGGGACATTGTGGAGATGCTTTGTGACCCAGATGGTGGTGTTGCTGGCAGATCCTCTGTTTGCGGGGTGGCAGGTGGCACTGTCACCCCAGAGGTGGATGAAGAGGCCGAGACTGCAGCAGAAGAGGAAGCAGGAGGAGCCAGAGACCTTTCTTGGTTTTTGAGGTGTCTACTCCACTGCAGCTCGTGCTTTGCAGGTTGTGCTCAGGTTGAGAACGTTTATGCCTCACTTCAGGTTCTGATTGCACAGCATGCAAACCACTTGTGTCGTCAGCATTTTGTCTGAAGAACTGCCACGTAAGGGAACTCCTTGGACCTGGCTTTGGTGTGCTCGGTCCCTTGCTGCGGTGGGCAGTAACAGGCGTACTGTCTAGGGGACGGCCGCTCCACTTTTGCACCCTGTTCCCTCTTCTGCTGTGCTGGTGGCTCTGTGCGAACCGCCTCTTCCTTCGAACCACCCAGTCTTCACCCCCGCCCTCCTTGTCGGTCTGCACACTTTCGAAAGCCCCAGCAGTTGACACCTGTGTTTCGTCATCATCCGAGACGTGCTGCGATGGTCCTCCCATGTACTTATCTGGAAACATAAGTGGTTGGGCATCGGTGCACTTAATCTCTTCCACTTCTGGGGCAGGGCTAGGTGGAAGGCTCTGGGAAACCCTGCTAACAGAGTCATCAAAAAGCAGAAGTGACTGCTGCATGACTTGGGTCTCAGACTGCTTTGCTAATTTGCAAGGGGGTGAAGTGAAAGACTGAAGGACATCGGCTTCATGTGCCAACTCTGATCTTTCAGCAGGAGACTGGGTGGGAGACAATGTGAAGGAACTGGAGGCACTGTCAGCAACCTAATCTACTATCGCCTGTACTTGTTCTGGCCTCACCATTCGTAGAGCCGCATTAGGTCTGACCAAATGCCGCTGCAGGTTCTGTCTCCTACTCGCACCTGAGGAAGGGGGTTTCACTTCTGCGTGTAGCTGGCACAGATCGACCACGTCCTCTCCCTGCAACAGGAGCTCCACCAGCAGCACCACGACCTGGGCCACGTCCCTTATTTGACGCTCTCCTCATATTTCTAAAATTTAGGATCTTGCCATAAATGGGTGTTTCATTATCATGAGAATAGAACCGAAGTATGTAAAGGGTGTATCTGACACGTACAGATGCAGACTAGGCCAAAATTAAAGATTTTTGGCCAAAATGGGTGTTTTATTAATAGCAGAACAGAACCACAGTATGTAAAGGGTGTATCTCACACGTACAGATCCAGACTAGGCCGCAATTTAATTTTTTTGCCCAAAATTGTTGTTTTTCAAATAACAGAATAGAACCACAGTATCTAAAATGTGTATCTCACACATACAGATCCAGACTAGGCAGCAATTTTTTTTTTCCCCAAAATGGTTGTTTTTCAAATAACAGAATAGAACCACAGTATGTAAAGGGTGTATTCCACACATACAGATCCAGACTAGGCCGCAATTTAAGTTTTTTGCCCAAAATGGATGTTTTTCAAATAAGATAATAGAACCACAGTATAAAAAGTGTGTATCTCACACGTAAAGATCCAGACTAGGCTGCAATTTAAGTTTTTTGCACAAAACGTCTGTTTTTAAATAACAGAATAGAACCACAGTATGTAAAGGGTGTATCTCACACGTACAGATGCAAACTAGGCTGCAATTAAAGATTTTTGCCTAAAATGGGTGTTTTATTAATAGCAGAATAGAATCACAGTATCTAAAGGGTGTATCTCACAATGACATATGCAGCAAAGGCTGCAAAATTATTATTTTTGTCCAAAATGGGTGTTTTTTTTAAAATAACAGAATATGACAGCAGTATAGCTGTATTTCTAGCTTAAATTGCACACTGACTATTCCTGCAAAGGCACCGGACGTTGGATATTGCCAATAATTGGTGTTTTTTCAAAGCCAGAAAATTATTAAATTTTTTAAAACTTGTTTTTAACAATCACAGATGTATCAAGGGCTTCAATAATAATTATTCTGTATATTGCAAAAAAACTGATTATTATTGCAGTATTTCAAGCTTGTATTTGAATGTCACAAAAGCACAGATGCAGTGCTGTTGCACTGAGCTTGCATAAAATGTCCGCAGCCGCCCACCTAACTAACAGACGAATAAAAGTTATTTTTCTCTGTCACTGGGCTCAGGGCAGGGTAAAAAGATTGTGCACTGCACCCACACAACTAAATCTATGTAGATCGCTGAGTTCAATTGCTGATTAAAGTTTCTTTCCTATTCTCTCCCTCACAGCAGCAGCATCCTCTCCCTACACTAGTAACAGCAGAGTGACGTGCAGCGCTACGTGACTCCAGCTTATATAGAGGCTGGGTCACATGCTGCACTGGCCAATCACAGCCATGGCATTAGTAGGCATGGCTGTGATGGCTTCTAAGGTCACACAGTTAAACACTTGTTGATTGGCTGCTCTGCAGTCTTTCAAAAAGCGCCAAGAAATCGCCGAACCCGAACTTTTACTGTTCAGGTCCGGGGTCCAGAAATCCTAAAGTTCGGTACGAACCCGAACTTTACAGTTCGGGTTCGCTCAACCCAAATTAAGACATTTTTGAATTGCTTTACAGTAGCCCTAAGACCATAGGTCCATAGGACCATGGGACCATAGACCAATGGTCAGGAGGGGACCTCATTGACTTCTATGGGAGAGTTTTCTAGGCATGCTCTGTGACCTGTGCAGAGGTCATAGAACAAGGAAAGAATAGATAGGCTTTGACATTCACCTAGGCTTTGATCTCTCCTTATCATTACAGGCAAATTTCGAATAATATATAACTGTAGTAAAATGATTTGCACAGACCAAGAAGTGGTCTATTACAGTCCTGATCAAAAGTTTAAGACTTTAAGACTGGCTGGATCTTAACAAGGTTCCAAGTAGAGCTTCAACATGCAACAAGAAGAAATGGGAGTGAGACAAAACATTTTTTGAGCATTCAATTTAATGAAAACAACGAATAAACTGAAACAGGCTGTTTTTCAGCTGATCAAAAGTTTAGGACCACACCTCCAAAAAAAAAACGAAACCCCCCCAAAACAGAAATCCGACTTCCAAACATGAACTCAGTAATGAGTAGATCCGCCGTTATTGTTTATCACTTCAAAAATTTGTTTTGGCATGCTTGATGCAAGCGTTTCCATGAGGTGAGTGGGAACATTTCTCCAAGTGGTGAAGACGGCTGCACGAAGGCCATCTATTCTCTGGAACTGTTGTCCATTTTTGTAAACTTCCCTTGCCATCCATCCCCAAAGGTTCTCAATTGGATTTAGATCAGGGAAACACGCAGGATGGGCCAAAAGAGTGATCTTATTTTCCTGGAAGAAGTCCCTTGTCCTGCGGGCATTGTGTACTGTAGCGTTGTCCTGTTGAAAACCCCAGTCGTTACCACACAGCTCTCTGCAACATCTGGACATAGCCAGCGGCCGTTTGACGCCCCTGCACTTCCTGAAGCTCCATTGTTCCACTGAAGGAAAAAGCACCCCAGACCATTATGGCGCGCCCTCCACTGTGGCGCGTAGAAAACATCTCAGGTGGGATCTGCTTGTCATGCCAGTAACGTTGGAAACCATCTGGACCATCAAGGTTAAATTTTTTCTCATAAGAGAATAAAACTTTCTTCCACCTTTGAATGTCCCATGTTTGGTGCTCTCTTGCAAAGTCCAAACGAGGACTCTGTGGCATTCAAGGAGACGAGGTCTTTGAAGACGTTTTTTGTTTTTGAAGCCCTTCAGTCTCAGATGTCGTCTGATGTTTATGGGGCTGCAGTCAGCACCAGTAAGGGCCTTAATTTGGGTCAAGGATCGTCTAGTGTCTTGACGGACATCCAATTGGATCCTCCGGCTCAGTGCTGATGAATTTTTTTGGGGTCTTCCACTTAACTTTTTTGTTCCATAACCCTCAGGATCATTTAAGAAATTCCAAATAACTGTCTTACTGCGTCCCACCTCAGCAGCGATGGCGCGCTGTGAGAGACCCTGCTTATGCAGTTCAACAACCCGACCACGTTCAAAAAGGGAGAGTTTTTTTGCCTTTGCCATCACAACGTGTGACTACCTGACAGAAAATGACAATGAATCCACATCTTTGCACAGATTTGGCCTTTTAAAGGCATGTGGTCCTAAAATTTGGATCAGCTGAAAAACTGCCTGTTTCAGTTTAATCGCAATTTTCAATTAATTGAATGCTCAAAAAATGTTTTGTCTCACTCCCATTTCTTCTTGTTGCATGTTGAAGCTCTACTTGGAACCTTGTTAAGATCCAACAATGTAAAATATGATTTTTTGCCATTTTTCAAGTGGTCTTAAACTTTTGATCAGGACTGTATTAGGTTTACTGGCTGGTGTGAAAACTGCAGGGGCAGATTGTGGATGGCCTTCTATGCTGTCATTAGTATTTTAAAGTGAAATCACTGGATAAAAGGGAGCCAGTGAAGGGATTGGTAGAGGGGAGAGACTAAGGACAAATGAGGGGTGAGGTGAGAGGAAAGACCAGATATAAGAAATATCTTTGAGTTGGACGCAGCAGGAGGTGGAACGGGCTGAAATGTTGTCACAAGGCAGCTGAATTGTTACAAGTGTGGAGCCATTAACTGTGAATGATGGGTCTGGTGGTGGGTAGAGTGGCATGGGGAAAAGATGATGAAGTCAGATTTCTTTATATTCAGTTTTAGAAAGAAGGAGAAGAAGGATGGTATAGCTGATAGACACTCTGGTATTCTGGATAGCAGGGAAGTGGCATTTGGGTCAGAGAGGAAGATTTATGTGTAACAAAAAAAAATCCAAAGAGTGCGGCACTCACCATAAAATCTTTTTATTTCTCAATTAAAAATCAAATAGGTACAGGACACAGTGAAGGCATGCAGGCAACAGCCGTTTAGCATGGCTTCACGCTTCCTAAAGCCCCTCGCGTAAAGACGTGCAAAACGGCTGTTGCCTACATTGTGTCCTGTACCTGTTCGGTTTTTAATGGAGAAATAACATGTGTTTTATGGTAAGTGCCACATTCTTTGGATCTTTTGTTGCACATTGGATTTTATACATATACATCTCATGTGTATCTTATACTCCTGTGTGTGTCATCAACACCAAAGTGGTGCTGAAAGCCATGGGACTCTGAGATATCACAAACTGAAGGTATAAATGGGGTCTCAGGATAGATCTTTTAGGGACACTGACATACAGAGGGCGAGATGAGGAAGTGGTGTGCAAGTGGGACACACTGAATATTTGGTTGGTGAGGTATGAAGAGATACAGGTAGAGCCAAGTCTCTGATCCCAAGGCTTGTGATAGTCCAGGTCTAGATGTAGGAGCACAGTTTGGTCTGGTCTGTGCAGATTGTGCTATCTAATTAAGATCTGCCATCAGCAAACCACTGTACAGCATGGGGACGAGTGATGGCATAGCCATCATTCTTCCCTATTCAGCGGAGATCACTGTATTTAATAGCAGTGGTCTCCTCTGTTAGTGAGCAGGTGATTGCCGGGAAGGAACGCTTCCCTCCGGATAATTGTATGCCTAATTGAGGTGTCTAATACACCCTTTAGTGCACTTGTCTGATAGGAGGAGGCCAATACCTCCACCATGTCTGTTGCTGGGACTAGGGGTAGGTAAATTGAACCCACCACAAGCAGCTGGGAAGGCTGTGTCAGAGGGTGTCCCAACAGCTGTCTGCCTAATCGAGGTATCTAATGAACCCTTTAGTGTACTTGTCTGATAGGAGGCCAATGCCTTCACCATGTCTGTTGCTGGGACTGGGGGAAAGGTAAATTGAAGCCCACCACAAGCAGCTGGGGAGGCTGTGTCAGAGGGTGTCCCGACAGCTGTCTGCCTAATCGAGGTGTCTAATGAACCCTTTAGTGTACTTGTCTGATAGAAAGAGGCCAATGCCTCCACCATGTCTGTTGCTGGGACTGGGGGTAGGTAAATTGAAGCCTATCACAAGCAGCTGGGGAGGCTGTGTCAGAGAGTGTCAGCCATGTTTTTCCCAAAGGCCAGAAAGGTGATTTTTCAGGAAATAAAGAGGTCATGGATGAAAAAAAGATTGTTGCAAACAGAATGCAAGATCCAAAGTGCTTCCCGAGAGAGGAACTTGGGGTGCAGAGGTCATTTTTAATGGAATTAAGGTTAAAGGGGTTACAGGAATTTGTTTTAGTCAATAGGTGATAGATGGGAGATTTAATAGTGTCATTTCGCTGAGGTATTTAGAGAGTATGGTTTTAATGCTTATAAGGAGGTTATCAGAAGTAGTGAGGTGAGAGGATAGAAGGAACAGAGAGAAAATAGTTCATTGCTGGATCTCGGAATACTGAAACATTTTCAGTAGAGTTGAGCGAACACCTGGATGTTCGGTTTCGAGAAGTTCGGCCGAACTTCCCGGAAATGTTCGGGTTCGGGATCCGAACCCGACCCGAACTTCGTCCCGAACCCAAACCCCATTAAAGTCAATGGGGACCCGAACTTTTCGGCACTAAAAAGGCTGTAAAACAGCCCAGGAAAGGGCTAGAGGGCTGCAAAAGGCAGCAAAATTTAGTTAAATCCCCTGCAAACAAATGTGGATAGGGAAATGAATTAAAATAAAAATAAAATAAATAATAATTAACCAATATCAATTGGAGAGAGGTCCCATAGCAGAGAATCAGGCTTCATGTCAGCAGAGAATCAGTCTTCATGTCATAGCAGAGAATCAGGCTTCACGTCACCCAAAACTGGAACAGTCCATTGTCAGATATTTAGGCCCCGGCACCCAGGCAGAGGAGAGAGGTCCCATAACATAGAATCTGGCTTCATGTCAGCAGAGAATCAGTCTTCATGTCATAGCAGAGAATCAGGCTTCATGTCATAGCAGAGAATCAAGCTTCACGTCACCCACCACTGGAACAGTCCATTGTCAGATATTTAGGCCCAGGCACCCAGGCAGAGGAGAGAGGTCCCATAGTAGAGAATCTGGCTTCATGTCAGCAGAGAATCAGTCTTCATGTCATAGCAGAGAATCAGGCTTCACGTCACCCACCACTGGAACAGTCCATTGTCAGATATTTAGGCCCAGGCACCCAGGCAGAGAAGAGAGGTCCCATAGCAGAGATTCAGGCTTCATGTCAGCAGAGAATCAGTCTTCATGTCATAGCAGAGAATCATGCTTCACGTCACCCAACATTGGAACAGTCCATTGTCATATAATTTAGGCCCCGTCACCCAGACAGAGGAGAGAGGTCCCATAACATAGAATCTGGCTTCATGTCAGCAGAGAATCAGTCTTCATGTCATAGCAGAGAATCAGGCTTCATGTCACCCACCACTGGAACAGGCCACTGTCAGATATTTTTAGGCCCCGGCACCCAGGCAGAGGAGAGAGGTCCCATAACATAGAATCTGGCTTCATGTCAGCAGAAAATCAGTCTTCATGTCATAGCAGAGAATCATAATTCACGTCACCCAACATTGGAACAGTCCATTGTCATATAATTTAGGCCCCGGCACCCAGACAGGAGAGAGGTCCCATAACAGAGATTCAGGCTTCATGTCAGCGACTCAGCAGAGAATCAGTCTTCATGTCATAGCAGAGAATCAGGCTTCATGTCACCCACCACTGTAACAGGCCACTGTCAGATATTTTTAGGCCCCGGCACCCAGACAGAGGAGAGGTTCATTCAACTTTGGGTTGCCCCGCAATATAATGGTAAAATGAAAATAAAAATAGGATTGAATGAGGAAGTGCCCTGGAGTACAATAATATATGGTTAAGGAGAGATAGTTAATGTCTAATCTGCACAAGGGATGGACAGGTCCTGTGGGATCCATGCCTGGTTCATTTTTATGAACGTCAGCTTGTCCATTGGCTGTAGACAGGCGGCTGCGTTTGTCTGTAATGATGCCCCCTACCGTGCTGAATACACGTTCAGACAAAACGCTGGCCGCCGGGCAGGCCAGCACCTCCAAGGCATAAAAGGCTAGCTCTGGCCACGTGGACAATTTGGAGACCCAGAAATTGAATGGGGCCGAACCATCAGTCAGTACGTGGAGGGGTGTGCACAGGTACTGTTCCACCATGTTAGTGAAATGTTGCCTCCTGCTAACACGTTCCGTATCAGGTGGTGGTGCAGTTAGCTGTGGCGTGGTGACAAAACTTTTCCACATCTCTGCCATGCTAACCCTGCCCTCAGAGGAGCTGGCCGTGACACAGCTGCGTTGGCGACCTCTTGCTCCTCATCTGCCTTCGCCTTGGGCTTCCACTTGTTCCCCTGTGACATTTGAGAATGCTCTCAGTAGCGCGTCTACCAACGTGCGCTTGTACTCACGCATCTTCCTATCATGCTCCAGTGCAGGAAGTAAGGTGGGCACATTGTCTTTGTACCGTGGATCCAGCAGGGTGGCAACCCAGTAGTCCGCACACGTTAAAATGTGGGCAACTCTGCTGTCGTTGCGCAGGCACTGCAGCATGTAGTCGCTCATGTGTGCCAGGCTGCCCAGAGGTAAGGACAAGCTGTCCTCTGTGGGAGGCGTATCGTCATCGTCCTGCGTTTCACCCCAGCCACGCACTAGTGATGGGCCCGAGCTGCGTTGGGTGCCACCCCGCTGTGAACATACTTCATCCTCATCCTCCTCCACCTCCTCCTCATTCTCGTCCTCTTCGTCCTCCAGTAGTGGGCCCTGTCTGGCCACATTTGTACCTGGCCTCTGCTGTTGCAAAAAACCTCCCTCTGAGTCACTTCGAAGAGACTGGCCGGAAAGTGCTAAAAATGACCCCTCTTCCTCCTCCTCCTCCTGGGCCACCTCCTCTTCCATCATCGCCCTAAGTGTTTTCTCAAGGAGACATAGAAGTGGTATTGTAACGCTGATAACGGCGTCATCGCCACTGGCCATGTTGGTGGAGTACTCGAAACAGCGCAACAGGGCACACAGGTCTCGCATGGAGGCCCAGTCATTGGTGGTGAAGTGGTGCTGTTCTGCAGTGTGACTGACCCGTGCGTGCTGCAGCTGAAACTCCACTATGGCCTTCTGCTGCTCGCACAGTCTGTCCAGCATGTGCAAGGTGGAGTTCCACCTGGTGGGCACGTCGCATATGAGGCGGTGAGCAGGAAGGCCGAAGTTACGCTGTAGAGCAGACAGGCGAGCAGCGGCATGATGTGAACGCCGGAAGCGCGAACAGACGGCCCGCACTTTATGCAGCAGCTCTGACATGTCGGGGTAGTTGCGAATGAACTTCTGCTCCACCAAATTCAGCACATGCGCCAGGCAAGGGATGTGCGTCAAACCGGCTAGTCCCAGAGCTGCAACGAGATTTCGCCCATTATCGCACACCACCAGGCCGGGCTTGAGGCTCACCGGCAGCAACCACTCGTCGGTCTGTTGTTCTATACCCCGCCACAACTCCTGTGCGGTGTGGGGCCTGTCCCCCAAACATATGAGTTTCAGAATGGCCTGCTGACATTTACCCCGGGCTGTGCTGAAGTTGGTGGTGAAGGTGTGTGGCTGACTGGATGAGCAGGTGGAAGAAGAGGAGGAGGAAGCTGAGTAGGAGGAGGAGGAGACAGGAGGCAAAGAATGTTGCCCTGCGATCCTTGGTGGCGGAAGGACGTGCGCCAAACAGCTCTCCGCCTGGGGCCCAGCCGCCACTACATTTACCCAGTGTGCAGTTAGGGAGATATAGCGTCCCTGGCCGTGCTTACTGGTCCACGTATCTGTGGTTAGGTGGACCTTGCCACAGATGGCGTTGCGCAGTGCACACTTGATTTTATCGGATACTTGGTTGTGCAGGGAAGGCACGGCTCTCTTGGAGAAGTAGTGCCGGCTGGGAACAACATACTGTGGGACAGAAAGCGACATGAGCTGTTTGAAGCTGTCTGTGTCCACCAGCCTAAATGACAGCATTTCATAGGCCAGTAGTTTAGAAATGCTGGCATTCAGGGCCAGGGATCGAGGGTGGCTAGGTGGGAATTTACGCTTTCTCTCAAATGTTTGTGAGATGGAGAGCTGAACGCTGCCGTGTGACATGGTTGAGATGCTTGGTGACGCAGGTGGTGGTGTTGGTGGTACATCCCATGTTTGCTGGGCGGCAGGTGCCAACGTTCCTCCAGAGGCGGAGGAAGAGGCCGAGGCGGCAGCAGCAGAAGAGGTCGAGGCGGCAGCAGCAGAAGAGGTAGCAGGGGGAGCCTGAGTGACTTCCTTGTTTTTAAGGTGTTTACTTCACTGCAGTTCATGCTTTGCATGCAGGTGCCTGGTCATGCAGGTTGTGCTAAGGTTCAGAACGTTAATCAGGCTCTGATGGCACAGCGTGCAAACCACTCGGGTCTTGTCGTCAGCACATTGTTTGAAGAAGTGCCATGCCAGGGAACTCCTTGAAGCTGCCTTTGGGGTGCTCGGTCCCAGATGGCGGCGGTCAGTAGCAGGCGGAGTCTCTTGGCGGCGGGTGTTCTGGTTTTGCCCACTGCTCCCCTTTTGTCTTTTGCTACGCTGTTGGCTCGGTCTCACCACTGCCTCTTCCTCCGAACTGTGAAAGTCAGTGGCATGACCTTCATTCCATGTGGGGTCTAGGACCTCATCGTCCCCTGCATCGTCTTCATCCCTGACCTCCTGTTCAGTCTGCACACTGCAGAAAGACGCAGCAGTTGGAACCTGTGTTTCGTCATCATCAGAGACGTGCTGAGGTGGTATTCCCATGTCCTCATCATCAGGAAACATAAGTGGTTGTGCGTTAGTGCATTCTATGTCTTCCACCGCTGGGAAAGGGCTAGGTGGATGCCCTTGGGAAACCCTGCCAGCAGAGTCTTCAAATAGCATAAGAGACTGCTGCATAACTTGAGGCTCAGACAGTTTCCCTGATATGCATGGGGGTGATGTGACAGACTGATGGGCTTGGTTTTCATGCGCCATCTGTGCGCTTTCTGCAGAAGACTGGGTGGGAGATAATGTGAACGTGCTGGATCCACTCTCGGCCACCCAATTGACTAATGCCTGTACCTGCTCCGGCCTTACTATACTTAGAACGGCATTGGGCCCCACCAAATATCCCTGTAAATTCTGGCGGCTACTGGGACCTGAGGTAGTTGGTACACTAGGACATGTGGCTGTGGCAGAACGGCCACGTCCTCTTCCAGCACCAGAGGGTCCACTAACACCACCACGACCATGTCCGCGTCCCTTACTAGATGTTTTCCTCATTGTTACCGTTCACCACAATAAGAAAAATATTATTTGGCCCAATGTATTGAATTCAAATTCAGGCCTTTTTTTACAGACACCTAACACTATCTGGCTATCTATTTAGGTACTGTATTACACTAATACAGGCACAGCAGTAATGACAGATTTAGCTGAATATAAATTTGAGGCCTATTATTTAGGCGCTGGGTGACAGGTATACGTTTACGGACAGAATTAGACTTGGATATGCACAGTAGCATGTGTGTGAAGTTATTGAGAATGACCCTATCAGCACCTTGAATCTAATATACCCTTTTAGGGATAGATTTAAAGTAGGCCTGATACAGCAGAAACCACTAATTTAGGAAATTGCTAGGTTGGGAATTGTATTTCAACCCAGAACAAAAACTGTGCTTTTACGGACACAAAATAACTTGAGCAGCTACAGCAATAGCCACAGATTTAGCTGAATATAAATTTGAGGCCTATTATTTAGGCGCTGGGTGACAGGTATACGTTTACGGACAGAATTAGACTTGGATATGCACAGTAGCGTGTGTGTGAAGTTATTGAGAATGACCCTATCAGCACCTTGAATCTAATATACACTTTTAGGGATAGATTTAAATAACCACACTATTGATGGTTAAATGGACTTGGTGGCAGCTTGCCCCTGATGTAGGATATAGCCAAAAAATAACCACACTATTGATGGTTAAATGGACTTGGTGGCAGCTTGCCCCTGATGTAGGATATAGCCAAAAAATAACCACACTATTGATGGTTAAATGGACTTGGTGGCAGTTTGCCCTTGATGTAGGATATAGCCAAAAAATAACCACACTATTGATGGTTAAATGGACTTGGTGGCAGCTTGTGCTGGCGCACCACAAGCCACAAAATGGCCGCCGATCACCCCAGAAAAAAGTGACTGAAAAACGCTCTGGGCAGCATAAAAACAGTGAGCAATTGAATAGCAGCAGTTCAATGATCCACAGCTGTAGATCGATCACTGTCTTAAGTGTTTTAGAGGAGTTAATCACAGCCTAATCTCGCCCTAACGTCGCAGCTGCAACCTCTCCCTACACTTGTAACAGCAGAGTGACGTGCAGCGCTACGTGACCCAAGCTTATATAGAGGCTGGGTCACATGCTGCACTGGCCAATCACAGCCATGCCAATAGTAGGCATGGCTGTGATGGCCTCTTGGGGCAAGTAGTATGACGCTTGTTGATTGCCTGCTTTGCAGCCTTTCAAAAAGCGCCAAGAAAGCACGGAACACCGAACCCGAACCCGGACTTTTACGAAAATGTATACAGTTCGGGTTCGCTCATCCCTAATTTTCAGTGCTAGCTGAGCGAAAACTGTTATCACAAAACAAATGTTAAAGGGGTTATCCAACCCCAATAATGCCCCCCAAAATGCCCGGACCCCTCATACTGGTCATACTTACATGGCCACATGAACTCCCCCCCTCACTCCCACAAAAAAAAAAAAAAAAAATTCACAGAAGAACGGCAATTAAGGGGGGGTTCACGTCAGCGTTATGTATTCCGTTATGGCTTTCCGTTACAATGGAAAATGACAGAATCCATAAGACGGAAGTCAAAACGGAAGCCTTTAAGATGCATTCCATTTTGATCTGTCATAATATAAGTCTAAGGTAATCATAACGGATCCGTCTGGTTCCCGTTATGTAAAACGGAAAACAAAGTCCTGTTGACAGGACTTTTTTGTCTGTTCTGCATAACGGGAACCAGACGGGTCTGTTATGATTCCCATAGACTTCTATTATGACGGAAAGCAAAATGGAATGCCTTTTAAAGGCTTCCGTTTTGCATTCTGTCATAATACAAATCTATGGGCAGCATAATGGATCCGTCCTGGTTTCCGTTATGCAGGACTGGACTCCTGCATAATGGATCCGTTATGCTGCCCATAGAATTGTATTATGAAGGATCAAAACGGAATGCCTCTTAGTCTTATGAATTCCATCATTTTCCGTTATAACGGAAAACCATAACGGAATACATAACACTGATGTGAACCCACCAAAAGTCGTATTCTTTTTCCTATTAATACACCCATAAAAAAGAAACATAACAATCACAATTCACCTCAGAACGGCTAATGGGACGTACGTATATTTCCTTTTAACCACCTCAGCCCCCAGTGCTTAAACACCCTGAAAGACCAGGCCACTTTTTACACTTCTGACCTACACTACTTTCACCGTTTATTGATCGGTCATGCAACTTACCACCCAAATGAATTTTACCTCCTTTTCTTCTCACTAATAGAGCTTTCATTTGGTGGTATTTCATTGCTGCTGACATTTTTACTTTTTTTGTTATTAATCGAAATTTAACGATTTTTTTGCAAAAAAATGACATTTTTCACTTTCAGTTGTAAAATTTTGCAAAAAAAAACGAGATCCATATATAAATTTTGCTCTAAATTTATTGTTCTACGTGTCTTTGATAAAAAAAAAATGTTTGGGTAAAAAAAAAATGGTTTGGGTAAAAGTTATAGCGTTTACAAACTATGGTACAAAAATGTGAATTTCCGCTTTTTGAAGCAGCTCTGACTTTCTGAGCACCTGTCATGTTTCCTGAGGTTCTACAATGCCCAGACAGTACAAACACCCCACAAATGACCCCATTTCGGAAAGTAGACACCCTAAGGTATTCGCTGATGGGCATAGTGAGTTCATAGAACTTTTTATTTTTTGTCACAAGTTAGCGGAAAATGATGATTTTTTTTTTTTTTTTCTTACAAAGTCTCATATTCCACTAACTTATGACAAAAAATAAAAAGTTCTATGAACTCACTATGCCCATCACGAAATACCTTGGGGTCTCTTCTTTTCAAAATGGGGTCACTTGTGGGGTAGTTATACTGCCCTGGCATTCTAGGGGCCCAAATGTGTGGTAAGGAGTTTGAAATCAAATTCTGTAAAAAATGACCAGTGAAATCCGAAAGGTGCTCTTTGGAATATGGGCCCCTTTGCCCACCTAGGCTGCAAAAAAGTGTCACACATCTGGTATCTCTGTATTCAGGAGAAGTTGAGGAATGTGTTTTGGGGTGTCTTTTTACATATACCCATGCTGGGTGAGATAAATATCTTGGTCAAATGCCAACTTTGTACAAAAAAATGGGAAAAGTTGTCTTTTGCCAAGATATTTCTCTCACCCAGCATGGGTATATGTAAAATGACACCCCAAAACACATTCCCCAACTTCTCCTGAGTACGGAGATACCAGATGTGTGACACTTTTTTGCAGCCTAGGTGGGCAAAGGGGCCCATATTCCAAAGAGCACCTTTCGGATTTCACTGGTCATTTTTTACAGAATTTGATTTCAAACTCCTTACCACACATTTGGGCCCCTAGAATGCCAGGGCAGTATAACTACCCCACAAGTGACCCAATTTTGGAAAGAAGACACCCCAATGTATTCGCTGATGGGCATAGTGAGTTCATGGAAGTTTTTATTTTTTGTCACAAGTTAGTGGAATATGAGACTTTGTAAGAAAAAAATAAATTAAAAAAAAATCATAATTTTCCACTAACTTGTGACAAAAAATAAAAAATTCTAGGAACTCGCCATGCCCCTCACGGAATACCTTGGGGTGTCTTCTTTCCAAAATGGGGTCACTTGTGGGGTAGTTATACTGCCCTGGCATTTTCCAGGGGCCCTAATGTGTGGTAAGTAGGTAAATGACCTGTGAAATCCGAAAGGTGCTCTTTGGAATGTGGGCCCCTTTGCCCACCTAGGCTGCAAAAAAGTGTCACACATCTGGTATCTCCGTACTCTGAGGAAGTTGGGGAATGTGTTTTGGGGTGTCATTTTACATATACCCATGCTGGGTGAGAGAAATATCTTGGCAAAAGACAACTTTTCCCATTTTTTTATACAAAGTTGGCATTTGACCAAGATATTTATCTCACCCAGCATGGGTATATGTAAAAAGACACCCCAAAACACATTCCTCAACTTCTCCTGAATACAGAGATACCAGATGTGTGACACTTTTTTGCAGCCTAGGTGGGCAAAGGGGCCCATATTCCAAAGAGCACCTTTCGGATTTCACTGGTCATTTTTTACAGAATTTGATTTCAAACTCCTTACCACACATTTGGGCCCCTAGAATGCCAGGGCAGTATAACTACCCCACAAGTGACTCCATTTTGGAAAGAAGACACCCCAAGGTATTTGCTGATGGGCATAGTGAGTTCATGGAAGTTTCTATTTTTTGTCACAAGTTAGTGGAATATGAGACTTTGTAAGAAAAAAATAAATAAAATAAAAATCATCATTTTCCACTAACTTGTGACAAAAAATAAAAAATTCTAGGAACTCGCCATGCCCCTTACGGAATACCTTGGGGTGTCTTCTTTCCAAAATGGGGTCACTTGTGGGGTAGTTATACTGCCCTGGCATTTTCCAGGGGCCCTAATGTGTGGTAAGTAGGTAAATGACCTGTGAAATCCGAAAGGTGCTCTTTGGAATGTGAGCCCCTTTGCCCACCTAGGCTGCAAAAAAGTGTCACACATGTGGTATCTCCGTACTCGGGAGAAGTTGGGGAATGTGTTTTGGGGTGTCATTTTACATATACCCATGCTGGGTGAGATAAATATCTTGGTCAAATGCCAACTTTGTATAAAAAAATGGGAAAAGTTGTCTTTTGCCAAGATATTTCTCTCACCCAGCATGGGTATATGTAAAATGACACCCCAAAACACATTCCCCAACTTTTCCTGAGTACGGCGATACCAGATGTGTGACACTTTTTTGCAGCCTAAATGCGCAAAGGGGCCCACATTCCTTTTATGAGGGCATTTTTAGACATTTGGATCCCAGACTTCTTCTCACGCTTTGGGGCCCCTAGAATGCCAGGGCAGTATAAATACCCCACATGTGACCCCATTTTGGAAAGAAGACACCCCAAGGCATTCAATGAGGGGCATGGCGAGTTCATAGAAATTTTTTTTTTTTGGCACAAGTTAGCGGAAATTGATTTTATTTATTTTTTTCTCACAAAGTCTCCCTTTCCGCTAACTTGGGACAAAAATTTCAATCTTTCATGGACTCAATATGCCCCTCACGGAATACCGGGGGGTGTCTTCTTTCCGAAATGGGGTCACATGTGGGGTATTTATACTGCCCTGGCATTCTAGGGGCCCTAAAGCGTGAGAAGAAGTCTGGAATATAAATGTCTAAAAAATTTTAAGCATTTGGATTCCGTGAGGGGTATGGTGAGTTCATGTGAGATTTAATTTTTTGACACAAGTTAGTGGAATATGAGACTTTGTAAGAAAAAAAAAAAAATTTCCGCTAACTTGGGCCAAAAAAATGTCTGAATGGAGCCTTACAGAGGGGTGATCAATGACAGGGGGGGTGATCAATGACAGGGGGGTGATCAATGACAGGGGGGTGATCAATGACAGGGGGGTGATCAGGGAGTCTATATGGGGTGATCACCACAGTCATTGATCACGCCCCTGTAAGGCTCCATTCAGACGTCCGTGTGCGTTTTGCGGATCCGATCCATCTATCAGTGGATCCGTAAAAATCATGCGGACATCTGAATGGAGCTTTACAGGGGGTTGATCAATGACAGGGGGGTAATCAATGACAGGGGGGTGATCAGGGAGTCTATATGGGGTGATCACCACAGTCATTGATCATGCCCCTGTAAGGCTCCATTCAGACGTCCGTGTGCGTTTTGCGGATCCAATCCATCTATCAGTGGATCCGTAAAAATCATGCGGACATCTGAATGGAGCTTTACAGGGGGGTGATCAATGACAGGGGGGTAATCAATGACAGGGGGGTGATCAGGGAGTCTATATGGGGTGATCACCACAGTCATTGATCATGCCCCTGTAAGGCTCCATTCAGACGTCCGTGTGCGTTTTGCGGATCCGATCCATCTATCAGTGGATCCGTAAAAATCATGCGGACGTCTGAATGGAGCTTTACAGGGGGGTGATCAATGACAGGGGGGTAATCAATGACAGGGGGGTGATCAGGGAGTCTATATGGGGTGATCACCACAGTCATTGATCATGCCCCTGTAAGGCTCCATTCAGACGTCCGTGTGCGTTTTGCGGATCCGATCCATCTATCAGTGGATCCGTAAAAATCATGCAGACGTCTGAATGGAGCTTTACAGGGGGGTGATCAATGACAGGGGTGTAATCAATGACAGGGGGGTGATCAGGGAGTCTATATGGGGTGATCACCACAGTCATTGATCATGCCCCTGTAAGGCTCCATTCAGACGTCCGTGTGCGTTTTGCGGATCCGATCCATCTATCAGTGGATCCGTAAAAATCATGCGGACATCTGAATGGAGCTTTACAGGGGTGTGATCAATGACAGGGGGGTAATCAATGACAGGGGGGTGATCAGGGAGTCTATATGGGGTGATCAGGGGTGATCAAGGGTGAATAAGGGGTTAATAAGTGACGGGGGGGTGTAGTGTAGTGTGGTGCTTGGTGCAACATATTACTGAGCTACCTGTGTCCTCTGGTGGTCGATCCAAACAAAGGGGACCACCAGAGGACCAGGTAGCAGGTATATTAGACGCTGTTATCATAACAGCGTCTAATATACCTGTTAGGGGTTTAAAAATTACATCTCCAGCCTGCCAGCGAACGATCGCCGCTGGCAGGCTGGAGATCCACTTTCTTACCTTCCGTTCCTGTGAGCGCGCGCGCCTGTGTGCGCGCGTTCACAGGAAATCTCGGCCATCGCGAAAGGACGCGCCGGCGCGTCCACTCGGAATGAATCAACCACCTCCAGGACGCGTCTGTGCGTACAGCGGTCCGGAGGTGGTTAATACACCACGTAATTGGCTGTAGTACAATGTAACTTCACCGCTGAACAGCACTTATGACATATTTTTTCCTTTTTTTCCTTTTTTTTTTCTATTAAACCCCCCCACCCCCAAAAAAAAGTAAAACAATGTAAAATCAATGCAGTACGGCTAATAGGACCTAAGTATCTTTCCTATTAATACACCCTGTAAATGGCTGTATCACATAGAACTTGCACCCAAATCACAAGCAAGGTTTGCTGGAATTAGTGATGTATCATATAGTGCAAACAACCTAAAAGCAGCAATATAACTGCAATTTGGATCCCCAATTAGTGCAGCAAGGTGTAATAGTAATTGCTCCTGTTCTCCTTTTATAGTGTAGATGATGCCTCCCTATCCTTTCCCTACACCTTAAATAATCTTTCCCTGAACTTATAAATAGTTTTTTCAGCACAATGAAGTCTTTCCTAATACTGTCCCTAGCGCCTGCTGATGTGTCTACCTGCACTAAGCACACTGGAAAATGGCAGAATCCAAGATGGCTGAGGCTATTTATAGGGCTGTAACCAGTGGCGTACATAGAGAAGTAAAGGCCCCATAGCAATGATTAAACCAGGCCCCCCACACAGGACAGAAGGGTTTCCGCCTAAACCCCTTTCAATGACCCTTGGGCCATTTTTTCCACTGCCTCGTTTGCTAAAAGTTTTCACCTCCAGTAGCCCTGGGCCCTATAGCAGTAGCATGGTCTACCGCTATGGTAGTTACGCCTCTGGCTGTGACACCACAGGGGCTGGGTGGCTGGCTGCTGATTGGCTGCATGCATGGCATTGTGGGTGATCCCTCATTCCCAGAGTTCTTTGCTCCATGTCCTAACACATGCAGAAGCCATTTTAGGAAAAAATGTGATTCGTTACCACGAAGTGTGAGGAAATTTGACTTCAGTGGACATTTTTCCTGAAATTTGGATCGAATTCCACTTTGTCAACTTCGATTCGTTCATCTCTAGTCAGAACCAATGAAGCAGGAATGAATAACATCTGAAGTACTAAAGCAATATGGACCTATTGCTCAGGTAATGGAACGTGGAGGGAAAAATTCAGTGGCGCATTAGCTGGGTGCCAAAGGTTTTGGTGCATGATGGCCTCTTAAAGAACCTAGATTCAGCACATGCAAACAAGTGGCTTCCATCAGCTAAAGGGCTACAGTGGTAAGCAAAACACTGCTAACACAGACTCCGACCAGGAGAGCATAAAGGGAGAGTAGGGCACCAGGCATGGAGGGCTGGAGATGAATAGCAGCAGATGAGAGGATGGATCTGAATACAGAGACCTCAAGGTGGGACACAAAGCATGTCAGATAGGAAAATGGTGTGCTTTTCTATAGTGTATCTAATGCTAATAATGTAACTCGATGTATTTCTAATATTGTAGTTGTAGAGGGAAGTCAGGTGGGCGTATATATATATATATATATATATATATATATATATATATATATGGGCTTTCCCCCAGATATATATATGTGGGCTTATATCTGCCCATTCATGCCCCAGTTTGTGTGTGTATATGTGTGTATATATATATATATATATATATATATATATTTATAGATGTGCCCCAAGCATCTATGGATATATATATTTATAATGTGGCCAAAATATCCCTCATCATGGGTTCCCCCTCCCTAGCCAAATCATCCTGCAGGCACATTCCAACATGCTTGCAGAAGGGCAATACCGCCAAGAGCAGAGCGTTGTGCTGCGCTCAGGAGGCTACCCCCAGCACCCCCTACAAGAGGAGAGCGCAGGCAGCCATGTCGGGCTGCGCTGCGCTAGCTAGGAACCCACATCCCAGACACCCCCTGCAAGATGAAACAGACACAGAGCACTGTGCTGTGCTCAAACCCCAGAAGGAGAGTGCAGCAGGCGCTCTGAAGTGAATCCCCGCTCCCCCTTCAGGCCGGAGAGCGCGTGCGGTGCTCAGGCAGAAGACCGGGCCCCCCACTTGCAGGCCCTGGGAGAAGCAAGCAACCCCTGGAAGACGAGCATTGGTGGCTAAGTATTAACCCCTGAACCACCAATAGCCACCCCTTATACCCCTGGCTCCTTATCTTGCTCCCCTCCCTGCTGCCCCAGCCCACAGTCCCCTGTACCCCTGCTGCAGTAAACCCTTCAAGGCTACTGCATTAACCCATGCTGCCCATCCCCTCAGTAACCCCTGATACCCGTGCCCTGTATTGCTAACCCCTGCAGCAGTAACCCCTTCACTGCTGCTGTCTTGTACCCCTACAGCAGTGTGTTAACCCCTCCACTGCTGCTCTCCTGCTGAACCCCTCTATCCAGTAACCCTTGCATTGTTAACCCTTTCCTGGGTTACCCCTGCCCAGTTAACCCTTGCTGGATAACACTAACCTGTAACCTACAGCTACATCCCTGGCCTGCAAATATTAACCCTTGCAGTGCCACCATTTGTGTTTTACCCCTTGTACCCCGTAGGAACAGTGAGTAGTCAGGCGGGTGGGTTGTTGTTGTTAATGTGTATGTAAGTAAGTGTAATGTATAGTGTGTGTGTGGGGTGGAATTGGGAATTGAATTGTGTAGTGTAGTTAGGTTTGTATTGTGTTTATTGTAGTGATATTACTGTACTGTGGTGTGTGCGTCTATATGTATATATATATAGATATAGTGTATAATTAGACTGTATACTTGTATTGTGTAATAAATATTCTTTATTCATAACATACAGTGTATAGTGCTTTAGTGACTGCTATAGTATAGTAGTAGTAAGTCGCACGTAGTTCAGTGTAGTGTATAGGCAACAGAGGTAGCTAGTTAGTTATACAATTAGCTAATTAGCTAGAGAGAGTATTCCTATTTTAGGTATAAATAGGCGGAGTCATCACTAGACGACTCACGCCTATTTATGAATATTAATCATTGGTATTATCCAAAATATCAATAATTAATATTTCCCTTAACAGTACTACTGTGTTATTGATCTTAATATGCCTGACTGTCAGTAATAGCTGCATGTTGGTATAGCTGGGGTCGGATAAGTACTAGTAATGGAACCCAGTTCAAGACATTGCTAGGTGAGACACAGCAATATGTAAATAAAATTAGTAGGTTACTCAAAAAAAAAAAGAAAACTACTTCGATAGCTCTCAGGGGCAGACTGTAAACTTAAAGTGGCCCTGTGAAAAAGCTAAAAGTGGCCCCATGTTGTAGGTGGGTCCAAAGTGACACAAGTAGGCAGGGCCAACACAGGTAGAATGGGTCAATACAATTAGGTAGAGTCAACAATACCAAATTACAACTCAAAATACCATCTCAGCAGAACCAAATACCAATGTGAAACATAAAATGCTATACCAGAAGCTACCCCACTGTGGTTGCCATCAATAGCTGCCACATTCTGTCCTTCTTCTCTAATTGTCTCTAATTAAGATTAGTATTGAGCGCGAATATTCAAATTACAAATTTAAATGGCGAATATCGGCACTTAGAGAATTTGCGAATATTTTGAATATAGTGCCATATATTCCTTTTTCGAATATTCATCATTTTTTCCATCTGAACACATGATTCCTCCCTGCTTCTTGCTTGTGGGCAACTTAAGCAGGGAGGAATCATGACTTCAGATGGAAAAAAATTACGATTATTCTAAAAAACAAATATACAGCACTATATCGAATATAGTGCCATATATTCGTTTTTTAGAATATTCATCATCTTTTTCCATCTGAAGTCATGATTCCTCCCTGCTTAACAGGGAGGAATAATAACTTCAGATGGAAAAAAATGACTAATATTCCAAAAAAACAAATATATAGCACTACAGTCTATAGTGCTATATATTCGTTTTTGACCCACGCCTGTATTGATCGCGTAATATTCGCCTTTTACACGATCATTACCTTGCCGATTTTCGAGTAAAAAAATAGAATGTACAGTAGAATATAATGAATATTCAAATTCACGAATATTCAACAAATATTCTACAAAGTATTTGCAAAATATCACAAATTTGAATATGACTCCTGCCGCTCATCACTAATTAAGATATGGAGCAGGGGGCTTAGTAGTAGTGATGAGTGGCAGGGGCAATATTCAAATTCGTGATATTTCGTGAATATTTGGGCAAATATTCGCGAATTTGAAAATTTGTTATCTTAATTGCGTAAATCGGCAATTTTAAAATTCACAGTACAAAAATTTGCAATCAACACTACTCCTAAAGTCAAAGATATTGCAGCCTTCTCATTGGCCCACAAGCTAGAAGCAGGGAGGGATCATGTGTACTGTTTAAAAAAAAAATCTTGAATATTTGAAATTACGAATATATATCACTATATTATAAATATTTGCGAATTCTCTAAGTGCCGATATTCACGATAAAAATTCGCAATTCGAATATTCGGGATCAACACTACTTAGGAGGTGGGATGAGGGACATAGCACCAAGCCAGCCCTACCTTCAGCTTACTGCTTGGACTTGAGTCACATTCCAAGTTACCATCTCCAATGCAGGTCATAGGCCTCTACAGCCTGTGTCCCTCTGCCATTTGCACACTGCCTCATAAACTGGTCTATGGCTATCAGGGCAGGGGGCTATCAGTTATTATGTACCCAGACAGTGGCAGTGAGGAGGGTTTAGGGGGCCCTGTGGGCATTGGCCCGCTGAGAAATATCCCTGTAGGGTTTATGGCTAGTCCAAACCTGGTAGATACGGTATCACATACTGACTTTTGCTGTTTTTGTACATTTGTTTTGGGTTTGTTTTTTATGCATCCAGATGTTACTTTAGACCTCTTTCACACGGGCGTGTCCGGATTAAGGTCCGGATGCGTCCCGGTGCATTGCAGCAAACCCGCGCGAGTAGGAATGCAATTGCAGTCAGTTTTGACTGCGATTGCGTTCCGATGTTCAGTTTTTATCGCGCGGGTGCAATGTGTTTTGCACGCGCGTGATAAAAAACCGACTGTGGTACCCAGACCCGAACTTCTTTAGGCTACTTTCACACCTGCGTTCAGGTGTCCGCTCGTGAGCTCCGTTTGAAGGGGCTCACAAGCGGCCCGGAACGCAGCCGTCCGGCCCTAATGCATTCTCAGTGGAGGCGGATCCACTGAGAATGCATCCGCCTGCCAGCGCTCAGCCTCCGCTCCGCTCAGTGAGCGGACACCTGAACGCTGCTTGCAGCGTTCGGGTGTCCGCCTGGCCGTGCGGAGGCGAGCGGATCCGTCCAGACTTATAATGGAAGTCAATAGGGATGGATCCTCTTGAAGATGACACTATATGGCTCAATCTTCAAGCGGATCCGTCCCCCATTGACTTTCAATGTAAAGTCTGAACGGATCCGCTCAGGCTACTTTCACACTTAGAAATTTTTCTAAGTTATAATGCAGACGGATCCGTTCTGAACGGATGCAAACGTCTGCATTATAGGAGCGGATCCGTCTGATGAAACATCAGACGGACCCGCTCCGAACGCTAGTGTGAAAGTAGCCTTACAGAAGTTCAGGTTTGGGTTAGTTGTAGTGTAGATTGTATTATTTCCCCTTATAACATGGTTATAAGGGAAAATAATAGCATTCTGAATACAGAATGCATAGTACAATAGGGCTGGAGGGGTTAAAAAAAATTTTTAAAAAAATTTAACTCACCTTAATCCACTTGTTCGCGCAGCCCGCATCTCTTCTGTCTTCATCTGCGAGCAATAGGACCTTTGAAGACGTCACTGCGCTCATCACATGGTCCATCACATGATCCATCACCATGGTGATGGATCGTGTGATGAGCGTAGTGACGTCACCAAAGGTCCTATTGCTCACAGATAAAGACAGAAGAGATGCCGGCTGCTCGAACAAGTGGATTAAGGTGAGTTAAATTATTATTTATTTTTTAACCCCTCCAGCCCTATTGTACTATGCATTCTGTATTCAGAATGCTATTATTTTCCCTTATAACCATGTTATAAGGGGAAATAATAATGATCGGGTCCCCATCCCGATCATCACCTAGCAACCGTGCGTGAAAATCGCACCGCATCCGCACTTGGTTGCGGATGCTTGCGATTTTCACGCAACCCCATTCATTTCTATGGGGCCTGCGTTACGTGAAAAACGCACAAAGAGAAGCATGCTGCGATTTTCATGCAACTCACAAGTAATGCGTGAAAATCCTCGCTCGTGTGCACAGCCCCATAGAAATGAATGGGTCAGGATTCAGTGCGGGTGCAATGCGTTCAACTCACGCATCGCATCCGTGCGGAATACTCGCCCGTGTGAAAGGGGCCTTAGAGTCTGCAGTGAATTATAAAATTCCCTACAGCAAAGCATTTTTTCATGCCTATTTTTGCATTGCATTTTGTATATTAATTAGCCCTTCCTAATGTGACAAGCTACACTGGTGTTGGTTGTAATAAGCCTTGTATGAAAAGGTCTCCAAGTGAAACTGTTTCCACATTTATAATAAAAATCTGATCAAAATAATATTTATTTTCCTATGCGAAGCATACATGAATATTGCTGTTTCTTTGTATTTTGAATACACTTACCTGTTTTCTATGATTTAGGCCTCCTGCACACGACCGTAGGCAGGTTTAGCGTAGGACCTTGTCGCTTGGTAGGTGGGCTTAGATGTGTTCTCATCAAAATGTATTGACCAAGTGTCTCAGATTTTATCAATAGAGTGAGGGCTTAGTCCATCTGTTATGCTTGCAACTATTATAGTGCATTATTTTCTGTAACTGTTGTAGGAAGGCACAAGGTCCGTCATTGACAGAAGGTATGTGTCAGCGAGATTCCTGGCCTTGGTGAGGTAAGAGCCGGTAATTTCATGTGTCAGCGGTAGCTAGTGCTGGCTGACATGGTTTTGCTATTTAGTATGGCTGTTATGGCTCTTACTGGGAGCAGCCAAAGTGCAGGGTGAGTGGTATCTCCCCACGTTCCAGGCCAGGTGTTGGTTTGGGCTATAAACACAGGCAGCACTGTCAGGTGGTAGGAATTTACTCCTCTCTGACAGTGAAGCTCTGTCAGTCTCTGTGTTGGAAATGATGGCCAGAGGGTAGAGAAAGGCGCTCATAGGGTGAGTATGTTCAATAAGTGGAGAATCCACTAAAAAAAGGTTTTGTTTGCTCACCTGTTATGGGGTTGGGTGCAACCTAATTGGGTGCAACCCCAGTGACGGTTGTTTGTAGACGGTTCACAGTTGGTGCAGCCCAGATCTCTCCAAATCCCTTGGGTGGGAGCCACCTCACCACTCGGGTTAGACAGTGGGAACAAGAAGAAAGGACGCTTGACTGTTTCGGTCGAACGTATGGACATAATTTGTATTTTTCAGGTTTATTAGTAGACAACGCGTTTCGGGGTACTTCTGACCCCTTTATCAAGTCGGAGGTTTTTAGGTTGATGGTCAAAAACCTTATGTCGGCGGTGCCGACGGCACGGCTGGTGTATCGGCAGCACGAGGTGCACGCTGACGCTTGGTCGCTGCCTATATACTTCGTCCGCAAGCCTGTCTACCAGAGCAAATCCCCACACTGTATAAATGTAGCCATGTACATCCGCAACATTCATTATCATATCGTGCAGGATGTTTTATTTTTTCCTGTGATTTGAATAAATCTAATTATGTTCAACATATTACCATTTTCTTTACAATATATATGAATTTATCTACTGTGGGGACTCGCTCTGGTAGTCAGGACAAGCGGACGCAGTATAGAGGCAAAGACCAGTTTATAACTTGAAAACTTCAGTGTTTATTCACTCTTGTTGCAAGTACACAGTACGACAGTTTATTTGTAGTATTAGTGATAGTTCACACCCAGGTAGCTCAAAAAATCATAACACCTTTTGTCCTGGGTGTGAATCCACACCCGAGCGGCATAGCTCAGAACAGAGCAGTCCTCCTAGATTCAGGCCTCCAGCCTGGCACAAGGGTCAGATCCTGGTACAGAGATTGCCAGAGCTCCAATGTCAGAGAGAGATAAATCCCCACACCTGACACTGTTGGCTGTTTTTTGTAGGCCTGACAAAACCCGGCCTGGAACGTGGGAAGTAGTCACCCACCCAGCACTTTGACTACTCCCAGTAGGAGCCGTCCCGGATCAGCTATTTACAGCCATACTAAATAGCAAAGTGTCAAACAGAAACTGCTGCTGACACAAGAAAACTGGCTCTTACTCCACCGAGGCCAGGAAGCTTGGTAACACATACCGTACCTATTATCCACGATTATTCTTTGTACCTTCTTACATACCTCCCCCCTTTGTTGAACCCTGATGGGGTGAACACATGCCATACAGTATACCCGGGACAGGGCATCCTCGTTTCCCTGTGTTCTACGGAGAACTTAAAGTTCTGTAAGGATAGGAACCACCTGGTGACTCGGGCATTTCTCTCTTTGGCCTGGCTCATCCATTTGAGAGGGGAGTGGTCAGTCACCAGACGGAACTTTCTTCCCAACAAATAGTACCGGAAAGACTCGAGTGCCCACTTGATAGCCAGGCACTCTTTCTCCACTATACTGTACCTGGTTTCGGCTGAGGTAAGCTTGCGGCTTAGGAAGACAACGGGATGCTCCTCCCCGTTGACTTCCTGAGACAGTACCGCACCGAGGCCTATTTCAGAGGTGTCCGTCTGTACTATAAATTTCCGCTTGAAGTCGGGCGTCACCAAAACCGGGGACCCACACAGGGCCAACTTCAAAGCGGAGAACGCTTCTTACGCCTGATCATCCCAGCGAACCATAACTGACCTGCGTCCCTTCAAGAGCCCTGTCAATGGCGCGGCCACTGTAGAAAAGTGGGGAACAAACCTCATGTAATAGCCCACCATTCCTAGGAACGACTTTACTTACCTAGTGGTGACAGGATGGGGCCAATCCCGAATTGTCTCTATTTTGTTCACTTGAGGTTTGATAACTCCGCGCCCAATGACATACCCCAGGTACTTAGTCTCCTCTAACCCTATCGCACATTTTTTGGGGTTAGCAGTTAGCCCAGCATTCCTAAGGGAGTCCACTACAGACTGTACTTTGGGTAGGTGACTTTCCCAGTCGGTACTGTGGATGACGATATTGTCCAGGTACGCCGAAGCGTACCGACGATGTGGATGAAGTACAATGTTCATTAGCCTTTGAAAGGTTGCGGGGGCGCCATGCAGACCAAAGGGTAACACCTTGTACTGATATAGCCCCTCCAGTGTGATCCGGTTTCTCGTTAGCAGCCTCCGTTAAGGGCATCTGCCAATACACTTTTGTGAGGTCCAAAACTGAGAAATACCAGGCTTGTCCTAACCTTTTAATTAGCTCATCGACTCGGGGCATGGGAAATGCATCGAACTTAGAGATCTCGTTTAATTTTTGGAAATCGTTACAAAACCGAAGTGTCCCGTCCGGCTTGGGTATTAGCACTATAGGACTAGCCCACTCACTTTTAGACTCCTCAATGACGTCTAGCCTCAGCATCATCTGCACTTCCTCAGAGATGGCTTGTCGCGGATCCTCGGGTACCCAGTATTAGCCTGACTTTTGCCTGAGGTTCAATGACAATGTCATGCTGAATTGTGGAAGTGCATCCAGGGAGGTCCGAGAACATATCTGTGTTCCGGCTAATAAACTCCCTGGCCTCCTCAGCCTGTTTAGAGGAGAGGCTGTCAGCCATTCATACTGTGGAAGCCGCTTCCCCTGCTTCAGACAGAGGGGCCAAAACCTCTTCTTCTAGAAAATCTGGTCGCGGGCTGTCTTCAGTACATGTTTCCCTATCTCTGGACAGTTTGAGTAAATTAACATGGTACACCTGCTCCAGCTTTGGCCTCTCTGGCTGGTGTACCTTGTAGTTTACCTCTCCAATTTTTTCAAGTACCTCGTAGGGTCCCTGCCACTTAGCCGGGAACTTACTGTCCACGGTCGGCACCAGGACCAAAACCCGGGTTAAAGATCCGAACCCGAGCCTGCCGATTATAGATCCGACTCTGGGCTCGCTGAGCTGCCTCCATATGCTCCATGACAAGGGGCAAAATGGTCTCTATCCACTGTTGAATCTTGGTAACATACTCCGGGCACTTTTATGCGGAGTGGGTTGCTGCTCCCACGCCTCTTTGGCTACGTCAAACAAACTGCGAAGATGTCTGCCATATAGCAATTCGAAGGGCGAGAATCCAGTAAAGGCCTGGGGCACTTCTCGCACAGCAAACATGAGATAGGGCAGAAGAAGGTCCCAGTCCTTCCCATCTTTAGGCACCACCCTTTTTAACATGGTTTTTAATGTTTTATTAAACCGTTCAACCAGACCGTCCGTTTGCGGATGGTAAACAGACATCTGTAACTGTTTGATATGCAGCAACTTACAGAGCTCCCTCATGATCTTGGACATAAAATGGGTCCCCCGGTCAGTCAGAACCTATTTAGGTAGCCCCACTCATGAGAACATCTCCATTAGCTCCTTAGTTATCAGTTTAGCCGATGTATGTCGCAGTGAGACCGCCTCCGGGTACCGAGTGGCGTAATCTAGGATAACCAGGATGTGTTGGTGTCCTCTGGCGGACTTCGATATTGGGCCTACGAGGTTCATCGCAATTCACTCAAATGGTACCTCAATGATCGGGAGAGGTACCAAGAGACTGCTGAAAAGGTGCTGGGGGCTAGGTGCCTGGCAGGTTCGGCAAGACTTACAGAATTCGTCCACCTCCACCTTCGCCCACACACTGGGCCAGTAAAACTGTTGTAGTATCCAGTCCTGTGTTTTCTGCATTCCCAGATGCCCCCCGAGAACATGTTGGTGGGCTAACTCTAACACGAGTTTGCGATAAGTCTGGGGCACCACCAACTGTTCAATATGTTCACCCCACAGTTGGTTTACCCGATACAACATATCCGGATGAACCACAAAACAGGGAAACACTGACTCAACCCCCGGTTGTTGTGGTTCACCATCTACTATTAATACATTTCCCCAAGCTCGGGATAGGGTTGGGTCTCGGTGTTGTGCAATACCAAAATTATCCCCGGAGACATTGAGGTCTGCCAGCTCAGGCCCTGGCAGCAAGTCTTCTACATCTCCCGCCATTACATTCAGTGGGGTTGTCCCCCCCCCCTCTTCCACTGAAGTGGAGGTCACCCCTACCGCTGGCCCTTCTGTGTTCCCAGGGTTCTGGCCGCCCCCTGGAGCAAGGCCACTCTGCTGGTGTTACCCCTGTCTCAAGGGTATCAGTCACTCTCGTAGCAGGCCACAGTGGCGGGTAAGCCCTGGAAGTCTCTCCCTATTATAAGTTCGTAGTGAAATTTGTGGCAACTGCCACTTTGTAAGTCCACCTGCCGGCACCTGTGGTTAGAGACACCAGGGCGGTGGGATAGTCTTTTAAGTCTCCATGTATGCACATGACCCTGACTTTCTGGCCAGTATAATCTGCGGACCGCACCAGGGGAGCCCTTACTATGGACACCAGACTCCCTGAGTTCAGCAGAGCCTTCGCTGGAGTGTCTCCCACTTCCACCCGGCACAAGTGGTTTAGAGTTTCTGGGGTACCTGCTGCACACAGCCTCCTGGCATATAACGACTGACGGTAGCCATAGTTAGTATCCATGGACAATCAGCTCTTACATGGCCAGGCTCCTGATACCGCCAGCAGACTCGGAGCCAGGTCCGTAGGGGGTACATCCAGGGTGGGTTTGGTTGGTACAAGTCGCCGGGTCTGGGATGGAAATTTACAGGGTTTGACTGCCCCCCTCCCAAAAGAAAACTGTAACATTCTTAGTAGCCTTGTATCGCTCTACATGGTCCACCATTTCCAGGGCATTGCCAGGAGACACCTGGCCGATCCAATGCTGGAGAGGGGGTTTCAGAGTTCCCCAGAACATATCGGCCAATAGTCTATCCAGCATAGCTGTGGGACTCAGCACATCAGGCTGTAGCCACTTTTGCAAGAGGTGGAATAAGTCATAATACTGGGGTCTCTTTCAGGCTCAGCCGGCTTAAACCCCCACTGATGCACCCGCTGGGCCCGGACCAACACATTCACCCCCAGGCTTGCCAAAATCTCACCCTTTACTTTTTGGTTGTCGGCCACTTGATTGTCCGGCAAGTCGAAATACACCCGCTGGGAATCGGATGCCAGGAATGGAGCAACGACCTCAGACCCACTGGTCTCGGGGTAGCTTCTCCCTGATGGCCACTTTCTCGTACATCACCAGGTAGGTTTCAATGTCGTCTGAGGGGGTCATCTTAGGAATCGTCTTTAGATAATGGACAATTCTAAATTCCCCTCAGTGAACGAGGGGAATAGAGAATGGAAAAGAAAAGGGCACATAATAGGATAGTATGTATATACAAGTAAAAGGATGTAGTGATGATTATGGAGGCTCACCTTTTGGGGTTGTGCTAGTATAGGCACAACTCTATTGAAAGCTTGCATCAATGAGACCTTTATACCGGGACTGCAGCCGCAGACTGTGTGTTCTTTCGGATAGGATGTCCAGTCCCCCAAAAAGAAAAAGTTGCAGTAAAAGAAAAGAGGTTTTGCTTCGGCGCGAATCCACGATGGAGACAGTCTCAATGGAGTAGATTCTTCTTATTTATTGGAAACAACGCGTTTCGGGGATTAAAACTTCCCCTTCATCAGGTTTCATAATATTACAATAGATGCAATACACAGGTGAGTATTTATAGGTAAAACACACAAGAAAAGCACAAGAAAACCGCCAAAAGATGCACCTGGGAGCCGCCCCCTAGAGGCAGAGCCGCCCCCTAGAGGCAGAGCCGCCCCCAGGTGTCAACCAGATAGCAGAATAAATTATTCAAATCAAATCCTTGTTTTGAATATACAATCAGTTCTGTTGTTTAAACATACATGATTATATGTAAATTTGTTAGAAAATGAGCATTGTAGGTAAGTATCCGGCTTAAAACCTTTCCGTGTGTATATGAACTTATCCGTCATGTGACCGCAAGGATAAGCGGTCAGATGATCGGGAGAGCCGGAAACAAAAACATTCTCTGGTGATCGGCCCTCTTTCATGTGAAAAAAACAGGGGAAGAGATGTGCCGATCACTGTAAGCTCCTACCTGTAGGAGGAAGCATGCTCGGCTGCACGATAGGCGCCGGCGGCCGTAGCGAAAGGGTGTGTCTATGTATGACGTAGGGGTCATGTGATCACAACTTTGCAGTCACATGATCCATTGTCTTGGAAACGAAGATGCTAATGGTCGTAAGCCACAGCTAGGGAAGATTAATTTCATAGACAGCTCAATCAAGTGTATCTGCAGGTTTGCTCATGCGAGTATACAACTCAATGTACAGTCGTGGCCAAAAGTTTTGAGAATGACACAAATATTAGTTTTCACAAAGTTTGCTGCTAAACTGCTTTTAGATCTTTGTTTCAGTTGTTTCTGTGATGTAGTGAAATATAATTACACGCACTTCATACGTTTCAAAGGCTTTTATCGACAATTACATGACATTTATGCAAAGAGTCAGTATTTGCAGTGTTGGCCCTTCTTTTTCAGGACCTCTGCAATTCGACTGGGCATGCTCTCAATCAACTTCTGGGCCAATTCCTGACTGATAGCAACCCATTCTTTCATAATCACTTCTTGGAGTTTGTCAGAATTAGTGGGTTTTTGTTTGTCCACCCGCCTCTTGAGGATTGACCACAAGTTCTCAATGGGATTAAGATCTGGGGAGTTTCCAGGCCATGGACCCAAAATGTCAACGTTTTGGTCCCCGAGCCACTTAGTTATCACTTTTTCCTTATGGCACGGTGCTCCATCGTGCTGGAAAATGCATTGTTCTTCACCAAACTGTTGTTGGATTGTTGGAAGAAGTTGCTGTTGGAGGGTGTTTTGGTACCATTCTTTATTCATGGCTGTGCTTTTGGGCAAAATTGTGAGTTAGCCCACTCCCTTGGATGAGAAGCAACCCCACACATGAATGGTCTCAGGATGCTTTACTGTTAGCATGACACAGGACTGATGGTAGCGCTCACCTTTTCTTCTCCGGACAAGCCTTTTTCCAGATGCCCCAAACAATCGGAAAGAGGCTTCATCGGAGAATATGACTTTGCCCCAGTCCTCAGCAGTCCATTCACCATACTTTCTGCAGAAGATCAATCTGTCCCTGATGTTTTTTTTTGAGAGAAGTGGCTTCTTTGCTGCCCTTCTTGACACCAGGCCATCTTCCAAAAGTCTTCGCCTCACTGTGCGTGCAGATGCGCTCACACCTGCCTGCTGCCATTCCTGAGCAAGCTCTGCACTGGTGGCACTCCGATCCCGCAGCTGAATCCTCTTTAGTAGACGATCCTGGCGCTTGCTGGACTTTCTTGGATGCCCTGAAGCCTTCTTAACAAGAATTGAACCTCTTTCCTTGAAGTTCTTGATGATCCTATAAATTGTTGATTGAGGTGCAATCTTAGTAGCCACAATATCCTTGCCTGTGAAGCCATTTTTATGCAACGCAATGATGGCTGCACGCATTTCTTTGCAGGTCACCATGGTTAACAATGGAAGAACAATGATTTCAAGCATCACCCTCCTTTTAACATGTCAAGTCTGCCATTTTAACCCAAACAGCCTGACATAATGATCTCCAGCCTTGTGCTCGTCAACATTCTCACCTGAATTAACAAGACGATTACTGAAATGATCTCAGCAGGTCCTTTAATGACAGCAATGAAATGCAGTGGAAAGGTTTTTTGGGGATTAAGTTAATTTTCATGGCAAAGAAGGACTATGCAATTCATCTGATCTCTCTTCATAACATTCTGGAGTATATGCAAATTGCTATTATAAAAACTTAAGCAGCAACCTTTCCAATTTCCAATATTTATGTAATTCTCAAAACTTTTGGCCACGACTGTATGTGTATTGCTGGCTTGGAATGAGACTTTAGATTGTGTATTAAATACTCTAAAGTAATAAAATGCAAATGATATTGCATTTTTTTGTGTGTATATAATAAAATAATATATATATATATATATATATATATATATATATATATATATATATATACATATATTAGTAAAAGGTTATATAAAAGCTCTCAATGATTCGTAAAAAAAATATTTATATTTGGTAAAAATATTTAATAGGAATATTGAGAGTGTTAGGGAACATGTGACTTATCTAGTTCTGGTCACTTATTATGTGCTAAGGAGGGATGGTTGGTAGGGGCAAAGGGGGGGGGGAGGGGGAGGGAATTGACAAGGAAATATATGCTACCATAACGAGTATTTTTGTAGAAAGGATGGTATTTTTCATAGCTTATTTGAGTGGAGAAGGATATGTCCCATTCCTGACCTGGTAAAAAAAAATTGGGGTGTTGAATGGTTTGATTTTACAGATTGATTTCAAAGGCTTCATTGAGACCATAGGGATTGAGGCTGTTTAGTTTAAAGATCCAGTACATCTCATGGCATCTGATGTACTGGATGTCTTTTTGGAGATGGATCGGGATCTGTTCGATGGGTGTTATGGAAAATCAGACGGAATTGCCCTCATGGTGTTCAGTCGCGTGTCTGGACACACTATGTTTCATGTATTTCTTTTTGATATTTGATCTATGTTTATTAAATCTGTTACGCAGGGTCTGAATAGTAAGACCTATGTATTGTACAGTAGATGACATGGACACTCAAGCAAGTATATTACATTATTAGAGTTACAGGTTAGATGGTGTGGAATTGAAAAAGATTCCCCAGTGGTTCGACTTTATAAGGATGATCTTTGGTAGATACTGATACAGCAGGAATCGTGGCATGGACTGCTTTCTGGGCATCGTGGACGCTCGGGGTTGCTCCTGCTGTCTGCAAAGCCATCACGTGTTGTAGCGTTGATGCAGGTTTGTCTATCGTTGCTGCAAATTAGCCTCCATGAGGGCCCTTACAACAGCCTCCATTTTGTCGTGGGGCACTGGTTGTAATACAGCTGGTTTAATGTACGACATACAACCGTGCCTTGAAAAATGCAGAACCCAAAAATATCGGTGTTCACGCCAGCCTCACTGCTCCTGCACGCATCCTCCACCAATTGTGGGGACTCGCTATGTTAGTCAGGACAAGTGGACGCTGTATAGAGGCAAAGACCAGTTTATAACTCAAAAACTTCAGTGTTTATTCACACTTGTTGCAAGTACACAGTACAACAGTTCATTTGCAGTATTGGTGTTAGTTCACACCCAGATAGGTCAAAAAAGCAAAACAGTCACCTTTTGTCCTGGGTGTTAATTCAAACACGACCGGCATAGCTCAAAACAGAGCAGTCCTCCCGGATTTAGGCCTCCAGCCTAGCACAAGGCTCAGATCCCGGTACAGAGATTGCCAGAGCTCCAATGTCAGAGAGAGATAAATCCCCACACCTGACACTGCTGGCTGTTTTTATAGGCCTGACAAAACCCGGCCTGGAACGTGGGGAGTAGCACTTTGACTACTCCGAGTAAGAGCCGTCCCAGGTCAGCTATTTACAGCCATACTAAATAGCAAAGTGTCAAACAGCAACTTCTGCTGATACATAAAAACTGGCTCTTACTTCACCGAGGCCAGGAAGCTCGGTGACACATACCTATGATCCACGATGATTCCTTGTACCTTCTTACACTACATACTCCTTTTCACTTTATAAATGAGGGTTTGTTCCACAGGATGTTACTTTAGAATGATAAGGCCTCTTTCACACGGGCGTCATGAATTTGGGCTGGATAAGATGCGGGTGCGTTGCGGGAAAATGCACGATTTTTCCACGCGAGTGCAAAACATTTTAATGCGTTTTGCACGCGCGTGAGAAAAATCGGCATGTTTGGTAAGTTTGTGTAGATTGTATTATTTTCCCTTTTAACATGGTTATAAGGGAAAATAATAGCATTATTAATACAGAATGCTTAGTAAAATAGGGCTGGAGGGGTTGAAAAAAAATATAAAATAATTTAACTCGCCTCAATCCACTTGTTCGCCCAGCCCAGCTTCTCTTGTTTCTTCTTTCTTCAGGACCTGGGTAAAGGACCTTTGATGACATCACAACCATGTTATAAGGGAAAATAATAATGATTAGGTCCCCATCCCGATCATCTCCTAGCAACCATGCGTGAAAATCGCACCGCATCCGCACTTGCTTGCGGATGCTTGCGATTTTCATGCAGCCCCATTCACTTCTAGGCGGCCTGCGTCGCGTGAAAAACGCACAAAATAGAGCATGCTGCGATTTTCTGGCAACGCACAAATGATGCATGAAAATCACTGCTCATGTGCACAGCCTCTTTGGAGTGAATGGGTCCGGATTCAGTGCAGGTGCAATGCGTTCACCTCTTGCATTGCACCCGCGTGGGAATCTTGCCCGTGTGAAAGAGGCCTAATGGTTTTATCCAACACAAGCAACACTTGATTTATTGGAATTCTACTTATATGCCATATATGTATCTATAATATATGTTTTAATTATTATTAGAGAATCTCACTAATGTTCCTTAGGAGATGTCATTTAATTGCACAGGGATTGGCTGGAAAAGGTCCAGGACCAGCAGCAATTTGCTATTTGCAGTCCAAATCAGACTTGATGTACATACAGCAGAAACAATCAGCTATAGGCTGCTCCTGACAAACAATTGAAAGCAGAATTCACAAATGACCAACCAATGAGTCATTGGGCATGTGACTTCCAGACTGTGAAGGCTCACTGAGATTAACATAGAAGAAAAAAGTAGGTAAATACAGTATTAGGCTCCATTCACACGTCCGTTGTTTCTTTCCTGATCTGTTCCGTTTTTTGCGGAACAGATCTGGACCAGATCTGGACCCATTCATTTTCAATGGGTCCTGAAAAAAAATCAGACATTGAGCTGTCCGATTTTTTTCAGGACCCATTGAAAATGAATGGGTCCAGATCTGGTCCAGATCTGTTCCGCAAAAAACGGAACAGATCAGGAAAGAAACAACGGACGTGTGAATGGACCCTTAGGAGACTCTTTCACAGATTCTGTAAAAAATGGCAGAAAAAATAGTGCAGCATGTGGGACTATATTTTTCTGTAAAATTCTGCCATTGTTGTCCATCATGTGACAATTGGGTATTGTCATTATTTTTGTTTTTCTGTTTCTGTGATGGAACAAAGAATGGAAATAATCAATATTAGTGCCACAATATATCTAATGCAACTTGTCCTACATTCCAGTACAACACATGTATGAACCAAAGAAAAAGAAGACAGCTGGCATATAATTATGAACAATCAGACAAATCAAAAATTCGAACAAAATGAATTATTTAACACACAAAAAAATCCATATGAAGATGAGCACAAAAAGGACTTAAAGGGGTTGTCTCACTTCAGCAAATGGCATTTATCATGTAGACAAAGTTAATACAAGGCACTTACTAATGTATTGTGATTGTCAATATTGCTTCCTTTGCTGGCTGGATTAATTTTTCCATCACATTGTACACTGCTTGTTTCCAGGGGTTACGACTAGAGATGAGCGAATTTCTCAAAAATTCGATTCGTACAGCTTGTCGAATATCCCGAAAAGATTTGATTTCATCCGAATTTATTTCTGATGAATCGCGTTAAATAAACAGCTATTTCCTGGCTGCTGCAAGCCTGTATAGTAGTGTAGTGTTGATCACGAATATTCGAATTGCGAATTTTTATCGTGAATATAGGTACTTCGAAAATTCGCAAATATTTAGAATATAGTAATATATATTCGGAATTTCGAAGATTCAAGATATTTTTTAATTGCGAATTTTCGTAATGCAAATTTTTCAATTGCAGAGTAAAAACATGATTCCTCCCTGCTTCTTGCATGTGGGCCAATGACTCATTGGCCCACAAGCAAGAAGCAAGGAGGAATCATGACTTTAAATGGGATAAATGATGAATATTCTAAAATCTAATATATAGCACTATATCGAATATATTAGTTTTTTTGAATATTCGTAATATTCTAAAACAAGAATATATAGCAATATAGCGAATATTCTAAAAAAAACGAATATAGAGCAAAATAGCTAATATAGTGCTATAATCTTCTTTGTCTAATAGTTGTAATTTTTTTCTCATCTGAAGTTCAGATTGGAAAAAAATTTCAGCTATTAATAAAAATATTATAGCACTATATTAGCTAAATTGCTCTATATTATTTTTTTTTATTTTTTTCGAATATTCGCTATATTGCTATATATTCTTGTTTTAGAATATTCTGAAAATTTGAAAAACGAATATATTTGTTTTTTCGAATATTCGTAATATTCTAAAAGAAGAATATATAGCAATATAGCGAATATTCGAAAAAAAAAGAATATAGAGCAAAATAGCTAATATAGTGCTATAATCTTCTTTGTCTAATAGTTGTAATTTTTTTCTCATCTGAAGTCCAGATTGGAAAAAAATTTCAACTATTGAAAAAAAAGATTATAACACTATATTAGCTAAATTGCTCTATATTCGTTGTTTTTTTTTAAAATATTCGCTATATTGCTATATATTCTTGTTTTAGAATATTACGAATATTCAAAAAAACTAATATATTTGTTTTTCCAAATATTCGTAATAGTCTAAAACAAGAATATATAGCAATACAGCGAATAATCGAAAAAAACTAATGTAGAGCAAATTAGCTAATATAGTGCTATAATCGTTTTTTTCAATATGTACTTCAGATAAGAAAAAAATTACGACTATTAGACAAACAAGATTATAGCACTATATTAGTTAAATTGCTCTACATTCGTTTTTTTCGAATATTCGCTGTATTGCTATATATTCTTGTTTTAGAATATTACGAATATTTGAAAAAACTAATATATTCAATATAGTGCTATGACTCATTGTCCCACAAGCAAGAAGCAGGGAGGAATCATGTTTTTGCTTGGCAATTGAAAAATTTGCTATGAAAATTCGGTATTACGAAAATTTGCATATTACGCGACTATTACCTTGTCGATTTTTCGAGAAAAAAAATCATAGAATATAATGAATATTCGAATTCGTGAATATTCGGCGAATATTCTACAAAATATTCGCAAAAATATCGCAAATTCGAATATGACCCCTGCCGCTCATCACTATAGTAGTGTAGAACACGGTGCATTGCAGAAACATGCATAGGGAGTCCGCTGTGCTAGTGAATTCAAGGCCACCTTGAATTCCCAGTCTGCCCCTGCGTTCAATTCACACATTGCACCCTTACATAAAACTTACTCATGTGAAGGGCCTAACAGTGTAACATATCATTTAAAGCTGGATTTTAGGTGACAAAAGCTGGTTGAAAACTGGCTTACTTGCATTCCAGTAGTAAGGTATGAGAATCTGGAAGGGCTTGGCATTATGAGAACCATGTGTTTTACCTGTTTGTCTTGTTTTAAAACCTTAGGGCACAAAATAATGAAAATACTGTACGGTAAATGAAAAGCTGTAAAGTTAAAACAGCCAAGATTCAATGTTCTTTTGTATATTTCTGCACATATTTCACGTACCGTATTTAATGTCTTTATTAGTCATCAAACAACAATTTGCCTCCATTGACACAGTCTAAAATATTTAACCCCTTAAGTACTGGGCCCATTTTTTGGTTTTGCATTTTCATTTTTTTCCTCCCCACCAATACGAATACGGCATTACCAAACCCATATAGTTTTTTTTTTTTATGCTACTTAAAAATAAAAATAAATCTTAAAAAAAAAAACATTTTATTTGCATCGCTATTTTCTGACAACCAGAACTTTTTTATATTTTCATCCACAGAGCTGTATGAGCGCTTGTTTTTTGTGGGACGAACTGTAGTTTTTTTTAGTACCATATTTGTGGTATGTACAACTTTTTGATCACTATTATTCATCTTTTCAGCAGGGAAAAGGTGACAAAAAAAACTGTGAATTGTGTGTTTTTCATTTTCTCTCCATTATGGCGATCACCGCACAGCATTAAAGACAAGTATAGGACTGTTCTATTATGGCTCGGATGTTCCATTTCTCAAAATGCAGAATGCACACAGCTAAAAAAAATAATAAAAAAATAAAAACTGTGCTAAAACAGCCATTTTTTTGTCTCCTTGAATTAAAAAAAAATCATATGTATCCAACAATGTTACCAATAACAATGTCTACTCTTCCGGCAAAAAAATGAGCCTCTAGACAACACTATCGGCAGAAAAATTTAAAAAAATATGGCTTTCAAAAAATGGAGACACAAAAACATGATTTTCTTTTCAAAAATGCTGTATTATGTAAAACTGAAACCCCAAAAATTAAAATAAACAGATTTGGTATTGTTGCATCTGTAACAACCTGGTGTATAAAAACAATACAGGATCTATACTGTCAGGTGAATACCATAATAAACAAAAAATAAAACCTGGGCCAGAACAGCCATTTTTTGTTACCTTGCCTCACAAAAAGCGTACTATTGATTGATCAAAAATCATATGTGCCCCAAAATAGTACCAATAAAACTGTCTCCTCATCCTGTAGTTTTCCAAATGGGGTCACTTTTTGGAAGTTTCTACTGTAGGGGTGCATCAGGGGGTTTTCAAATTCGACATGGCAATTTAAAATTATTCCAGTGAAATCTGAATAACTTGAGGGGTGTAGTTTCTAAAACTGGGTAATTTATGGGGAGTTTATACTATGTAAGACCCACAAAGTGACTTCATAACTGAACTTGTCCTTAAAAAAGTGGGTTTTGAAAAGTTTCTTAAACATTTTAAGAATTGCTTCTAAAAGTCTAAGCCTTCTAACGTCCTAAAAAACTAAAATGTCATTGACAAAATGATGCAAACATAAAGTAGATATATGGGAAATGTAAACTATTTTATTAGGTATCACTATCTGCCTTAAAACAGTGGCGTACTGCCAATAAAGGAAGACCAAGCAGCTGCTATGAGCCCATGGCACGGGGGGCCCGGAGCACATGGAAGGCCCTTCCCACTTGTCTTTGGTCGGTTCAGTTCTGGGACCTGCTTACTTCCCCTAATGCTCCCCTCCAGGGGCGTTGCTAGTGTCTGAAGACATCTGGGGCACGAGCCCCCGTGAAGCCATGCCCAACCCCATTAAGCCACACCCTCAGGGGGGGACCTTCACAGTAGTTATTAACCCCTTTCAGCAGTCCCCCCTTCAGTGAATGGGGGACTGCTGAAAGGGGTTAATAACTACAGTGAAGGGCCTAGCCGTCTGGGCAACCCCACAGATCATCCTAACTTATGGTCAGCCTAATTTAAAATTAAGCAAACTCCCAACTATAAACTAATCACAGATTGTGCTGCTGGGATGCCAGAATCAGTTGTAATCTGTGAAGGAACCCATCAACAAGTGTAGGAAGTTGGAACCCATCAACCCCCTTGTATTTGCACCGCTACTTGCAGGCTGCACGGGCATGAGTTCAGAACTTCAGTCACTTCGGTCCGCAATTCTGTTCTGCGGCGCGTGATCCCGTGATCTCCCGCATAAGCATTCGGGGCACTGGACAAAACATCCGGGCCTCCAGCCCCGAATGTTTTGACCTAACGACTCCCCTGCTCCCCTTTTTATTGTGTGCACAGGCAGCATGTGCTGCCAATGTCCCACTCCCGATCCTCCCCTGTCTGACCAGTCCATCGGCTCCCAGGCACGCAGAATAACGATTAGCGCTCTTTTGGGCACTGCTGCAATGCACACTGGCCAATCAGCATTTAGCAGTGCAAAGCTCCTGCTGCTGATTGGCCAGTGTATTGCTGGCAGCAGGAGCAGTGCAGTAGGCGCAAGCAGAGAGAACTTTGAGGGCGTAGGTGCAGCAGTTGTATACTGCGCTGCCGCTCACGAGCTGCCTGCCTGCTCATCAGCCACCCACTGGACCAGACTGGAGAACAGTCGGTCACTGAACACAGTCAGACAACCCCCCCCCAGCATCACCCCCGGCTGCATAGAATAAACACTTCCCTGCCCCTGTTGTGTGCCACAGTAAGAATAGTAAAAAAAAGTTAATGATGTGGGGAAGGCAGCAGCAAACAAACAGAGTTACTGTGGGGTTGGAGGGGGACACTGTAGGCTCATAGATAGAGGACTAAGGAGTGACAGTGTGCTCTCCCCCCTCCTTCCCCCTTAGGTTATGCACCCTAAGCATCAGTAGCAAGGAGTTAAAGGGGTTATCCAACCCCTATAATGCCCCCCAAAATGCCCGGGCACTTCATACAGGTATTACTTAGCAAACTCTCCGGCACCCGCATCGCTGCGCGGGTGTCACGAGGGTATCTAGAGCCACGTCTGACTCCGTTATACCCGGGGTCAGGAGGTCGCAGCGGGTGGCTGCGCGCTCTATATCTAAAGATCACGTTGTTTCTTAGTGATTGTTTTCTGTGTTTGCCTTGCTATCCTTTTTGTCTCAATCAGGGATCCGTAGCTTCTCCTCCTCAGCTGTTTCTTGTCTGCCACTCCCAACCTCCTTATATTCTCCCCTCACACTTCTCTAGTTGCCAGTTATAGAGCTTCCTGCCTGGACATCTATACTGACCCACTGGAGTTGTGAATCCTGGTTGTCGTTCCAGAGTGCTACCCTCCGGATCCCTGTTGGGCTTCTTGTTGTCTCCTGTTGTCGCCCACCTGGGATTATATGTTGAGTTTGTATTGTCTGTCCTTCCCTTGGTGTTTTCCTTTAGAGCTAGTGGTGCGGACTAGTGTTCCCACCGCCCTGTTCACTATCTAGGGCTCAGCTTAGGGAAAGCCAGGGCTTTAGGCACGTGATCGGCGTACGGGTGAGGAACCCGTCTAGGGACGTCAGGGCAGCCAGGTGCCAGCCGCTAGGTGAGTCAGGGGTCACCACCTTCCCTCTCACTTGGGCAGGGCCTTCCTTGTTCCCTCCCTCTGCGTCACGTATGTGATAGTCACGCCGACCGTGATATTATAACTGGCCTTTACTTTTTGAGAAAAAAAAAATATTTTTATTTTTTTTTGGGTTGTTTTTTTTTCTCTACTTAGAATCCAATATGGATCCTTTTGCTGCCTTGGCAGAACAGCTTCAAGGCCTGTCTTTGGAGGTGGCAGGATTGAAGTCGTCTGTCCTCCAACAACAGCAGCAAATGCAGCTGACCGCACCCCCAGCGGTTACTATGGGTAACCAGGTTGTTACAGAACCCAAGATTGTTCTTCCTGACAGATTTTCTGGGGGAAGGGACAAATTTGCGACGTTCCGTGAGGCCTGCAAATTATACTTTAAGTTGCGCCCTTACTCCTCAGGTAATGAAGAACAGCGGGTTGGGAATGTCATTTCCCTGCTTCAGGGGGACCCACAATCCTGGGCGTTCTCGTTACCCCCTGGTTCCCAGGCTCTCCGGTCAGTGGAGGGATTTTTTGGGGCTTTGGGTCTCATATATGATGACCCTGACCGAGTCGCCCTGGCTGAGTCGAAGCTACGGAGACTCCTACAGGGAGATCGGTCAGCAGAGGAATATTGCTCAGAGTTCCGTAGGTGGGCTACGGATACTCAGTGGAACGACCCGGCTCTCAGGAGTCAGTTCTGCTCTGGATTATCTGAAAGGGTTAAGGATGCACTGGCGCTGTATGAGACCCCCCTTTCCCTTGATGCTGTTATGTCCCTCTCTATCAGAATAGATAGGCATCTTAGGGAGAGATCGAAAATTCCTGAGCAATTGGTTACCTCTCCCAAGCAACAACTAGTCTGTACTGACTTAGATGAGCCTATGCAGCTAGGCGGAACTTCTCGTCAGGTCCGTCCTCCTGAGGTTCGCCGTAGGGAAGGGGCTTGTTTTTTCTGTGGGGGGAAGGGTCATTTCATTAATGTCTGTCCCTCCTTTCTCAAAAACAAAAGACCGTCGGAAAACTACTAACCCCAGGCTGTGCGGAGGATGTCAGCCGGGGGGTATACGTTTCCTCCATACGAACATCTCAATTTGTGTTACCAGCGGTTATTGTTTTTGGTGTTAAGACGGAGTCTATTTCTTTTTTTCTAGACAGTGGAGCAGGGGTAAATTTGATAGATGCCCATTTTGCCCGCACTATGGGTTTGTCTCTCTGTACGCTGCAGAGACCTATTCCCGTATTCGCTATAGATTCGGCTCCTCTGTCTCAGAGAAACCTCACCCACATTGTTCATAATTTACACCTTCGGGTAGGGGACCACCATAATGAGTGTCTTTCATGTTACGTTCTGGAGGGCCTTCCCTCTCCTGTGGTATTGGGTCTTCCCTGGTTGGTAGCGCACAATCCAGTGGTGGATTGGCAGGCCAGGGAGATATTGGAGTGGAGTGAGCATTGCAGAGAGAATTGCTTAAATAACAATTGCTTAATCGCCTCCATAGCTTCCCTACCTACATTTATTTCGGACTTTGAGGACGTTTTTTCTGAAAAGGGTTGTCAGAAGCTACCACCTCATCGTCCTTATGATTGCCCGGTTAACCTGATTCCCGGTGCAAAATTACCCAAGTACAGGTTGTATAATCTTTCGGGTCCCGAGAGACAAGCCATGAAAGATTATATCTCCGAGAGTCTGGCTAAGGGACACATCAGACCCTCTTCTTCACCCGTGGCTGCAGGATTTTTCTTTGTTAAAAAGAAAGATGGGGGCCTGCGTCCTTGCCTAGATTTCCGTGAGCTAAACCAGATAACCATCCGAGACCCATACCCTCTTCCTCTCATTCCTGACCTTTTTAATCAGATTGCGGGTGCTAGGTGGTTCTCCAAACTTGATCTTAGGGGGGCCTACAATCTGATTCGTATCAGGGAAGGGGATGAGTGGAAGACAGCTTTTAACACCCCTGAGGGGCATTATGAAAATCTAGTTATGCCTTTCGGTCTGACCAATGCCCCCGCTGTCTTCCAACATTTCGTTAATGATATTTTTAGTCATCTCATCGGCAGGTTTGTAGTCATATACCTAGATGATATCTTAATTTATTCGGCTGATCTGAAAACACATGAGGTGCATGTCAGGCAAGTACTGCAGGTCCTACGGACGAATAGATTATATGCGAAAATTGAAAAATGTGTCTTCGCCGTTCAGGAAATACAGTTCCTGGGATATCTATTATCTGCTTCAGGTTTCCGTATGGATCCTGGGAAGGTCCAGGCAATTTTAGATTGGGATCTTCCTGAGAACCTTAAAGCCCTACAACGGTTTTTGGGTTTCGCTAATTTCTATAGAAAGTTCATTAAAAATTATTCAGTGATCGTTAAACCCCTTACCGACATGACTAGGAAGGGGACTGATTTTTCTAAATGGTCTGACGCCGTGAAAAATGCATTTTCCTCTCTAAAAGAGAGGTTTACCTTGGCACCTGTTCTAATTCAACCTGATGTCTCCCAGCCTTTTATTGTTGAGGTGGATGCGTCAGAGGTGGGAGTGGGGGCTGTATTGTCTCAGGGTCCATCTCCTGGCAAATGGCGCCCTTGCGCTTTCTTTTCCAAAAAATTATCTTCTGCAGAGAAGAACTATGATGTTGGAAATAGGGAACTGTTGGCGATTAAGCTGGCGCTTGAAGAGTGGCGTCACTTCTTAGAGGGAGCAATCCACCCCGTCACGGTGATTACGGATCCCAAAAACCTTCTGTACCTAGAATCGGCTAAGCGTCTTACCCCTAGACAAGCCAGGTGGTCGCTATTCTTTACCAGATTTAACTTTGTAATCACCTATCGTCCTGGGGCAAAAAATACCAAGGCAGACGCGTTATCTCGTAGTTTCCCTGGAGGGGGTAATGCTAGTGATCCGGTACCTATTTTACAAAGAGGAGTGGTTATCTCTGCTGTACACTCTGTTCTAGAGGGAAAGGTGTTAGAGGCCCAGGGGGACGCCCCGGCCTTTTGCCCCTCAGAGAAATTGTTTGTACCGTTAAACCTGCGTCTTGAATTATTAAAAGAACATCATAATTCGGCACTTGCTGGGCACCCGGGTAGTAAAGCAACCTTGGAGCTATTATCTCGTCGTTTTTGGTGGCCAAGGTTGCGTCAGGATGTAATGGATTTCGTGTCTACTTGCTCTACTTGTGCACGCGCGAAAGTCTCTCATACACGTCCAGCAGGGTCTTTATTGCCATTTTTTATCCCCAATAGGCCATGGACACATCTGTCAATGGATTTCATCACTGACTTACCGTTGTCTGCGGGTAAAACAGTTATTTTGGTAGTAGTAGACAGGTTTAGCAAAATGGTACACTTTATTGCGCTACCCGCACTTCCTAATGGTAAAACTCTTGCTCAGGTGTTTATCAGTGAAATCGTGAAGCTTCACGGGGTCCCTTCCGATGTGGTTTCGGATCGGGGAACCCAGTTTATTTCTAAGTTTTGGAAAGCTTTTTGTTCCCGTTTGGGGGTGCACTTGTCCTTTTCCTCAGCTTTCCATCCTCAGTCGAATGGACAGACTGAGCGTACCAACCAAAACCTAGAAACATATTTAAGGTGTTTTGTGTCTGAAAACCAAGAGTTGTGGTCATCATATTTACCGTTAGCTGAGTTTGCCATAAATAATCATTATCAGGAGTCCACTGGCAAGTCACCATTCCTTGGTGCATACGGTTTTCATCCCCAATTTTGTACTTTCAAAGAGGGGGGGTCTTCTGGGGTTCCCGAAGAGGAAAGGTTTTCTTCATCTCTTTCATCGGTATGGCAGAAGGTGCAAGTTAACTTGAAAAAGATGAGTGGTAAATATAAATGCATGGCCGATAAGAAACGGTCGCCAGGTCCGGACCTAGGAGTGAATGACTATGTGTGGTTGTCTACTAGGAATATTAAGTTGAAGGTTCCCTCTTGGAAACTGGGCCCTATGTTCATTGGTCCTTATAAAATAGTAGCCGTTATTAACCCTGTGGCTTTTCGCTTGGAGCTACCTCAGACTTTTAAGATCCATAACGTCTTCCATAAATCGTTACTCAAGAAGTATGTTCCACCTCTAGAACCATCACCACTGCCACCTCCTCCTGTTATTGTGGATGGTAATCTGGAGTTTCAAATAGCCAGAATTGTTGATTCTCGTCGGGTCCGCCGCTCTCTTCAGTATCTGGTGCATTGGAGGGGTTACGGTCCCGAGGAAAGAATGTGGGTTCCAGCGTCAGAGGTAAACGCCAACAGGTTAATTCAGACTTTCCATACCTCTCATCCGGAGAGACCTGGTCCTGAGTGTCCGGAGGCCCCTCGTGAAAGGGGGGGTACTGTCACGAGGGTATCTAGAGCCACGTCTGACTCCGTTATACCCGGGGTCAGGAGGTCACAGCGGGTGGCTGCGTGCTCTATATCTAAAGATCACGTTGTTTCTTAGTGATTGTTTTCTGTGTTTGCCTTGCTATCCTTTTTGTCTCAATCAGGGATCCGTAGCTTCTCCTCCTCAGCTGTTTCTTGTCTGCCACTCCCAACCTCCTTATATTCTCCCCTCACACTTCTCTAGTTGCCAGTTATAGAGCTTCCTGCCTGGACATCTATACTGACCCACTGGAGTTGTGAATCCTGGTTGTCGTTCCAGAGTGCTACCCTCTGGATCCCTGTTGGGCTTCTTGTTGTCTCCTGTTGTCACCCACCTGGGATTATATGTTGAGTTTGTATTGTCTGTCCTTCCCTTGGTGTTTTCCTTTAGAGCTAGTGGTGCGGACTAGTGTTCCCACCGCCCTGTTCACTATCTAGGGCTCAGCTTAGGGAAAGCCAGGGCTTTAGGCACGTGATCGGCGTACGGGTGAGGAACCCGTCTAGGGACGTCAGGGCAGCCAGGTGCCAGCCGCTAGGTGAGTCAGGGGTCACCACCTTCCCTCTCACTTGGGCAGGGCCTTCCTTGTTCCCTCCCTCTGCGTCACGTATGTGATAGTCACGCCGACTGTGATAGCGGGTGACGCTAGGGAGGCTCGTTTTCTGGCTGTACACAAACCGTATTGGCTGCACACAAACCCCCCCCCCCCTTCCCGGGCATAAGTATTACCTGTATGCGGTTTCCAGGCATTTTGTGGGGCATAACAGGGGTTGGATAACCCCTTTAACCTTTAGGATACCAGAGATCGAGATCTCGGCCGAGATCCTCAATCAAGATGGCAGCCGGCAGCCCGTCGCGAGCAAATGGAGGAGGTAAGTAAAATTGTTTTTGTTTTTTTTACACTATTTCTGGTTATGCTATCTTTATGAACTGATATTTTGGGACTGGACCTTTCTTTTTAGTGCTGATGTACGGCTGCTTTTTAAAGTTTTTTTTGTAACAGCAGCTGCTGTATGCCGCTGTTCCCCCGCTTACCGCCGTGGTCCTGGGCGCCGTATTCAGTGTAATCCTTTCCGTCCACTGCTGCAGTCCTGGACTGTCTTGATGCACGTGCTATGGTTCTGAGAATTCCGCTCCACAGTTTCCACTCAGCCCTGGCCACAGCATTCTTGCTGCTGGTTTCTTGTTACACTCAGTCTCAGTCTATCCCCACCATCAGGGGTACTGTGAAGAATCGAGGGGTTCACTTAGACAACGCACTTAGAGGAGGTGGGACATGTGGCACAGTGGGTTCACACCCGTTGGTTCGTGACACTGTCACGAAAAGTGATGCTTTGTACAATGTCTGAGGACAACTTTGTCAATTTGGGTGTCACTATGCCACCTACTTCTCTGAAAACAATCTCTGAGATGACACTGGGTAAGGCAGTACAGAGAAAGCATTTTGGACCAGTTCCGGCCACTGTTCCAAACTGTCTGCCCAGAAGTCCTTGGGTTATGGAAACACAATATGCACCAAAGAAAGGCCACCACTTGTAAAGGGAGGGACTGCAGCACCAGCAACTTGGCCAGGAGCATGTTCAGCTTCAGCTGTCTTTTTGCAATTGCTTTGGTGATCGATTTCTGATGAAATTACTGATGGGGAGTAGGAGGAGAAGGAGCATCAGGACCAGTAGATGATGGGAAGGAAAGACAGCTCCCTTTGGCTGAGGTGGTGGAGCCTTGACTGCAGGAAAAGGTGTGTGGGCCTTTGGGTGATGCAGTGGTTGGAACCCTGGCTATGCTTCACCTTTTGCCATATTCGGCAAATTTCCATGTTCACCTCCTCCAGTGGCTTGATGAAAAACTGACACACCACCGAGAATGGCATTTCCCCCCCCAACACTGCACTGACTGCATGCTACTGCTGCTTTCGCGAACCCATGCACCACTACTTTTCAGGCAGGTAGACTACTGCAAAGCTCGCGCTTAACCCCGGGCATGTTCGGCTCCCGACCTCACACTGCTGCCACCCTGCTGACTCATGGCCATGCTACTACCCTGCTGGCACAGCCGCTGACTCATGCGCAAGCTGCCACCCTCTTCTCCTGATAATGATGAAGCCCCTTCTCCACCTGGCTCCCAAGTGCGATCGGCTACATAATCATCCACTACTGTCTGCACGTTATTCATGTCGCCCTCAATGGTCTCAGGGACAGGAGCCTAACTACTCACAAAACTTTTCTCAGGGCCCTTTGAGGAGGTCACTTTATTTGTCAGTCGCCAGGACTACGGGATGAACAAGGTCATGCCACTGTTTCATGTCCCGAAACAGATGCTGCTAAATCTGGCTGGCCAGGGGACAGTAGAAGTGGCACCTACATCTCACGGCCACATTCGCACTGAACTGGAGGAGGAGGAGGACATTCAAACACAAGCAATGCGTAAAGAAATGGGTGGTTTTTCTACACAGGTGAAAGGAGAGGAGGAGCAAAAGCAGCTGGAGGAGCTACAGGGCGATGAGCAAGATGAGGCAGATGACCCAGACACACCGTGGCAGTATGCAGTAGAGATGGAGACAGGGAGTCCCTCCGAGTCACTTGTGCAAATGGCCCGATGCATGCTCAGTTGCTTGCATAGTGACAGCCGAATTGTCACCATTCGGCAGAAGGATGACTACTGGCTCGCCACCATGTTAGACTCTCCAAAATGAGGTCATTTTTTCCACCTGCTGTGAGGGAGGACAAATTGAACTACTATTGAGACATCCTATGTAGTCAGTTAGCCACTGTCCATGTGCGCCATTGCCCATCCTCGCACAGGTCTGACCGGGGGGGCCCTTTCCACTCATGTTCCACTGCCATGGCTGCTGGCAGGTGGTGGGGGGCAGGAGCAGTACCATCTCCATCAGCAGCAACTTAAGTCTAGAGTCAGCAGCTAGACATGGGGCAGAACCTGAACCAGCAGGTTGTGGCATACTTTGACTGCACCCTGCCACCCCACATCGAAGATCCCCTGGACGACTGAGCAGCCAAACTTGATTTGTGGCCGCAACTGGCCGAGTTTGCCCTGGACAAGCTTTCCTGCCCGGCTAGTAGTGAGACATCAGAACAGGTGTTTAGTGAGGCGGGGGCCATAGTTACCCCAAGGAGAACTCGCCTGTCCACCCAAAATACTGACCTTTGTGAAGATAAATCAACCGTTGATCAGACGGGATTTCCACACACCAGTGCCTGATGCATCAGACTAGATCATCTATGGTGCCACGCCCAAACTTTGTCAAAAGAGACCTGTTTCTTCTGGCTACCTGCTTCAGCTACTATTCTGATGCTGCCACTCGCTTGATGCCAGGTGCTCCACCATCTTCAGCTGGTACTGGTATTGCCTCCCACCTCCCCACTCTGTCACTGGGTCACTCTGTGATCTCCTCATGTTGCTGCCACCTCACCACTCTGTGACTGGGCCACTGTTTTGACAACTCATGCTATTCCTTGTGTGATTTCTCCTGCGATTCCCACCCTCACCACTCTGTGACTGTGTTGACTCCTCATGCGATACCTCATGCAATTCCCAACCTCATCACTCTGTGACTAGGCCACTGTGTTGACTCCCCATGCTGTTGCCACCTCACCACTCGGTCATGGGGGCACTACTTGTTTCAGCGTGTAACAGAACAGGTTCTGTAGAAATCTATGTGGAATCAGCTAACAACGGTGTAAAAGGAGTACACTTCTTCTTGACGCTAACATTGACCTTTAAGGTTGAGTTCACACTAGAGTTATTTGATCAGAGACTTTTGGAATACTAAAACCTACAGTTGTGTTCAAAATGATTCAACCCCCAATGCTGTAAAGGGTTTTAGGGAAGTTAGTGTACATTTGTAATTGTGTTCAGAATGAAATCTTACAAGGACTTTTTAAAGAACCAAATGCAACTAAAATGACATCAATTGTTTTTATAATACAGTATTAAATGTTTTTTTTTTGTGATTTCTTCATTGACACAATTATTCAACCCCTTAAAGACTACCACTCTTAACCTCTTAAGGACACATGACGTACCGGTACGTCATGATGCCCTGGTACTTAAGGACACATGACGTACCGGTACGTCATGTGTTGTTCCGATCACTGCCGCCCGGCCGGCAGTGATCGGAACCCGGTGCCTGCTCAAATCATTGAGCAGGCACCTAGGCTAAATGCGCGGGGGGGTCCCGTGACCCCCCCATGTCGGCGATCGCGGCAAACCGCAGGTCAATTCAGACCTGCGGTTTGCTGCGATTTCTGCAGTTTCTGGTCCCCGCGGTCCCTGACCGCGGGGATCAGAAACTTTTTATGCCTAAAAAAAGTTTTATTCACCCCCCCCTGCACCCCCGAATGATTTTTAGGGTGGCGGGAGGTGCAGGGGGAGGGTTGCGGGCGGTGTGGGAGGCGGGCGGTGCGGCAGGCGGGATCGCGATCCCCCGCCCGCCTCCCCTTGAAAATTTATTGGTGTTCAGTGGGTATACCAGGGTGCCAGCACATTGCTGGCACCCTGGTATAAACGGCTGACATCTGCGATGCGATGTCAGCCGTTTAACCCTTTCCATACAGCGGTCCGTACGGACCGCTGTATGGAAAAAGTTAACAGCGCAGGGAGCTCCCTCCCTCTCCCATCGGGGGGCTGCTGTGCCTTTGCAGCCCCCCGATGGAGAGGGAGAGAGCCCCCAGACAGCCCCCCGAGAGATCCCCTCCTTACCCTTCCCCGTCTGCGAAGTTCTGAGCAGACGGGGAAGGTTCCCATGGCAACAGGACGCCTCTCAGGCGTCCTGCTGTCCATGGTGCTGAACAGATCTGTGCTGAAAGGCATAGATCTGTTCAGTGTAAGTAAAATACAGTGCAGTACAATATATATTGTTCTGTACTGTATTATACAGACATCAGACCCACTGGATCTTCAAGAACCAAGTGGGTCTGGGTCAAAAAAAAAGTGAATAAAAGTGAAAAAAAAGTAAAAATCAAAAAACACATTTATCACTGATAAAAAATGAAAAAAATAAAATTCCCTACACATGTTTGGTATCGCCGCGTCCGTAACGACCTGATCTATAAAACGGTCATGTTACTTTACCCGAACGGTGAACACCATAAAAATAAAAAATAAAAAACTATGATGAAATTAAAATTTTGCCCACCTTACTTCCCAAAAAAGGTAATAAAAGTGATCAAAAAAGTCGCATGTACGCCAAAATTGTAACAATCAAACCGTCATCTCATCCCGCAAAAATCATACCCTACCCAAGATAATCGCCCAAAAACTGAAAAAACTATGGCTCTTAGACTATGGAGACACTAAAACATCATTTTTTTTGTTTCAAAAATGAAATCATTGTGTAAAACTTCCATAAATAAAAAAAAAGTATACATATTAGGTATCGCCGCGTCCGTATCGCCCGGCTCTATAAAAATATCACATGATCTAACCCCTCAGATGACCACCGTAAAAAAATAAAAATAAAAACGGTGTAAAAAAAGCCATTTTTTGTCATCTTACGTCACAAAAAGTGTAATAGCAAGCAATCAAAAAGTCATATGCACCCCAAAATAGATGCCAATCAAACCGTCATCTCATCCCGCAAAAAATGAGACCCTACTTAAGATAATCGCCCAAAAACTGAAAAAACTATGGCTCTTAGACTATGGAGACACTAAAACATTTTTTTTGGTTTTAAAAATGAAATCATTGTGTAAAACTTACATAAATAAAAAAAATTGTATACATATTAGGTATCGCCGCGTCCGTGACAACCTGCTCTATAAAATTACCACATGATCTAACCTGTCAGATGAATGTTGTAAATAACAAAAAAAAAAACGGTGCCAAAAAAGCTATTTCTTGTTACCTTGCCGCACAAAAAGTGTAATATAGAGCAACCAAAAATCATATGTACCCTAAACTAGTACCAACAAAACTGCCACCCTATCCCGTAGTTTCTAAAATGGGGTCACTTTTTTGGAGTTTCTACTCTAGGGGTGCATCAGGGGGGCTTCAAATGGGACATGGTGTAAAAAAAAACAGTCCAGCAAAACCTGCCTTCCAAAAACCGTATGGCATTCCTTTCCTTCTGCGCCCTGCCGTGTGCCCGTACAGCGGTTTACGACCACATATGGGGTGTTTCTGTAAACTACAGAATTAGGGCCATAAATAATGAGTTTTGTTTGGCTGTTAACCCTTGCTTTGTAACTGGAAAAAAAATATTAAAATGGAAAATCTGCCAAAAAAGTGAAATTTTGAAATTGTATCTCTATTTTCCATTAAATCTTGTGCAACACCTAAAGGGTTAACAAAGTTTGTAAAATCAGTTTTGAATACCTTGAGGGGTGTAGTTTCTTAGATGGGGTCACTTTTATGGAGTTTATAATCTAGGGGTGCATCCGGGGGGCTTCAAATGGGACATGGTGCCAAAAAAACAGTCCAGCAAAATCAGCCCTCCAAAAACCAAACGGCACACCTTTCACTCTACGCCCCGCTGTGTGCCCGTACAGTAGTTTACGGCCACATATTGGGTGTTTCTGTAAACAGCAGAGTCAGGGCAATAAAGATACAGTCTTGTTTGGCTGTTAACCCTTGCTTTGTTAGTGGAAAAAATGGGTTAAAATGGAAAATTAGGCAAAAAAAATGAAATTCTCAAATTTCATCGCCATTTGCCAATAACTCTTGTGCAACACCTAAAGGGTTAACGACGTATGTAAAATCAGTTTTGAATACCTTGAGGGGTGTAGTTTCTTAGATGGGATCACTTTTAGGGAGTTTCTCCTCTAGGGGTGCATCAGGGGGCTTCAAATGGGACATGGTGTAAATAAACCGGTCCATAAAAATCAGCCTTCCAAAAACCATACGGCGCACCTTTCCCTCTACGCCCCGCTGTGTGGCCGTACAGTAGTTTACGGCCACATATTGGGTGTTTCTGTAAACGGTAGAGTCAGGGCAATAAAGATACAGTCTTGTTTGGCTGTTAACCCTTGGTTTGTTAGTGGAAAAAATGGGTTAAAATGAAAAATTAGACAAAAAAATGAAATTCTCAAATTTCCTCCCCATTTGCCAATAACTCTTGTGCAACACCTAAAGGGTTAACAACGTATGCAAAATCAGTTTTGAATACCTTGAGGGGTGTAGTTTCTTAGATGGGGTCATTTTTGGGTGGTTTCTATAATGTAAGCCTCGCAAAGTGACTTGAGACCTGAACTGGTCCCTAAAAATTGAGTTTTTGTAAATTTCTGAAAAATTTCAAGATTTGCTTCTAAACTTCTAAGCCCTATAACATCCCCAAAAAATAAAATATCATTCCCAAAACAATTCAAACATGAAGTAGACATATGGGGAATGTAAAGTCATCACAATTTTTGGGGGTATTACTATGTATTACAGAAGTAGAGAAACTGAAACTTTGAAATTTGCAAATTTTTCCAAATTTTTGTTAAATTAGGTATTTTTTGGTGCAAAAAAAATTATTTTTTTGACTCCATTTTACCAGTGTCATGAAGTACAATATGTGACGAAAAAACAATCTCAGAACGGCCTGGATAAGTCAAAGCGTTTTAAAGTTATCAGCACTTAAAGGGACTCTGGTCAGATTTTCAAAAAATGGCCTGGTCCTAAGGTGTAAAAAGGCTGTGTCCTTAAGGGGTTAAGAACAGAGGTTCATTCAAGTGTTTTCGATCAGGTATTGAAAACACCTGTGGATGTCAAGGAGCAGCAATCAAGCATAATAAGCACCAATTAGGCAGATTTAAAAGGACTGTGATACTCACTCCTTATAGACATTTACTGGTGTGTTTACAAACATGGTGAAGTCAAGAGAATGGTCCAGGTAGACAAGAGAAGAGGTGATTTCTCTTCACAGGAAGGGCAATGGCTATAAGAAGATTGCAAAGATGTTAAACATACCAAGAGACACCATAGGAAACATCATTCGCAAATTCAAGGCAAAGGGCACTGTTGAAACGCTACCTGGTCGTGGCAGAAAGAAGATGCTGACTTCGACTGCTGTGCGCTACCTGAAGCGCAAAGTGGAGAAAAGTCCCCGTGTGACTGCTGAAGAACTGAAAAAAGATTTGTCAGTTGTGGGTACTGAAGTTTCAGCTCAGACAATAAGGCGCACACAGCGTAATGAAGGCCTCCATGCCAGAACTCCCAGGCGCACCCCCTTGCTGTCTCCAAAGAATAAGAAGAGTCGACTGCAGTATGCCAAAAGTCATGTGGACAAACCACAAAAGTTTTGGGATAGTGTTCTGTGGACTGATGAAACAAAATTAGAACTGTTTTGGCCCATGGATCAACGCTATGTTTGGAGGAGGAAGAACAAGGCCTATGAAGAAAAGAACACCTTGCCTACTGTGAAGCATGGTGGGGGGTCAATCATGCTTTGGGGCTGTTTTGCTTCTACAGGTACAGGGAAGCTTCAGCGTGTGCAAGGTACCATGAATTCTCTTCAGTACCAGGAGATATTGGATGAAAATGTGATGCAGTCCGTCACAAACCTGAGGCTTGGGAGACGTTGGACCTTTCAACAGGACAATGATTCCAAGCATACCTCCAAGTCCACTAGAGCATGGTTGCAGATTAAAGGCTGGGAAATTTTGAAGTGGCCATCGCAGTCACCAGACTTAAATCCGATTGAGAACCTCTGGTGGGACTTAAAGAAAGCAGTTGCAGCGCGCAAGCCTAAGAATGTGACTGAACTGGAGGCTTTTGCCCATGAAGAATGGGCGAAGATACCCATAGATCGCTGTAAGACACTTGTGTCAAGCTATGCTTCACGTTTAAAAGCTGTTATAACTGGAAAAGGATGTTGTACTAAGTACTAAGATTGAATGTCACTTGGGGGTTGAACAAAACTGATAATGATGTGAGCACAGAAAAGACATTTCTGGTTATTTCATTATAAATGTTATGTTATATTTGTCTGACTTACAAGTGCCTCTTTGATTTAATTGTAAACAAGATGACTGAAATTATCAAAATCAATGTCAAACTGGCCAAAACACTCAATTTCAGTGGGGGTTGAATAATTTTGAACACAACTGTATCAACTCTAGTGGAGTAGCAGCATCAATAACTGCCATATCACCAACATTACGGGCAAAATTGACCACTATATGCCCTTAGACATTTGGATGTAACAACAGTTGTGCCTTATAGTTGTCTCTTAAAGGCTCTTAAGGCTCTTAATTGATATTTTTTATCTATTTTTAACTGTTCTCATTTTATGGTTTGAGCGATATTATTAATTATCCTTTGGTTTTATTTACATTCCGCACTGTTGTTCTACTGTAGAATGTATTACAGGTTGGTTGCTGATACCACCCAAGAGACTAGTTAACGATACTATACTATATATTATCGATCTATTGCAGTTATATAGAGGGTGATATATTAGATCACCATCCCTATAGACTACCTTTGCCTTTTCTAAATTGTTTTTATTTACCGTAATTTATTTTATTGTTTATTGTATTTAGTGCTCAATAAATTGTTCATAAGTAACACCTCCAGGTGGTGCCAAGTGTATGAGTGCCCATCCATACCACTATTTTTTCCTAGTATATCCATTGATTAGGGTGCATCAATAGTTTAGAGTACCTACCCATAATTAGTAAGGGGTGAGCCGTCCTATAGACACATTCTTTTTTTCCTCATTTCTCTCTGGCACTCTTCTGGCCATTTGTTTACCTGCAATAACAACAATCTCCGTCCCTCCCCCTGCTCTGCAAAGGGAGTGGAATACAAGTGCTGCAGTGAGCGACATGTCTGCCTGCTGGCAGACTCAGAAGCATGTTGTATTTGTAGGACTACAAGTCCCAGCTGTACAATGACACGGCTGATACACACAGGATCTTCCCCCTGTTCTTGTGCAATGCTCTGCAGAACTCCTCTGACAACTCCTGTGCCTAGCATTTGTCTCCTCACTGCCTGCAGCTTCTCAGTAAGTCCTTCAGCCCTGAGTCTGTGCAACTGAAGGGGTTAATGTTTTTCCTCAAGAATCCAGGGAGAGAGCAATAAGCAGCAGCCGGCAGTGCAGGGGGCGTGGCCAGCACAGTGACATCTTGTGTACAGGCACAAATCTGCTCTCTCAGGCTTGTGAACAAAACATCATCAGAGCAGGGAGAGAAGCTGACATCACAGGTCATGTGACCCTCAGTGAAATCTGAAAAACCAGCAACTGGCGATAAAGTAAGTGAATTGTAAAGTTCTTTCATTTGCCTAGTTAAAACATACAAAGAACAAAAAAAAATACTCAGACAACCCCCTTAATCTGATTGTAAACCGGTTCCTTAAGTCTTCCACCCAACTGCAAGATGTCTTGAAAATGGTCAGGAAACTGTGCATGCACTTCAGCCACTCATACCCTGCAAAACACTCCCTCCCTAGCTGCAAATGTAGAATGGTGTTCCCCAACATCGCCTCATATGCGATGTTTCCACACTTTGAAACTCCACCCTCCACATATTGGACCGACTATATGAGCAGAGGAAGGCTGTAAACAATTGCAAATGACCAGATGCGTGCTGAGTTGCTTGTGTAGTAACAGCCGTATTACCACCATTCGGCAGAGGGATAACTACTGGCTCTCCATTATGTTAGACCCTCGCTACCATGCCAAAATGGGGGCTTTTTTTTTTACAACTGCTGAGAGGGATGAAAACTCAACTACTATCAAGACGTCCCATGTAGTCTCTTGGTTGCTGCCTACTGTATGTGCGCCATCGCCCATCCTCACAAAAATCTGACCGGGGTGATCCCCTGCACTCACACTCCACTGCCTTGACTGTTGGAGGGGGGTGGGGGGTCAGGAGCAGCACCAGCTCCATCAACAGAAACTTAAAGAGTAACTAAGCTTTTATAATAATTTTTTATATTTTGTCCCTAATCCAATAAAAAAAAGTCTAATATACAGTACAGACCAAAAGTTTGGACACACACATTCAAAGAGTTTTCTTTATTTTCATGACTATGAAAATTGTAGATTCACACTGAAGGCATCAAAACTATGAATTAACACGTGGAATTATATACATAACAAACAAGTGTGAAACAACTGAAATATGTCATATTCTAGGTTCTTCAAAGTAGCCACCTTTTGCTTTGATTACTGCTTTGCACACTCTTGGCATTCTCTTGATGAGCTTCAAGAGGTAGTCCCCTGAAATGGTTTTCACTTCACAGGTGTGCCCTGTCAGGTTTAATAAGTGGGATTTCTTGCCTTATAAATGGGGTTGGGACCATCAGTTGTGTTGAGGAGAAGTCAGGTGGATACACAGCTGATAGTCCTACTGAATAGACTGTTAGAATTTGTATTATGGCAAGAAAAAAGCAGCTAAGTAAAGAAAAACGAGTGGCCATCATTACTTTAAGAAATGAAGGTCAGTCAGTCAGCCAAAAAATTGGGAAAACTTTGAAAGTAAGGGCTATTTGACCATGAAGGAGAGTGATGGGGTGCTGCGCCAGATGACCTGGCCTCCATAGTCACCGGACCTGAACCCAATCGAGATGGTTTGGGGTGAGCTGGACCGCAGAGTGAAGGCAAAAGGACCAACAAGTGCTAAGCATCTCTGGGAACTCCTTCAAGACTGTTGGAAGACCATTTCAGGGGAATACCTCTTGAAGCTCATCAAGAGAATGCCAAGAGTGTGCAAAGCAGTAATCAAAGCAAAAGATGGCTACTTTGAAGAATCTAGAATATTACATATTTTCAGTTGTTTCACACTTGTTTGTTATGTATATAATTCCACATGTGTTAATTCATAGTTTTGATGCCTTCATAGTCATGAAAATAAAGAAAACTCTTTGAATGAGAGGTGTGTCCAAACTTTTGGTCTGTACTGTACTTTATTTATTAATGTTCTATTTTTACTACACTTTTACATCCCTAAAGTGCAGCATTCAGTGTGCTGACAGCTTAGCGGTGTACGGAGTACGGAGTACTCATTTTATGAATGAGCAGCAGCAGAGCAGGGAGTACGGGCAGGAGCGCTAATTGCTGCTCCTTCCTGTGTTCCCCGGACAATTACCAACGCTTGGCATAGTACATGGGTACCCTGTACCCATGTGCTATGCCAGGATTAGCTAAGGGGAGCGGGCTCCTGCTTCTGCCTGCTCCGCTAAGCTAAGAAAATTGCATGACAGTTCTCTTAGCTTAGCGGAGCAGGCAGAATCAGGAGCAGGAACCCGCTCCGCTCAGCTAATCCTGGTATAGTACATGGGTACCGGGTACCCATAAACTATGGCAAGAGTTAGTAATTGTCCGGGAAGCACGGGCAGGAGCAGCAATGAGCGCTCCTGCCCGTACTCTATGTGCTGCTGTTGCCCATTCATAAAATGAGTACACCGTACACCGCTGAGCTGTCAGTAGTGTAGGGGGAACTGAGTTTTAAGTGCACACTGAATGGTGCGCTTTAGGGATTGTGGGTTTTTGCTCTGGTAGACAGGCTAGCGGACACAGTATAGAGGCAATCACAAAGTCTTTAACTTAAACAGTTTGGTGTTTGTTCACATATAAGGAAAAACAAAATGACCGTTCACAGTCTTGGTGTTTGTTCACACCATGCAATGTCCATAGAACACAATCTTCAGCTGGTTAGCAGTTTTCCATCCACAGTCCACAGCAGGCTTTAGGGGCCTGTTTCCCGGCATGCAGCTCTCAACCCTTTAGCATGGCACAAATTCACAGGTCCCAAAACACAGAGACTCCCCAGCTTCTCTGTCAGATGGAGGATAAACCACACCCAGCTGAGACTGCTGGCTGGGTTTTATATAGGCCAAAAAAGACTCGGCCTGAAGCGTGGGGGGTAGCCACCCACCCTGCACTTTGGCTACTCCCAGTAAGAGCCGGCCCGGATCGGCTTTACAGCCATACTAACAACAAAACCTTGTCAGTCAGCACTAGCTGCCACTGACACTTAAAACTACCGGCTCTCACCTCACCGAGGCCAGGAATCTTGGTGACACATACCTTCCATCAATGACGGCCCCTTGGGCCTTCCGACATACCTCCCCCCTTTGTTCAACCCTGAGGGGATGAAAACCTGCCAGAAGTATACCCGGGACAGGGCATCTGCGTTTCCCTGTAACCTGCCTGCCCTATGTTCCACGGAAAACTTGAAGTTTTGTAAAGATAAGAACCATCTGGTGACCCTAGCATTCCTCTCTTTTGGCTTGGCTCATCCACTTGAGAGGGGAGAGGCCGGTCACCAGACGGAACTTTCTTCCCAACAGATAATAGCGGAGAGACTCGAGTGCCCACTTGATGGCCAGGAACTCTCTCTCCACTATACTGTACCTAGTCTCGGCTGGGGTAAGTTTGCGGCTCAGGAAAAACAACAGGATGTTCCTCCCCATTGATGTCCTGAGAGAGTATAGCTCCGAGGCCTACTTCAGAGTCATCGGTCTGTACCACAAATCCTCTCTTGAAGTCAGACTTCCAAGTGGAGAAAGCCTTTTCCGCCTGCTCATTCCACTGAGCTGTCACTGACTTGCGTCCCTTCAAAAGGCCTGTCAATGGTGCGGCGACTGTAGCAAAATTGGGGACAAACCTCATATAGTACCCCTCCAAACCCAGGAATGACTTTACTTGCCGAGTAGTGACAGGTCGGGGCCAATTCCATATTCCCTCAATTTTGTTCACCTGAGGTTTAATAATTCAGCGCCCAATTACATACCCCAGGTACTTGGTCTCTTCTAACCCTATCGTGCACTTTTTTGGGTTAGCGGTTAAGCCAGCCTTCCTAAGGGAGTCCACTACAGCCTGTATTTTAGGTAGGTGACTTTCCCAGTCGGTGCTGTGGATAACGATATCGTCCAGGTACGCCGAAGCGTACCGACGATGTGGACAGAGTACAATGTCCATTAGACTTTGAAACGTGGCGAGAGTGCCATGTAGACCAAAGGGTAATACCTTGTACTGATTCATCCCCTCTGGCGTAATGGAAGCCGTTTTATCCTTGGCAGCCTCCGTCAAGGGTACCTGCCAGTACCCTTTGGTGAGGTCCAACACTAAAAATACTGGGCTTGGCCCAACTTCTCAATAAGCTCATCCACTCGGGGCATGGGATATGCGTCAAACTTGGACACCTCATTCAGTTTGCGGAAGTCGTTACAGAACCGCAATGTCCCGTTCGGCTTGGGTATTAAGACTATCGGACTGGCCCATTCACTTTTTGACTCCTCAATGACATCTAGCTGGAGCATTAGCTGCACTTCCTCCGCGATGGCTTGTCGCCGAGCCTCGGGTACCCGGTATGGTTTTAACCAGACTTTTGCCTGACGCTCAGTGATAATGTCATGTTGGACTATGGAAGTGCGTCCAGGGAGGTCCGAGAACACATCCTTGTTCCGACTAATGAACTACCTGGTTTCCTTAACCTGTTTAGAGGAGAGGCTGTCAGCAATTTTCACTGTGGCAGCCGCTTCCCTTGCGGGGATGAAAACCCGCCAGAAGTATACCCGGGACAGAAGCCGAAACCGCTTTCCCTCGGATCCCTGGACGTGCGCTGTCTTCCGTACAGGTTTCCCTATCTTTCCATGGTTTGAGCAGATTCACATGGTACACCTGCTCCAGCTTTCGCCTCCCTGGCTGGTGTACCTTGTAATCTACCTCTCCAATTTTTTCAAGCACCTCATAGGGCCCCTGCCACCTAGCTAGGAACTTACTGTCTACAGTTGGTACCAGAATCAATACCCGTCAGAGGTCCGACCCGAGCCTGCCGATTATAGATCCTACTCTGGGCTCGCTGTGCTGCCTCCATATGCTCCCTAACCAGAGGTAAAACAGTTTCCATTCGTCCTTGCATCTGGGTGACGTACTCAACAACACTTCTGTGCAGTGTGGGTTGTTGTTCCCACGCCTCTTTGGCCACGTCCAACAGACCGCGAGGGTGTCTGCCGTATAGCAGTTCGACGGGCGAGAACCCAGTAGAGGCACCTTTCGCACTGCGAACATGAGATAGGGCAGAATAAGGTCCCAGTCCCTCCCATCCTTAGAGACCACTCTTTTTAGCATATTTTTTAATCTTTGATTAAACCTCTCTACCAGGCCATCCGTTTGCGGATGATACACAGACGTCCGTAGCTGTTTAATGTGGAGCAACTTACAGAGTTCTCTCATGACCTTGGACATAAACTGGGTCCGTTGGTCAGTCAGAACCTCCTTAGGCAGACCCACGCAAGAAAACATCTCCATTAACTCCTTAGCTATGACTTTGGCTGATGTTTGCCGCCGTGGCACCACCTCCGGGTACCGAGTGGTGTAGTCGAGAACATCCAAGATGTGTTGATGTCCTCTAGCAGACGTTGGTATCACGCCTACGAGATCCATAGCGATTTGCTCGAACGAGACCTCGATAATCGGGAGGGGTACCAGAGGACTACGGAAATGTGGCTGGGGGCTAGTTATCTGGCAAGTTGGCCAAGACTTACAATATTCTTCTACTTCTCTGAACACACTGGGCCAGTAAAACCGCTGTAGAATACGATCCTGCGTTTTTTTGCATTCCCAGATGACCCCAGAGAACATGCTGGTGGGCTAACTCTAACACGAGTTTGCGATAAGCCTGGGGCACCACCAACTGTTCAATGGATTCGCCTTGCAGCTGGGTTACTCGATACAACATCTCTTGATGAACCACAAAACGGGGAAACACCGCCTCTGCCCCTGGTTGTTGCGGTTCCCCATCTATTATTAATACATTTTCCCAGGCTCAGCATAGGGTTGGGTCCCGATGTTGTGCAATACCAAAATTATCCCAGGAGACATTGAGGTCGGCTAGCTCCAGACCTGGCGGCAGGTCCTCCATGTCTCCAACCATCACACTCAGCAGGGTTTTCTCCCCCTCTTCCACCGAAGTGGAGGTCACCCCTACCTCTGGCCCTTCGGACTCAGGTTCCCAGGGTTCTGGTCTCCCCCCTGAGCCGGGCCACTCTGCTAGGGTCACATCTGTCACACGGGTATCGGTAACTTTCGTGTCTGGCCATAGTGCCGGAAAACCGGGGTAGTCGCTCCCAATTATTTGTTCATAAGGTAATTTTGTGGCGACGGCTACCTCATGAGTCCACCTGCCGGCCACCGTTGACAGAGAGACCAGGGTGGTGGGATAGTCCTTTAAGTCTCCATGAATGCATAAAACACCGACTTTTCAGCCAGTATACTCGGCGTGCCGCACCAGGGCAGCTCTTACAAGGGACACCAGGCTCCCTGAATCCAGCACTGCCACCGCCAGAGTGTCCCCCACTTCCACCTGGCACAGGTGGCTATTGTCTATAGTCTCGGAGGTACCTGTGGCAGACAGCTTCCTGGCATACAATGAGTGGCGGTAGCCATAGTTGGTATCCATGGGTTCACCTCGATGGGGACAGTCAGCCCTTATGTGTGCAGGCTTCTGAGACCGCCAGCAGACCACCGGGACTGGGTCTGCAGGGGGTACGTCCCGGGCGGGTATTGTTGGCACCAGCCGCCGGGTCTGGGGTGGAGATTTCCGGGGTTTGACGGGCCTCCTCCCAAAAGAACCCCCCTGTAGTTTTCTCGTGGCCTCGTAGCGGTCCACCGGTTGACCATCTCTAAGGAATTACCAGGAGACACCTGGCCGATCCAGTGCTGGAGAGGGTACTGCAAAGCCCTCCAGAACACATCCGCCAACAGACGGTCCAGCATAGCAGTGGGAGTCAACACGTCAGGCTGCAGCCATTTTTGCAACCGGTGTAGCAGGTCATAATATTGTGGTCTGGCGGGTTCAGCCGGGTTAAATTCCCACTGATGCACCCTCTGGGCCTGGACCACTACATTCACACCCAGTCTCGCAAGGATCTCACCTTTTACAGTCAGGTGGTTGGCCACTTGATCATCGGGGAGATTGAAAAAAACTTGCTGGGGTCCAGACTCCAGGAACGGAGCGACGACCTCAGCCCACTGGTCTCGGGGTAACTTTTCCCTCACGGCCACCTTTTCGAACACCGCCAAATAGGTCTCGACGTCATCCGAGGGGGTCATCTTAGGGATTGACGCACGGAAAGCTTTCTGGACATCGTGGACTTTCAGGGATGCTCCTGCCACTTGCAATACCATCACATGTTGCAATAGCAGAAGGTTAGTTTCCTGCTGCTGCTTGTTAGCCTCCCGCTGCTGCAAGTTAGCCTCCACGAGGCTATGTAGGACATGCACTTGTGTCGGGGAAAACACAAACTTTTCGGCCTTCACAGAGACTCCCCAGCTTCTCTGTCAGATGGAGGATAAACCACAGCCAGCTGAGACTGCTGGCTGGGTTTTATATAGGCCAAAAAAAGACCCGGCCTGGAGCATGGGGAGAAGCTTTGGCTACTCCCAGTAAGAGCCGGCCTGAATCGGCTTTACAGCCATACTAACAACAAAACACTAGCACTAGCTGCCACTGCCACTGCCACTTAAAACTACCGGCTCTCACCTCACCGAGGCCAGGAATCTCAGTGAAACATACCTTCCATCAATGAAGGCCCCTTGCGCCTTCCTACAGGATGTAAAAGTATAGTAAAAGTAGAAAATTAATAAATAAAGTATATTAGAAAAATTGTTTTAGGGGATTAGGGATAACGTATTAAAAATTATTATAAAAGTTTCGTTACTCTTTAAGTTTTGAGTCTCTAATGAACACTTTTCTTCACCCACCTACTTTAGAAACCACTCAGCAGCAGCGGGCCATCCAGCAAAACCTCAACCAGAAGGTGGTGTCATACTTGGACTGCACCCTGCCACCCTAGATCCATAATCCCCTGGACTACTGGGCAGCCAAATGTTATATGTGGTCACAACTGGCTGAATTTGCCCTGGACAAGCTTTCCTGCCTACCCCAAAGAGAGCTCACCTTTTAACAAGAAAAGTTTAGAGATTAACCTTTCTAAAGATGAATCAGGCGTGAATCAGCCAGATTTTCCATACACCGGTGTCTGATGCATCAGACTAGATCATTCTGGCAGTAGTTTTCTGACTGCAGTGTGCTGCCACACCAGAACATTATGAAAAATGGCCCATTATTTCTGGCCACGTGCTTCAGCCACTATTCTGATGCCACACACCTGCTGCCACTGCTGCCATCTTCTCCTACTTCCACCCACCATCTTGTTCCATTGCCCCCCCACCTCCCCAATTTGTGACTGGGCCACTGTGTTGACTCCTTGTCGGGATTAGAAACCGTTACCAGCCACATCCCAGGCGGTAGCCCTGCTTACTAGGCTACCGTCCTCTCTGGACATTACTCCCTGAAACCTATTATGTAACCTCAGTCTCGCCAAGCCTTGCTCATCACCCTTGATTCCCCACACCTGGTACTTCCCTATATAAGTCCAGCCCCTTGCACTCTAGCTTGCTGATTATTGAGCTCCTGAGCCTTGATCAAGCTTCTCCTCATCTGCTGCTCCTGCTACTACTGAAAGTCCACTACTGACCAGGAATTGCCTACCGACTACTCTTCTGCTTGTCCCTACCTACTGAACTGCTACCACCGTTGCCATCCGGATTGTCTGACCACGCTTACTGCCGCCTGCCCTGACCCACCGCCTGCCTACCGACTACTCTTCTGCTTGTCCCTACCTACTACCTGCCTGCGGTCCTTGCCACTGGGCTCCACTCCTACCTCCAGCCAGCGGTCCTCTGACTCAGGTGAGCCTATAGGATTGTTACAGAATAATCAGCCCCACTATGGAGTCCGCAATGGCCACTCTGCGTAAGCAGGTCTCCGAACTTCAAGAATTTGGTACTACATATCAGGAGAAATTTGCCCAGCTCCAAGGCGTAGTCCAAAGCCAACAGAGGGAGATTATTGAACTACAGAGGCAACTCCTGGACGTCCGCGGCGCGCCCGCAGACACCCGCATGCCACTCCCATCAAGATTCAGCGGCGACAGACGCCAGTATCGGGGGTTTCTAAACCAATGCCGCATCTATTTTCAGATGTACCCGGCCCCCTTCACCACCGAGAAAAAGAAGGTGCTATTCGTGGTCAATCTCCTGACGGATGAAGCATTAGCATGGGCATCACCATACGTGGAGACTAACAGTCAGCTCCTGGACAACCTAAACAACTTCATCACCGCCATGAGCCAAGTCTTCGATGACCCCAACCGCTGTGCGACAGCCGAGGCGCGACTACATGGTCTGCGGCAAGGGAGACGCTCCGTCGCCGAATAAACCGCCGAGTTTCGCCGTTGGGTCACGGACACCACCTGGAACCCAGCGGCACAGAGAAGCCAATTCCAGCGAGGCCTGTCAGAATTAATAAAGGACAAACTCGCCAGAGTTGAGGCCCCGGACGATCTGGATGACTTCATTCAGTTATGCATCCGGATAGATCAAAGACTCTCCGAGAGGAAGAAAGACTCTGGTCCTCGGACCACAGACCCACTTACTCCTTCTCTTCCACCGCCCAGCACGACCCCCAGTCAGTAACTGAACCTATGCAGGTCGACGCTCTACGTAGGTCTCTATCCACAGCTGAGAAGGAGAGAAGGCTGGCCGAAAACCTCTGCCTCTACTGTGGGGAGCCGGGTCATTTTGCCATCAAATGTCCTCATAAGATCCGAAAGACTATTGCCGTCACGGAGCTAAAGGAGCAACCACAGACTCCAACCCCACCAGCAGCCCCTGAAAATAACAACACGGCGGCTCATGGATCCCACTTCATCGTCCCCATCCTCATCGACATTGAGGGGCGACAACTCCCCTGTTCAGCGATGTTAGACTCCGGGGCGGGAGGCAACTTCATGGACCTAACCTTCGCCCGCGAAAAGAACATTCCACTGACAATCAAGGCAGCCCCCGTTGACCTGGAAACCGTCGACGGATCCCCACTCTCCTCGGGGCCGGCCACTCACGAGACCACCGAACTACAACTCCTCATAGAACCAGATCACCGTGAAAAGATCCACTTCTCTCTGATCGCCTCCCCGAAGTTCCCAGTGATCTTGGGCATCCCATGGTTGGCCACCCACAACCCCTCGGTGGACTGGGAAACCCGCTGCATACGATTCCAATCCGAGTTCTGCACGCTAAATTGCTCCCACAAACCCGTCCTTCCACCCGAAGACACCACCATCTCAAAACTATCCGTCAAGGATCTGCTACCCCCTCAATACCGCAAGTTCCAGGATGTCTGCGACAAGAAAAACGCAGACAAGCTGCCACCACACCGACCCTACGACTGCCCTATAGAACTGTTGCCCGGGGCCGAAATACCCTTTGGCAGTATCTACTTCCTCTCAGAGCCTGAACTCAAGGCTCTGAAAGAGTACCTGGACGAGGACCTGAGGAAGGGGTTCATCCGGCCCTCCACCTCCCCCGCGGGAGCCCCCTTTTTCTTCGTAGAGAAAAAAGACTCCTCCCTGCGTCCCTGCATAGACTACAGAAAGCTTAATGACATAACCGTAAAAAACCGGTACCCGCTCCCACTGATTTCTGAACTCCTTGAGAGACTCCGGGAAGCGAAGATCTTCACCAAACTCGACCTTCGAGGGGCCTACAACCTCGTCCGAATCCGCCCTGGGGACGAATGGAAGACCGCCTTCCGGACACGTTATGGTCATTTCGAGTACCTGGTTATGCCTTTCGGACTCTGCAATGCTCCCGCCACCTTCCAGCACTTTATTAACGACGTCCTCAGGGACATGCTGGATCTGTTTGTAGTCGTTTACCTGGACGACATCTTGATCTTCTCTGAAGACCTCGAGCAGCACCGCGAACACGTCCGCAGGGTACTGCAGAGACTCAGACAGAACTCTCTCTATATCAAGCTAGAGAAATGCGAGTTTGAGCGAACCACCACTCAGTTCCTTGGATACATCATCTCCCCAGAGGGCCTAAGTATGGACCCGGGGAAGGTCCAAGCTGTGATGAACTGGCCCGTTCCGAAAAACGAGAAGGAGATACAAAGATTCATTGGCTTCGCCAACTTCTATCGGAAGTTTATCCGGAACTTCTCTAAGGTCATAGCACCAATCACCCAACTCACCAAGAAGGCAGTCCCCTTCTCCTGGACACCCGAGGCCGAGGAGGCATTCACCAAGTTGAAACTCCTTTTCACTTCTGCCCCAATCCTAATCCACCCGAACCCCGAGCTCCCATTTACAGTCGAAGTGGATGCATCAGACTCTGCGGTGGGGGCAGTTTTGTCACAACGGACAGGGGAGAGGATGCTATTACACCCGTGCGCATATTTCTCCAGCCAGATGTCCCCCTCCGAGAAGAACTATGACATCGGGAACAAAGAACTACTGGCGATCAAGGATGCCTTCTCCGAGTGGAGACACCTGCTGGAGGGAGCCACCAACCCCATAATCGTACTAACTGACCACAAGAACCTCGAGTTCATCCGCAGGGCTATGAGACTCTCAGCCAGACAGGCCAGATGGAGCCTATTCTTTTCCCGCTTCAACTATCTCATCACCTATCGCCCTGGATCAAAAAACGGCAAGGCTGACGCCCTCTCCAGAATGTTTTCTGAGCCCTCACAGAGTAACAAGGGCCAAAATAACATCTTACCCGAGAGAAGGGTCGTAGGGGCCACCTACTCTAAAGAACTCCTGGGCACAATCAAAGAAGGATACGAAAATGACCCCTTCCTCGCCCACCCCACAGGGAATGTCAGCCTTACGTTTAAGAACGGTCATTGGTTTCATCAGGACCTACAACTATATGTACCAGAAATTGCACGGCTCGAAGTGCTCAAACTCAACCATGACTCCAAGCTGGCCGGCCATTTTGGCACAAGAAAGACCCAGGAGCTTCTCTCCCACTCCTTCTGGTGGCCAACATACAAGGAGGACATCAAGAGGTACATCTCCTCGTGCGCGGTCTGTGCCCGCAATAAGACTCCTCGTTCCTCCCCCGTGGGTCTGTTACAACCCCTCCCTATTCCCTCCCGCCCCTGGGGCTCGATCTCCATGGATTTTGTGGTAGACCTTCCTCCTTCAAAAGGGATGAACACTATCCTGGTCGTGGTCGACCGTCTCACCAAGATGGCCCATTTCATCCCCTACAAAGGCATACCCACCGCAAAACAGACGGCCGATCTAATTCTCAGAGAGGTCTTCAGGCTGCATGGGATCCCGGACGACGTGGTCTCCGACCGAGGCGTACAATTTGCCTCAAAGTTCTGGAAGAACTTCTGCCTGGCGCTCGGGGTTAAAGTGAACCTATCCTCCGCTTTCCACCCTCAGTCAAACGGGCAGACTGAGAGAACTAATCAGACCCTAGAGCAGTACCTACGCTGTTTAAGCTCCCACCTGCAGGATGACTGGCTTGACCATCTCCCCACGGCCGAGTTCGCCTACAACAATGCTGAGCATAGCTCAACCAAGCACAGCCCCTTCTTTGCTAACACAGGCTCGCACCCGGTGTTCATTCCCCACCTGCCCGTCGCCTCCACCCTTCCAGCAGTGGCCGAACGCCTAACAACCCTACAGGAGGCACAAAAGAACATTATAGACAACCTCCAGCTCGCCCAGAGGCGTTTTAAACAGGGAGCAGACAAACGTCGCAAACCCACTGTCATGGTCTTACCTTCTTGCTGTTCTCCTTTGTTTGACATGTGCTGGCGGCCATCTTGGTTTCTGGGTTTCTTGTAGCCTTCCACCCTGCGGCTCCTCCTTCCCACTGGGAGGAGCTGGATGCCTAGCTCATATATATAGGAGGTCTGTGGCTTCAGTTCCTTGCTTGGTCCTCCTGTGTTCACATGCTTCTAAGACTGCTGCTGCTTCTGGTTCCTGATCCTGGCTTCGTCTGACTACCCTGCTGGTTCCTGATCCTGGCTTCGTCTGACTACCCTGCTGGTTCCTGATCCTGGCTTCGTCTGACTACCCTTCTGGTTCCTGACCCCTGGCCTCTCAAAGACTCTGCTTCGGTTTCACCATACGTTTGGACTTTTGCCTTACAGCTTTATTTTCAATAAAGCCTTCTTATTTTCACTTATCTCTTGTTGTACGTCTGGTTCATGGTTCCGTGACATTAGGACCAAGCCATGAATTCTGACGGTACAGGGCCATCCTCGCTACCCATGCTGGTTGCCAGACTTGATCAGCAGGATCACCTGTTGGGTCAGTTCGCTGTGGCGTTGCTAACCCTGCTTGAACGCACGGCTCATTTCGCTCCCGTTGCCGATGGGTCGGTTGTCGCTCCTACTGCCGCTCCGGTTGTTGCGCCAGAGTCTACCCCGACACCTGTTGTTGCGCCTGCGGTGTTTCGGGGTATGACCGGTTCTGTCCCTCTTCCACAGCGCTTTGGGGGAGAGCCAACTCAGTGCCGAGGTTTCCTTAACCAGGTGGGCATTTATTTCGAGTTGCTGCCACATGCCTTTCCTACTGAGAGATCAAAGGTGGGCTTCTTGATCTCGCTGCTCTCGGACAAGGCCTTGGCCTGGGCCAGCCCTTTATGGGAGAACAACAATCCGGTGGTTGCCGAGTTTTCCGGTTTTGTTGCTTCTCTTCGGAAGGTATTCGATGTGCCGGCTCGTGCTGCCTCTGCTGCGAAGCTCCTTATGTCCATCAGACAGGGTTCACGATCCGTAGCTGAATACGCCATTGAGTTTCGTACCCTGGCAGCAGAGGTGGGCTGGAATAATGAGGCTCTGGTCGCTGCTTTCTCTCATGGTCTCACGGATGCCTTGAAGGATGAGGTTGCAGCTAAGGACCTACCAGTGGAGCTCGAGTCTCTTATTTCTTTCCTGATTTTGATTGACACCAGACTCAGGGAGAGACCTTCCTTTAAGGAGAGCCTGCGGAGGTCTTCTAACAGATTGGCGCCTACGTTTGCTGTCCCACCCGTGCCTCCCTCTCCTCCCACGCCTCCTTGGGATGACTTGTCTGGGGGTGAACCCATGCAGCTGGGGTTTGCTCGCCTGTCCGAGGGGGAGAGGGTTCTCCGGAGACGCGAGGGCCGATGCATGTACTGTGGTCTCGGTGGGCATTTTCGGTTGGCATGTCCGAACCGTCCGGGAAAACGCTCGCACCTGAGATCCTGTCGGGGGCAGATCTTGGGTGGAGTCTCCTCGTCCCCGGTTTCCCGTGTTGACAAACCACTGATCACTGTTGTCCTCTCCTGGGTCGGGGGCTCGGTGACGACCCAGGCGTTGGTGGACTCTGGTGCTGGTGGTTTGTTCATTGATAGTGTGTTCGCTGCCGCCAATTCCATTCCTCTGCAGGCTCGAGGTTCCCCACTGGCTCTTGAGGCGATAGACGGCAGACCCCTTCTGCCGCCACACGTGACTCATGAGACCCTTCCAGTGGGGATAGACATTGGTGCCGTTCACAGAGAGTCGGTCTGCCTCCAGGTTATTTCGTCTCCACACTACTCGGTGGTCTTGGGGTACCCCTGGCTCCAGAAGCATAATCCGACTTTCGATTGGAGATCGGCCGAGATCCTCTCGTGGTCACCGCAGTGTGGGACTAGTTGCATCCATGGGTCTGTCAAGTTGCTGTGTACTTCCTCGGACTCTCTGTTGCCTTCTGAATACGAGGAGTACCGGGATGTATTCGATAAGGTGCGCGCGGTTGCCCTACCTCCGCACCGCCCATACGATTGTGCCATAGAGTTACAACCTGGTGCCGTTCCTCCTCGTGGCAAAGTCTATCCACTGTCGGTAGCGGAGAATGAGGCCATGGAGGAGTACGTGAGGGAGGCGCTTTCACGCGGACACATTCGCAAATCCTCGTCCCCGGCAGGGGCTGGATTTTTCTTTGTGAAAAAGAAGGGCGGTGAGTTGAGGCCTTGCATCGATTACAGGGGTCTCAATCGCATCACGATCAAGAACGCTTACCCGATACCCTTGATTTCCGAGCTGTTCGATCGCCTTAAAGGGGCCACGGTCTTTACCAAACTCGACCTGAGGGCGGCATATAACCTGGTAAGGATCAAGGCGGGCGATGAGTGGAAGACCGCGTTTAACACCAGGACCGGTCATTATGAATCCTTGGTTATGCCCTTTGGGTTGTGCAATGCGCCCGCAGTCTTTCAGGAATTCATCAACGATGTTTTCCGTGACCTGTTGCAGCAGTGTGTGGTGGTCTATTTGGATGACATCTTGGTATATTCTGAATCCATGGAGGCCCACATTCTGGATGTCAGACGAGTGTTGCAACGGTTACGAGAGAACAAGCTGTTCGGTAAGCTTGAGAAATGCGAATTTCACCGATCCCAGGTAACCTTCTTAGGTTACATCATTTCCGCTGAGGGGTTCTCCATGGATCCTGAGAAGGTTTCGGCTGTCTTACAGTGGCCCCAGCCCAGTGGTCTTCGTTCCCTGCAGCGCTTTTTGGGCTTCGCCAATTATTATCGGAAGTTCATCAGGGACTTTTCCATGCTGGCCAAGCCTCTCACGGATCTGACCAGGAAGGGCAGTAATTCCCAGGTCTGGCCGCTCGAGGCCATCCGAGCTTTTGAGGCCCTAAAGTCCGCTTTTGTGTCGGCTCCGATTCTGTCGCATCCCAACCCTGGGTTGCCCTTTGTCCTCGAGGTGGACGCGTCTGAGACGGGAGTAGGCGCCCTTCTGTCTCAGCGTAGAACACCAGAGGGTCCTCTGCTTCCTTGTGGGTTTTACTCCCGGAAACTGTCTTCCGCGGAGTGCAACTATCAGATTGGTGACAGGGAGTTATTGGCCATCGTGCAGGCCCTTAAAGAATGGAGGCACTTGCTCGAGGGTTCGGTGGTTCCGGTTCTCATCCTGACGGACCATAAGAATCTGACCTACCTTTCTGAGGCCAAGAGATTGACACCACGTCAGGCCAGATGGGCTCTGTTCTTGTCACGTTTTAATTACGTGGTCTCCTACCTACCCGGTTCCAAGAACATCAGGGCGGATGCCCTATCACGGCAGTACTCTGAGCTGTCCAGGGAGGAGTCGATTCCGACTTCGGTCATACCTCCGAATCAGATCCTGGCCGCCATTCGCACCAGCCTGACCTCTCCCCTGGGTGAGCAGATTTTGGCGGCTCAATCTGGTGCTCCCTCTGGGAGACCCAACGGCAGATGTTTTGTGCCTGAGGAGTTGCGCACTCGGTTGTTGCGAACCTACCATAACTCCAAGACCGCGGGGCATCCTGGAAAGAATCAGCTGTCCTGGGCTGTTTCACGTCTGTTCTGGTGGCCTTCCCTACGTTCCGACATCGCCGCATATGTAGCGGCATGCTCCGTTTGTGTCCAGAGTAAGTCCCCTCGGCACCTTCCGTTGGGCCTTCTGCAACCCATAGCCACCGGGGAGCGCCCATGGTCACACCTGGGGATGGATTTCATTGTGGACCTCCCTGCATCCCGAGGCCATACGGTCATTCTCATGATTGTGGATCGGTTTTCCAAAATGTGCCACTGAAGTTACCCTCTGCACAAGAGTTGGCCACGATTTTTGCCAGGGAGGTCTTCCGGTTGCAAGGTTTGCCCAAGGAGATTGTGTCGGATCGGGGGACTCAGTTTGTGTCCAGGTTCTGGCGCGCCTTTTGCTCCCAGTTGGGGATTCATCTCTCCTTCTCCTCGGCCTACCACCCTCAGTCCAATGGGGCCGCAGAACGATCCAATCAGGCCTTGGAGCAATTCCTTCGTTGCTATGTCTCCGATCACCAAGACAATTGGGTTGACCTCCTGCCTTGGGCTGAGTTTGCCAGGAACACGGCGGTGAACTCTTCCTCTGGGACGTCTCCCTTCATGGCCAATTATGGGTTCCAACCTGCCGTGTTACCGGAGGTTTTCTCTCCCAGGATATTCCGGCTGTGGAGGATCACCTTTCCGTCCTACGTGCTTCTTGGGTACAGATCCAGAAGTCCCTTGAGGCCTCTGCGCAGCGCCAGAGATTCCAGGCTGATCGCAGACGAGCGCCTGCTCCTTCCTACCAGGTCGGAGACCGTGTATGGTTGTCCACCAGCAACCTCAACCTTCGAGTGCCCACTCCCAAGCTGGCGCCTCGCTTTGTTGGTCCCTTCCGAGTGCTTCGCAGGGTAAACCCGGTAGCCTATGCCCTTGCGCTTCCTCCTGGCATGCGGATCTCTAACGTGTTTCATGTCTCCCTGTTGAAGCCACTGGTGTGTAATCGTTTCACTTCCTCGGTTCCTCGGCCTCGTCCGGTCCGAGTGGGCAATCGTGAGGAGTATGAGGTGAGCAATATCCTGGACTCACGCCTGGTCCGCGGTCGGGTGCAGTTTTTGGTCCATTGGCGTGGTTATGGTCCAGAGGAGCGTTCCTGGGTTCCCTCTGCAGATGTCCATGCTCCTGCCTTGCTCCGAGCCTTCCACGCACGCTTCCCTCAGAAACCGTTTTTTTGCTCCGCGGAGGAGGGGCCCTTGAGGGGGAGGTACTGTCATGGTCTTACCTTCTTGCTGTTCTCCTTCGTTTGACATGTGCTGGCGGCCATCTTGGTTTCTGGGTTTCTTGTAGCCTTCCACCCTGCGGCTCCTCCTTCCCACTGGGAGGAGCTGGATGCCTAGCTCATATATATAGGAGGTCTGTGGCTTCAGTTCCTTGCTTGGTCCTCCTGTGTTCACATGCTTCTAAGACTGCTGCTGCTTCTGGTTCCTGATCCTGGCTTCGTCTGACTACCCTGCTGGTTCCTGATCCTGGCTTCGTCTGACTACCCTGCTGGTTCCTGATCCTGGCTTCGTCTGACTACCCTTCTGGTTCCTGACCCCTGGCCTCTCAAAGACTCTGCTTCGGTTTCACCATCCGTTTGGACTTTTGCCTTACAGCTTTATTTTCAATAAAGCCTTCTTATTTTCACTTATCTCTTGTTGTACGTCTGGTTCATGGTTCCGTGACACCCACCCCGGGCTTCCATGTGGGAGACAAGGTGTGGCTGTCCACCAGGAACCTCAGATTGAAGGTCCCCTCCAAAAAGTTGGCCCAAAGATACATGGGTCCGTTTCGGATCACCGCACAAATCAACGAGGTCACGTTCCGGCTCGACCTTCCGGACTCCATTAGGGTGCACCCTGTCTTCCATTGCTCACTCCTTAAGCCATACGTGGAGAACACCTTCACAGGCCGCCACTCGCCCCCTCCACCACCCGTGAGGGTACAGGGTGAAGAAGAATACGTTGTCGCAAAGATCCTCGACTCCAGGATCCACCGGGGAAGACTACAATACCTAATTGGGTGGGAGGGTTACCCTCCCGAGGATAACTCCTGGGAGCCAGAAGAAAATGTCCACGCCCCCAGACTGGTAAAAGAGTTCCACCAACGGCACCCCAGTAAGCCTGCCCCTGCGGTGCCCGGAGGTCACCTTGGAAGGGGGGGGAGTACTGTCTGGATTGGAAACCGTGACCAGCCACATCCCAGGCGGTAGCCCTGCTTACTAGGCTACCGTCCTCTCTGGACATTACTCCCTGAAACCTATTATGTAACCTCAGTCTCGCCAAGCCTTGCTCATCACCCTTGATTCCCCACACCTGGTACTTCCCTATATAAGTCCAGCCCCTTGCACTCTAGCTTGCTGATTATTGAGCTCCTGAGCCTTGATCAAGCTTCTCCTCATCTGCTGCTCCTGCTACTACTGAAAGTCCACTGCTGACCAGGAATTGCCTACCGACTACTCTTCTGCTTGTCCCTACCTACTGAACTGCTACAACCGTTGCCATCCGGATTGTCTGACCACGCTTACTGCCGCCTGCCCTGACCCACCGCCTGCCTACCGACTACTCTTCTGCTTGTCCCTACCTACTACCTGCCTGCGGTCCTTGCCACTGGGCTCCACTCCTACCTCCAGCCAGCGGTCCTCTGACTCAGGTGAGCCTATAGGATTGTTACACTCCTTATGCTGTTGCCATGCTTGCCACTCTGTGACTGGGCCACTATGTTGATTCCTCATGCTGTTGCGACATCATGATTTAGAAGCCAAAAGCAGGAGTGGGTCCAAAACACAAAAGACATGCAAATATTTCCATGATATATTATCTCTGTTTTGGACACACTCTTGTTTTTGCCTTACCACTACTGATCAAATGCAATGCTGATGCAAAAAACTAAAGAAATACTGACTGTGTGATAGAGGTAATTAAAGTCCGGCATGCAGGACTTCTTTTCCATCTGAATAAAATGATTTCAGAGGCAATTGGCCAAAACGTATGCAAACTGAGCATGAGTCCTCTATGACACAGTCAGTAATTTGTTCATGATTTGAAAGCCAAAAGCAGGAGTGGGTCCAAAACACATAAAACATGCAAATACTTCCTTCACTCTCCCTCTCATCTCTGTTTTGGACCTACTGTTTTTTGGCCTTACCAATACTGATCAATTACTGACCAAAGACTGATCAATTACTGACCAAAGACTGACCTTGTGAAGGCGGATGCTCAAAAAGACAGGATCTGTTGTTTTGGGGTTGTTCTGACAGATCAGAAGAGGAGAAAAATAAACATTGAAGGCAACACAAATTTATAGGTGACACCTCTCCATTCTGTCATGAGGCCACTACTTGTATCAGCGTGTAACAGAACATGTTCTCTAGCAATATATGTAGAATCAGTAGAGGGTGTAAAAGGGGACCGCTCTTTCACTCTATAGTAAAATCTGGGGCTACTACACGGTAAAGTACATTATACCTGATTCTATCATTGAGCTGTATTGCTGAGTTCACACTACAGTTATTTGGTCAGTTTTTGACCTGTAACTGACCAAATAAGTGACTCTTGACACCTGCCTGTCATACTGGCGCACAATAACTGCTTCACTACCACAATGGACTAGCTATGCATGTTTCTGTGATTAACAGTGTTGTACACTGAGATAATCACCCTGCAGGCCGGGAAATAGTTGATTTTTAACACGCTTCATGACAAATTAATTCTGACCAAATGGAATTTTTTTGAAAAATTCGGCAGAGCATCTGAATCAAATTTTTGAAAACTTCACTCATCTCTAGCTGTTGGGAACACACAAAGGGAATCAACAATGGAGGAGGAGGATGAAGAGGATGTGGATCTGCCAGGGGCGTAACTATATGGGTAGCAGGGGAAGCGGCTGCTTTGGGGCCCAACCTCAGAAGGGTCCACTCAGGAGGAGAACTAAAAGATTTTATTGTCAGGTCACCCTGAACAGTATTATACAATGACATTAAATACAGTGACTGTATACACAGTGACATGACATACGGTATATACGTGTGGGAAACAGATGGAGAGGCTGCCAGGCATGGTCGGAGAGTGCTCGGTCACGCTGGCCAGAATGGCGACCTGTATGCCCAATTGCTTATGCAGTGACAGGCATATCGCTTACTAGCAGTCTGATGATTACTGGATAGACATGCTTTTAGACTCTCACTACCAAGGCAAGATGGTGGAATGCTTTTCTCTTGCAGAAAGGCAGGACAAATTACATTATTACCAGGAAACACTATGATTGCAGTTTGCCGCAGCTTATGGCAAGCAGAAGCCTGCTGCCAGCATGTGTGACCTCCCCTCCCGCACAGAGTAACCTCCCCTCCCGCCGCAATGAGCAGCATAAACCGCAGCAGCCATTTCAGTCTCCTCATGATACAGCAGTTAACACCCAGGTTCAGGCCTACCTAAACTCTCTGGCCAGTCTCTGTCGCATACCCTGTTCCCTGACCCCATGGATTTCTGAGCAGGCAGACTGGAGCACACTCTCTTTCTTGCCAAGCCTCCAGTGTCATCTTGGAGAGGGTTTTCAGCACCGTGGGGGGCATGGTGACACCCAAACTGACCAATCTTTCATCCGTCAGTGTCCAAAACATCACTTTTGTGTAAATAAACCATGCCGGGATTCAGGAGGATTTTTACACTCTTCCGGCTGAAGCTGATGAATATATCTGGCCCTTGGCCTTGCTGGCAGTGCCCCATTTTGCCGCTGTTGCTGTCTGCCTGCTGCCATCATGCCACTGCTGTGACCTGCCTACCATCACATTCTGTACGTCTGATGACACCTCCACCATCATGCCACTGCTGCGGAGTAACTACCATCATGTTCTGTATGGGTGCTGCTTTGGCCTCTATCATTCCACCTCCGCCATCATGCCACTGCTGCGACCTGCCTACTATCACGTTCTTTATCGCTGCTGCTGCTGTTGATAATGCCATCATGCCGCCGCCTCCATCATGCCACTGCTGTAAATTGCCTACCATCAAGGTCTGTACGGCTGCTGCTGCCACCTCCATCATGCTGCCTTCATGCCACTGCTGCGATCTGCCGACCATCATCTTCCATAAGGCTGTTGCCGCCTCCATCATGCTGCTGCGTGCCAACATATAGCAGGGATAACGCTCACGTTCTTAATTCAAATTTCTTAACTCATCGCGTTATCTTGAAACAAAAGCCATTGAAAAGCAATTGCTTAACGCATTTAGTTGCATTTAGTTTAGATAACATGTCTCATAAAGCATGAGTGTTTACCCTGCTACATCCGTACCATATGGCTGCTGCTGAAACTGCTGCTGCCTTCTCGCTGCTAAAACCCTACTGCCACCACTATTAAGGTAAAGTATCTGCCACTACTACTATCACTACTACCCATAGACTGCTTCGTATGTTCCATTCCATGCTGCTTCTGCTGCCACTACTACTGGGGCTGCATGCCACTATATCTGTACCCTTTCCAAATCCACACTGCACTGCTCCCAATTAAAAGGGATATTTTTTTTAGGCTTGTTCACAATGAGCCACTTTTTCTTCTGACAATCAACACTATTGTATGGGCAGGCATTCTGACCCTCTCAAGGCAAAATTTTTGGACGCTTGGTCCCACTTTTTTTTTAATCCTATAACACCTTGTATTTAAACATTATCTGCCGCCATTAAGGGACAATTTTTGGAAGCTTTGAAACATGAAAATGCATAACACGTGGCAGCGTGGTGTGTTTTTAAACACGTATGTTAACGCCGTCAAACGTGCTTTTAGCCACAGCTAAGTATGTTGCTGACATTGAGTTTCAGAGCTTGGGAATGGGGGAAAGAAAAAGAAAAAAAATCATAAAAAAAAAAAAAAAAGAGATAATACGTTTTCCTATAAAGTCCTAGGAGACTAGAGGGGGTTATATACCAGTTTTCAGGGATATTTTAAAACTTAAGGTTTTAAAAAAGAAAAAGCTGTCTGTCTTTCTATATAGAGAAACATAAATGAGTTTCTTTTTCTTGCAGGGTGTTTTGTAATGGGTTTTGTAAATGAAGAACTAGCTGCCAACAGCAGCTTTATTAAACACAGTGGGGATCATTTACTATACTGAAATATGCCTAAATTAGGTGTATTTCAGGAGCAGATGGCGACGCAACGGTTGGTTGCCCCCCTATCTAAGATTTCGCCTCCCTGATGTCAGGTATAAAGTTGTGGGTGTGATGTGTGCAGAAAAGAGGAAGGGCCAGCAGGCCCGTCTCATTCATCATTTTCTACTCCTGTTTTAGGCGTAGAAAATGGTCTAAATGTAAGACAGCTCAGAAGCTAGCGCCGAAGTTGTGGAGAGGCCTATCCCTTTTCATTTACATTTTTATGCTAATGAGTTAAATGTTGCGATTTCATTGTTAAATAATCTTTTGCTATAAACTGTGTATCCCTAAAGGTTATGTATAGGTAACAAATAGGTGCAGATTTTGGCCAAAACAAAAGACAAAAAAACGCTGCATGCAGCGGTATTTAGTCCTGAAAAATGCCCGTACTTACACCAATCCCAATGGACCCCATTATTGTGAATAGGATCCAGTGGGTGCCAGCAGTGTTCCGCATATGCCAGATCTGGCGATTCCGGTATTCTGCTTCTACATTGGAACAGAATACTGAAATCTGATCGCAAGTGTGAACCTAGCCTGCTGATGTTTCACCCTTTCCCCCCTCTCCCCTCCCATTGATGACTTGTTTGTGCTACTGTAGTCACCTGTCACTGTGGCAGAGTGCAGTCAGTGCCTGGGGCAGATCTTTCCAGTGCTGGACTGGAGTCTGGACTGATGACAATGTTGATTTAGATCAGGTCCGTACTGGTCAGTCAGGTCACATTGCAAAGCTTGCTGGCAGAGGAACAGGGCTGGGATAAGGTATCTTTGTACCCCAGGCAGATTAGAAAAATGGCACCCCCTTGGTAAAAAAATAAAATCTCTACCATTTTACACTATGTGCACAAAGTGGAGTTTTTAGCATTAAAGGAGTATTCCCATCTGAGGCCATGGGGGCATATCGCTAGTATATGCCCCCATTGTCTGATAGGTGCTGGTCCCACCTCCAGCGAGAACGGAGCGGGGAAAGTAGTGGTCGGAGGGTCCGGCCATCAGCAAGCGCTCTCCCCATAGTACTGAATGGGAGTGTACCTCGTTTGCACGGCCAACAATCCCATTCATTTCTATGGTGCCAACGGAAATTGCCAATGTAGGGCTCCGTTCTCGATGGGACCCGCTCCTATCAGACAATAGTGGCCTATCCTAATGATATGCCCCCATTGTCTGAGATGGGAAAACCCCTTTAAGGTTAATTGAAAAACTGTTAGTGCTTTTTGATTATGGATTTAGCAGCTGAAAACGCCCGTTTTCTGCTTCCGAATTAGTGTCAAATTTTAGTCATGTGAACATACCGAAGCAGTCCAGTCTTATGCATTAGTGTGCTGTAAACTGCTTCTAGCCTGTCATTAAAGAAAACGTGTTTTTCCTTTCATGTAACATCCATCCTGAGCGTCTAGAAATTGAAAGTTTATCTTTACTACTGTTGGTTCAGCAGGGTGGTTCCTGATGTGACTTATCTTTGGCAGAAGTAGTTTTTCTTCTTGTCTAACAGGTGGAAAGAAAGGAGGAGCAAACATTTCTTGAATGTTTGTGTTACTCACCCTCCAAGGGACAATACAGCTTGTCCACAGTCCTTTTTAGCTGTCCGCGTGCAATACCTGCATGTGTGTGGCTGTGTAATCTATAGATTTTTTCTGTCACTGCTTACTTCTTACATTTGGTACACTGTGCCAACCAGAAACCAATCTGCATAAAGAATGCCATACATCTATGAAGACCCAAGACTCAAGCAACCTAATTCCCCCAATACTGCCAAAAGTATCCACTCATCTGGAAAAAGCTATGAGGAGCTCAGACAAGAGTGTGTTAGGAAAGGAATTCTGTTTGAAGATGAAGATTTCCCAGCGAACGATTCTTCACTGTTCTACAGCGAGAAACCCAGCATCCCCTTTGTATGGAAAAGGCCTAAGGTGAGAAATGGAAATAGCATATCAAGATTTATATTGCACTTTGTTTTACAATGCTTCATTCAAAAATTGTATATTTGGTAGTGTTTTCGGCATAGAGATGATGGACGTAATGAAAACTACCTGAAAACATAATCTATATCTAGAGCTAAATTTTGTCAACAATGGCAAAAACTCAATGCAAAAAATGCTTTGTCTCTACAGTATATAGATTTTAACCCCTTCCAGCAAAAGCCAGCTTGAACCAAATGTTGAAGTCCCATTTTTCAGATCTGACATGGGTCACTCGTGGTAATAACCATCTGGTAATAACTTTGGAATGCTTTTACTTATCCAAGCAATTCTAAAATTGTTTCCTCGTGACACATCGTACTTCATGATAGTCATAAATTTGAATTGATATGTTTTACCTTTATGTATTAAAAAAAATCCAAAATTGACAGAAAATTTAGAAAAATTAGCAATTTTTTAAATTAGAATTTCTCTGATTTTAAGACAAATAGTAATTCATCGCAAAATAGTTATTAATATTTACAATATGTCTACTTTATGTTGGAATAATTTTGTAAATGTCATTTAATTTTTTTCAGAACATTAGAAGGTTTAGCATTTTGGAAGCAATTTAGAAATTTTCAAGAAAATTTCAAAACCGTTTTTTTAACAACCAGTTCAGTTCTGAAGTCACTTTAAAAGGCTTACATAATAGAAACCACCCAAAAATGACCCCATTTTAGAAACTATACCCCTTAAAATTATTCAAAACTGATTTTACAAACTTTTTTAACCCTTTGGGTGTTCCACGGGAATTGAAGCAAAATGCAGGTGACATTTAAAAAAATCATTTTTTTGTGCAGATTTTCCATTTTAATTCACTTTTCTGTAACACAGCAAGGGTTAACAGCAAAACAAACCTCAATGTGTATTACCCTGATTCTGCAGTTTATGGAAACACCCCATATGTGGCCATAAATCTCTTCATGAGGACACGGCAGGGCTCAGAAGTGCCATATTGTTTTTGGAGGGCAGATTTTACTGGAATGTTTTTTGGGTGCCATGTCACATTTGAAGAGGCCCAGATGTACCCCTAGAAAGGAAATCTCCGAAAAATGACCCCATTTAGGAAACTACCCCTCAAGGAATTGATTGAGGTGTGAAATGAATGCTTTGACCCAACAAGCTTTTCATGGAATTTAAAAACACGTGGCTGTGAAAATGAAAAATTACATTTTATTTCCAATAAAATGTTGTTTTAGTCCCATATTTTTCATTTTCGCATGGCATAACAGGAGAAAATAAATATCCCCTTATGTGTCAAACCAGCCTTAGGACACTTACACACATAAATTTGGTCTGGCCACTAAGAAACCATAGAAACGATAGTCCACCCTTTCCAGTTATTACTTTAGTTGCTTGCCTTTGAACCCTCTCTAGCACTGCTATGTCTATCCATGAAAAAAACAGCACACTAAAGAAAAATATGGTTTTGTGCCTGAGCCATAAATTAGTGTTTATGAGGCCTCAAGGAAGTAGAGATAAGGGATACAGACAGGGATATGCCTAGGTCTCTGAACATCTGGGTCTTTGTTTCCCAACAGATTTCCAGCAGCAGGTTCACGCTCCTGCATATTCAGACATGGGGACATATTTTTTTTTTTCACTTGCTGTGCAGGCTCCTAATGAAACAATAAATGTTTACTTAAAGGGAATCTGTCACCGGGATTTTGTGTATAGAGCTGAGGACATGGGTTGCTAGTAGGCCGCTAACACATCCGCAATACCCAGTCCCCATAGCTCTGTGTGCTTTTATTGTGTAAAAAAAACGATTTGATACATATGCAAATTAACCTGAGATGAGTCCTGTCCCTGACTCATCCATTCTTCTACTGTCCATTGTTAGTACTTTTTTCAAACTCGAGCCGGTGCTTCTGATGATGATGTTGAAGTCGAGGCTTCTTCACCTTTTTTTGGGCCACCATTCCAGACTTGTGTAATGTGCGTTTCATGGTGCTTGCATTGACATCTGTGATCTCACTATTAGGAAGCATATGGGCCACCTTCACTGCAGTGTTTGTCGAGCCAGAAATTATAGATCTTGTAATGAGCCGACTTGGTGACCTCTTGTCAACCTCTTGGCTTTGGAATAGATGGACAGACTTCATTTTGTATTCTTCCCAGGGCCATCTTTAATATTGATTGGACCCTGGGCAAGAATTTCCTTGGGCCCCCTGAAATGCTAAGGTCCATCTATCTTCATGAGTGATTATCGCAGGGAAGGCAGGTTAGTTAGTGTACCCGAGCATTAGATTTTAAGACGCCTGTGGCCACCGCGGGGGCACAGGAGGCAGAAGCACAGCTCCCGCAAAGCCCATCTCCCCTTTTCAAATAGAAGACGGGTGGCCCTTAGCAACGCTCATTTCAGAGAGCGCTGCTAAGGGCCATTTAAGCCACAGTTTTCTACTAAAATTAAACGTTTTGGCTAAATAAACTATATTCTAAAAATTTTACTTATCACTTGCCCTACACTTTATCAAAAAATAATAATTTCATGGCAGTTACACTTTAAGCTCTTCCAAGCGACGGTCGTCCTGAGGATCGGTGATAAACGCCTGTCATACGGTTGCTAATCACTGCAGTATTATTTATTTAGGGACTGTAAGCACATGCAGTCTCAGGAGTGGGTCCACACCACACCCCTGCCTTGCAGCCTCACAGGAGTACAGGACCAATATCTGTACACGTATGTATAGCATAATTAATGGAATGACACATCACACATAACATGACATGAGTTACCAGGTTGCCTGGTAAAGACCTGTGTCACTCATGTCATGTGTGATGTGTCATTCCATTAATTATGCCATACATACGTGTACAGATACTGGTCCAGGCAGCAGACAGATTATTATTGCCACATCATGTGTCACAGACTCACATGCCACTCTGACTGTACTGTACAGCCATTCAGACAGTTCCACTTCCTTTAGAAAAGCGAGCCTGCAGTGCACACCAGCGACAAGCAACTTACTTACAGATAGTCTAGAGGTGACCGTGACTCAGGTGAGTAACCGAACCTTTACGGAGTGTCTAGACTAGTGATGGTGGTGGTGATGGACTGGGTGTCTCCTCTGTGACGCGGCCGCCTTTGCAAGTTGAGGAACTTGAGGGCCGAGGCAGAATGTGGCACAGAGGCAGGCAGCTTACCAGTGGTGTTGCTAGGGCTGGTGTCACCCGGTGCGGTAGAAAATGGTAGAAGCAATAATTGTTTAGCCATCTATGGGGGCTATGGTGATGCTATTGCCATGGGGATCATCCGTTAGCTCAGCAGACCCCCCCCTAGCAGTCAGAGCCTGGTCTCGGGAGGGGCACTTCCAGATTATTTTCTGTCCGCCGCCATAAAACAATGGTGCTTATAGAACAGACTACACAGTGTAGCGGTATACTGTATATTGTGTGGCACAGTGTATGTTATATGTGTATAACATAAACATATTTCATATGAAAACTTACAGTTACTTGGCTTGGCCCTTGGGGATCTCGGACACCACTTCAACACTTGGCTGGGGGGCTCGGTGGAGCTGATGTGTTTTATCCTAATGAGAAAGATTTCATAATAAGGATTTGGGGAAGGGGCAGAGGAATAGCAGAGCAGGGAGAGACTGGTGCTGCTACTAGGGGGTCATACCATAGGGGAGTAATAAAGCCCACCATAATGATCCCCCCCCCCAGTAGAAATAATTCTCCTTTTAATGGGACAGTGCAAAAAATACCCCCTTGTAATGCCCCCAGTTGAGCTAATGTCCCCATAGTGCCCCCATAATGTCCCAGTATAAAATACCCCTATATAGTGCCCCCAGTAAATTCCCCCATAGTGCTCCTCTCCCCCCTTCCTGCTAGTGCCCCCCATAACGTACCAGTATAAAATGCCCCATATATAGTGCCCCAGTAGATGCCCTCAGTGTCCGGCCTCCGATAGGCTGCCGGCCTAGTGTCCCCCATAATGCCCCCCAATAATGTGCCAGTAAGTGTCCCCATAGATGCCCCCCCCATGTGCCAGTATCAAGTGCCTCTCTCCTCCCCCCCATGTCCCAGTATCATAGTGCCATCTCCCCCCCCCCAAAAAAAAAGTGCCAGTATCAAGAGCCTCTCTCCCCCCATGTCCCAGTATCATAATGCCATCTCCCCCCCCAAAAGTGCCAGTATCAAGTGCCTCCCCCCCCCCCATGTGCCAGTATCAAGTGCCTCTCTCCTTCCCCCCAAGTGCCAGTATCATAGTGCCAACCCCCCCATGTGCCAGTATCAGGTGCCAACCCCCTTCCCCCCCACATGTGCCAGTATCAGGTGCCTCCCCATGTGCCAGTATCATAGTGCCAACCCCCCTCCCCCCCACATGTGCCAGTATCAGGTGCCTCCCCATGTGCCAGTATCATAGTATCATAGTGCCAACCCCCCCCATGTGTCAGTATCAGGTGCCAACCCCCCTCCCCTCCATGTGCCAGTATCAAGTGCCTCCTGCTCCCCCCATGGCAGTAACAGTCGGGTATTAATTTAAAAAATAAACACTTATACTTACCTCCATATCAGCAATGCGATGCAGCCTCTTCCTGTGTCCTGCCCTGTATATCCATATATGGAGTCAGTGCTTGTGTATTCTAATTTAGCCTGTATTTCAGAAAAGTTTCTGCTGGGATTCGAACCCACAACCTTCTGTATCAGAGGCAAAGCACTTACCCACACAGCCATAAGAGCTGCATTGCCACTGACTGAAAAAATATGAGACTTCTACTGTTATAGCTGGCTAAGTGTACATATATACACATGACAGCTGCCCTAACACACCCAGCACTGCTATATCTCTATATGACAGCTGTCCCAGCACACTCAGCATTGCTATATCTCTATATATGATAGCTGCCCCAGCACACCCAGCTCTGCTACATCTAATACATATGAAAGCTGCACCAGCACACTCAGCTCTACTATATCTCTATATATGACAGCTGTCCCAGCACACCCAGCTCTGCTACATCTATATATCTCTAAGTATTGCTATACAGTAGATAGATATATATATAGAGATATAGCAGAGCTGAGTGTGCTGGGGCAGCTGTCATGTGTATAGATGTAGCAGAGCTGGGTGTGTTTGGGCAGCTGTCATGTGTATAGATGTAGCAGAGCTGGGTGTGTTTGGGCAGCTGTCATGTGTATAGATGTAGCAGAGCTGGGTTTGCTGGGGCAGCTGTCATATATAGAGATATAGCATAGCTGAGTGTGCTGGGGCAGCTGTCATGTGTATAGATGTAGCAGAGCTGGGTGTGTTTGGGCAGCTGTCATGTGTATAGATGTAGCAAAGCTGGGTGTGTTTGGGCAGCTGTCATGTGTATAGATGTAGCAGAGTTGGATGTGTTTGGGCAGCTGTCATGTGTATAGATGTAGAAGAGCTGGGTTTGCTGGGGCAGCTGTCATATATAGAGATATAGCAGACTGTGCTGGGGCAGCTGTCATATATAGAGATATTACAGAGCTGAGTGTGCTGGGGCAGCTGTCATGTGTATAGATGTAGAAGAGCAGGGTTTGCTGGGGCAGCTGTCATATATAGAGATATATCAGAGCTGAGTGTGCTGGGGCAGCTGTCATGTGTATAGATGTAGCAGAGCTGGGTGTGTTTGGGCAGCTGTCATGTGTATAGATGTAGCATAGCTGGGTTTGCTGGGACAGCTGTCATATAGAGATATAGCAGTGCTGGGTGTGTTAGGGCAGCTGTCATGTGTATAGATGTACACTTAGCCAGCTATAACAGTAGAAGTCTCATATTTTTTCAATCAGTGGCAATGCAGCTCTTATGGCTGTGTGGGTAAGTGCTTTGCCTCTGATACAGAAGGTTGTGGGTTCGAATCCCAGACACATCTTCTCCCTCTCCTGAGGACGGCAATACAAATGACTATGCCTGAGTGCACATACCGTAGGGACGCAAGGGCAGGCCCGGGTCGGGAGGAGGAGCTAAAAAACAAATGGTACGGGAACCGCGCTCTAACCGCACAGTAGATGTCAATGATAAATCCTGCAGAAAAGGTGAAACAGAGAAACTCAATCAATCACCAAGGAAGTAAAAGTTGGTACTAAATGTTCAAACAAACATTGCAGCAGAATCTTCCACTGATAGTCCTCGGATAATAAAGTGAGTCCCAACAGAACTGTGACCAAGCTCCGATCCCAAATGGAAGAAACAAACAAGTAATCGATCTCCAACACCTTGTAGTGATCCACAGATCTCGTGCTGGGAATTCAACAACTCAATCCAGACACCAGGACCTTCGAAGGGAATGAGACAAATAGTGCAATACCTTCGGTATCTTCAGTGATAAAGATTTTATTATACTTACAATTAGTAAGATAAACAATTGCACATAAAAAAGCCCGACCCGGGTTTTGCTGTTCGCTTCTTCAGGGGCTGCTTTATCACTGAAGATACCGAAGGTATTGTCACGGGTGTATGTGAGCAACGATAGTAATTCACAGTACAGAGCAACTGACTGGACCCAGAACTAGGGAGGATAAAGGGTGACCCCTGTCCGACCCTCAACGCTTTCCCTATTCTGCTAAAGCACATGCCCGGATCCAAAAGGCGGAACGAGGCATGCCCACGTGCCTAAGACTAATGACCACTGTAACCCCTACAATAGTGGAAGGGGCACGGCCACCAGTGCCCTACTCAGTATATGGAGGGAACCGTGGCCACCTCAGATCCAGTCAGAAAACAAACAGGAATACAACAATGTCTGCAGACTTAGCTGAAGGTGTTGTAGCCGCAGAGAAGACGGATCCAAGGACAGGCTGGCAAAATCCGGAGTGCTAGCTGCAGCAGAACACAGGTCCAGTGGACTGATAGCTACAAGTGAAGAAACCAAAGCAAGAGCCACAACTGAAGTGAGAACTATAATCCACATCCTATCATAGGAGGAGGGGTGATATAAAGAGAGGGAAATCAAACACATGAAGGACAGCTGTGGTGAAAGAAACCAGAAGTAAACAGAGTAGTGAGAACGCCTCCCAGCTCTAGTAGTGACATCATCACAGGGGTGGAGAAACAGAGCTGTGAGAACGTCCCAAAGCTCTGGTAGTGACAGGTATTGCACTATTTGTCTCATTCCCTTCGAAGGTCCTGGTGTCTGGATTGAGTTGTTGAATTCCCAGCACGAGATCTGTGGATCACTACAAGGTGTTGGAGATCGATTACTTGTTTGTTTCTTCCATTTGGGATCGGAGCTTGGTCACAGTTCTGTTGGGACTCACTTTATTATCCGAGGACTATCAGTGGAAGATTCTGCTGCAATGTTTGTTTGAACATTTAGTACCAACTTTTACTTCCTTGGTGATTGATTGAGTTTCTCTGTTTCACCTTTTCTGCAGGATTTATCATTGACATCTACTGTGCGGTTAGAGCGCGGTTCCAGTACCATTTGTTTTTTTGCTATTTAGGAGACTGAACCTACTCCCCTAAGGGCACCGCCGCTTTTTGTCTAATACTTTTACACCAGATATCTTTATTGTTCTATAATTTTGTATCGGGAGGAGGAGCTAGCATGGCACTGGCCGGCAGACTCGGCAGTAAGTAATTGTAATTGACAGACAAGTCCTTCACTAATGCGAGCAGTGAGCCACACGCCGCTCGCTCGCATAGACAACAAGTGAATGTGGGAGTCGGGAAACGGAGCTGCCTTGGGCCCCCAGGAGCAACTGGGCCCGGGGCAGCTGCCCTTTTGCCCTGCGGCAAAAACGGCCCTGATTCTTCCACTCACATGATGCACTTTGGCAATTGTCTTGGCTGAGATAACGCTATCGATAAGCTGGATGATGCTGTTTCTCTTTTCTTGGGAAATCTTCTTTCATGGCTGCTCCTGTATCCGAACCAGTGACCTTTTACTTTTCAAATCCACCTAATAACACACTTCGCTTTTAGGGAATTTGAGAACATGTTGTAATTTGTAGTATACAAGAAGAAAAAGATTGTTCTACCACCAGGAGCAAAACAGTAACAATGTAGTTACATGACAAGAATCTGCATAACTAATCATATGCTAAATAGTTGCAGGTCCAATTTATGTATGAGATAACCAAGAATATTGTGATTGGATGGTGAGATATGAAGCCTGAAAGTCAAAAGTTAAAACATTGTTACCCTTTTTCTCATCAGTGTTTTGACGTTCTAGTAGGACTTCAGTTAATTGACAAAAAAGTGTAACTGCTGCTTCTAGAGCTTTGACAACATCTCATGTTTCTCTTGCCAGATACTCAGTTACTCGACTATTATATCTTTACACATGTATGCTCCAAATTTCTGCCATTTAATTTTCTGCATGTTTCCTGTGAATTGTGAAGGTATGCAAATGAGCTCATAGCAAGCTCTGCCACCAGGGAGTCTGTCACCATATACCTGCATATCAATATAAATGAAGTGTAATATGTACGCTGGTGTCCTGAGTGCAACACTCTTTCTCACATTTTGGCCTCATGCACACGACCGTTACGTTTTTTGCGGTCCACAAACCGCGGATCTTCAAAAAACGGAAGCCGCCCGTGTGCCTTCCGCAATTTGCGGAATGGGCGGCCCATTGTAGACATGCCTATTCTTGTATGCAAAACGGACAAGAATAGGACATGCTATATTTTTTTTGCGGGGCCTCGGAATGGAGCAACGGATGCGGACAGCACATGGAGTGCTGTCCGCATCGTTTGCGGCCCCATTGAAGTGAATGGGTCCGCACCCGAGCCACAAAAACTGCGGCTCGGATGCGGACCCGAAAAACGGTCGTGTGCATGAGGCCTTTGATTGGTGCCTGCATTTTAGAACAGTCATTCTTTTTCTGATATGTAAAATAACTGCTCAATGCAATGAGTTTTACTGTTGCACCTCATTGCACAGAAAGTCACGTTTGTTATTGTTGCCCTGTCTGTAATGTGCTGCAGAATATGGCACTTATTTTTAAAATGAGTGAAATAAATTATAAAAAAAAAAAATCTAATGTGTGACTGGACCAGATACTTCTGCATAGATTCAGAGATAGGCATTCTGTTAGATCAGCCAATAAATGATTGCACGTCAGAATTTACTATAAGCTAAGCACAAATATAGTGTACAGTATATGCTGGCAGAGCAAGAGAGAACAAGAGATCTCCAGAACTCTAAGGCGTCTTTCACACGGGCGTCACGTGTGAGGGCCGGATAGGATGCGGGTGCGTCATGGGAAAATGCGTGACTTTTCCGCGCGAGTGCAAAGCGTTTTAATGTGTTTTGCACGCGTGTGAGAAAAATCTGCATGTTTGGTACCCAAACCCGTACCCGGACTTCTTCACAGAAGTTTGGGTTTGGGATCGGCGCTGTGTAGATTTTATTATTTTCCATTTTAACATGGATATAAGGGAAAATAATAGCATTCTTAATACAGAATGCTAAGTAAATTAGGGATGGAGGGGTTAAAAAAATAAAATAAAAATTTTAACTCACCTCATCCACTTGTTCGCGCAGCCCGGCTTGTCTTCTTTCTTCTTCTAGGACCTGGGAGAAAAGGACCTTTGGTGACGTCACTGCGCTCAACACATGGTCCATCAAATGGTCCATCACCATGGTGATGGACCATGTGATGAGCGCAGTGACGTCACCAAAGGTCCTTTTCTCCCAGGTCCTCAAAAGAAGAAGAAAGAAGACAAGCAGGGCTGCGAGAACAAGTGGATGAGGTGAGTTTATTTATTTATTTTTAATACAGAATGCTAAGTAAATTAAGGATGGAGGGGTTACCTCCATCCTTAATTTGCTTTGCATTCTGTATTAAGAATGCTATTATTTTCCTTTATAACCATGTTATAAGGGAAAATAATAAAGATCGGGTCCCCATCCCAATCGTCACCTAGCAACCATGCGTGAAAATCGCACCACATCCGCACTTGCTTGCGATTTTCACGCAGCCCCATTCACTTCTATGGGGCCTGCTTGACGTGAAAAATGCACAATATAGAGCTTGCTGCGATTTTCACTCAACGCACAAGTGATGCGTGAAAAATCACCGCTCATGTGCACAGCCCCATTGAAGTAAATGGGTCTGGATTCAGTGCGGGTGCAATGCGTTCACCTCACGCATTGCATCCACGCTGAATTCTCGCCCGTGTGAAAGGGGCCTAATAGTAATCAGTGGAGTGGCAGCGTTCATTTCAAGGGGCTCACCTACATTCTAGTTTAAAACCAGGAAATGTCAATAATGTAGGACAAAGTCATTCTTTTTGGTGCCACTGCATTTGGATGATAAATGCGTCTAAAATGGGGTCCACCACAACACCAAGAAACAATAGCAAGAAAGTATCGCACATCATATTGCGACTTTCTAGTTTTTTTTGTTATGTTTAATTTATTCATTATGAAGAAGAAGAAAAAAAAATAGACACAAATAGGTAAGGCTGGTTCCAGCCTGCATTTGTGGGAGGGGCGTCTGGCCTTATATTCCGCTCACTCCCGTCCAGCCAGGCGCCCGAGCTTCACGCATTACTGCGGCTTACGCTCCCTCCTTCAGTATCGTCACTTCCGGGTATCGCGGTCACGTGCCTCCGCCGCCAGCCTGCCAGGTAATCGGGGTGTCGCGTCCCCACTCTACTTTCACGTTCGCCCGGGTTATCTGGCTTCGGGGGGTTGCCCGGTGGGATGCCGCTCTCCCCCAGCATGTTCCGCCCACGCAGGCACAGGCGGCCGGGTCGGGGGAGCGGTGTCCTAACTCAGCACACTTCCATTTATGCCGCTCTGCATAAGGCTCATTAAAGAGTTCAGGGGCCAGCGGCAGCGCCGCGGCGTGGCTTTGTTTGCATGCACTAAAAGTACTCATTAATTCTGTGGTTTTGGTGCAGGGGTTCTCCTGTGTCACGGCGGGGTTTTGTTCATATGCCTTTATAACAGCGCTGTCTGCACTTTAGGTACTCGCGAATTCTGATGTTATGGTGCAGGGGTGCTCCTGTGTCGGGGCGAGTCGGCGTGTTATGCCTCGGGAGCTGCGCTGTCAGCTCTGGAGGCATGCACGGTTCTCAGGTTTGGTGCAGGGGTACTCCTGTGTCCAGGGGGGCTTCGCTACATTCATGCCTCCTGAACCCCTCCGGCAGGTCACCAGCGGGTTTAGGAGCTGCAATGCTGGTTGTTAAAAAAAAAAAAAAAAAAAGGGGGGGCGTTATTTTAAAAAAAAAAAAAAAAAAGAAACAATATATCAATTCACACTTATTTCTGGGTTCGAAATCCTCCAGCATCATGGTGCCAGAATTTGCGAGGGGATTTTTTCACGTTACTTCCCGGTTCCCCCTTTTGCGGGGTCCTGGGATCACTCAGGTTGTCAATGTCCCTGGATCGCCCAGGTTGTCTATGTCTCTGGATCACCCAGGTTGTCGATGTCCCTGGATCGCCCAGGTTGTCAGTGTCCCTGGATCGCCCAGGTTGTCAGTGTCCCTGGATCGCCCAGGTTGTCAGTGTCCCTGGATCGCCCAGGTTGTCAGTGTCCCTGGATCGCCCAGGTTGTCAGTGTCCCTGGATCGCCCAGGTTGTCAGTGTCCCTGGATCGCCCAGGTTGTCAGTGTCCCTGGATCGCCCAGGCTGTCAGTGTCCCTGGATCGCCCAGGTTGTCAGTGTCCCTGGATCGCCCAGGTTGTCAGTGTCCCTGGATCACCCAGGTTGTCAGTGTCCCCGGTTCGCCCAGGTTGTCAGTGTCCCTGGATCGCCCAGGTTGTCTGTGTCCCTGGATCGCCCAGGTTGTCAATGTCCCTGGATCACCCAGGTTGTCAGTGTCCCTGGATCGCCCAGGTTGTCAATGTCCCTGGATCGCCCAGGTTGTCAATGTCCCTGGATCGCCCAGGTTGTCAGTGTTCCTGGATCGCCCAGGTTGTCAGTGTCCCTGGATCGCCCAGGTTGTCAGTGTCCCTGGATCGCCCAGGTTGTCTGTGTCCTTGGATCACCCAGGTTGTCAGTGTCCCTGGATCGCCCAGGTTGTCAGTGTCCCTGGATCGCCCAGGTTGTCTGTGTCCCTGGATCACCCAGGTTGTCAATGTCCCTGGATCGCCCAGGTTGTCTGTGTCCCTGGATCGCCCAGGTTGTCTGTGTCCCTGGATCACCCAGGTTTTCAATGTCCCTGGATCGCCCAGGTTGTCTGGGTCTCCGGTTTATTCTTAGGGTCTGTTTATGTTCTTTAAATCCTATCCTTGTATTGTTCCTCCCTTTAGTTCGGACTTTAGTTGTACGCGTTCCACGTTTTCGACCAGGCAATTCCGGAGCGCTCTCTGCTCCATCTTTGGCATTTGGGGTTTTTGGGGCCGTGCTTCCAAACTCAGTCGTGTCCTACCAGGTAGGTGGTTCGTCCGATGGGCATTTTTTACTTTATTGTTTCTCACATTCTTCCGTCCGGCCTCTTCGCATACGTCTGTTTCGTTGCTTTTTCTGGGTGTTCTTTACTCGTCTTTTTTCTCAGGTCAGATATGTCCCACGTCTCCTCCGATATGGTCGATAACGTCTCCATACCTGGAACTCCCGTCTCTGGGCGCGACAGCGGTACATCATTAAGAAGCTGGACGGTGCCTAGATTGGTCGCCGAACTCAACCGCAGGGGGATACGGCATCCGGCGTCCGCTCGCAAGGCCGAATTGTATCGCCTGCTGATGACGGCCCCGGCCCCGATGGCGGGCCCTTCCAACCCGGATGCTATACAGCTGGCCTTAGCTCAGATTCAGTCGTCCATCGCTGGGCTGGCTGGCTCAGTTTCGGACATTCAGGCTAGGTTAGCGGTCCTGGAATCCAGGCCCACGGTTCCACCGCAATTTCCAGGGTCGGCAGTCACCCCTGCCATTCCGCTGGACGTTGCAGGTAGGCCTTCTGTCACCCCTCAGATCGCCCCTTCCCACTTCGTCCCCGAGCATATTAAAAAGGATATCCTGGCGGGCAAGGACGTGAACCTCGCATCCATCCTTATTGCCTCCCAGGATATTTCAGAGAATCGGGTCGTCAACTGCGGAGAGGTATCTGTGGTATTGAGAGCTAAGGATGCTCGGCTCAATAGGAAACTATCTATGTCCGAGTTTGTCCTGGCCTTCAGCCTTTACAGGGACGTGGTGTGTTCTGCTCAACCAGATCGCAGGGCAGAGCTGGACACTTACTTGTACCGGATTGCGGACTTGGGGCACAAATACGGCGGCACGGCTTTTTACGATTATCATCGTTCTTTTTCGGCTAAAGCCGCGGCCGCTTTGAGTCAGTTCCAGTTCGTGTCTAGCTGGGCGGAGCTGGATATGGAATTGTTTTGCCGGCATTTTGCGGGTCTCAAGGCCCCCCTCTGTGCTACCTGCCAGTCCATTTTTCATTCTACCGACTGGTGTCCCAATCCGGTGCAAGCCCCACAGTCAGCCCCCTCGGCAGGTCCTTCTGGGTCATCCAGGTCTTCCCCGTCGTTAGATAAGCTGGGCAGACCCATCGTGTTTCTCGGGGGCAACCAGGTTTGCAATAATTTTAACGCCAAGGGATGTGCCTTCAATTCCTGCCGGGCGCTCCATATTTGTTCCCTTTGTTTTCGGGCCCATCCCCGCTCCTCCTGTCCCAGGAGGGCAGCCAAGGATTCCTGACTAGCCGACATTAATTTGGGGTTACTGGCTGCTCTCCTGCGGGACCACCCTGATCGGCTTTTTGTCTCCTTCTTGTTGGATGGGTTCCGAGAGGGTTTCCATACGGGCCTCATTACTCTCCCGCAGGGCTGTTGGACGGGTCCTAACCTGCTATCCGCGGCCAACGATCCTGAGGCTGTCACCTCTCTCATCCAACTGGAGGTCGACAAGGGGTTTGTCATCGGTCCGTTCTCAGACATTCCTTTCCAGTCCTGGCGCATCAGTCCCATTGGTCTTGTTACTAAACTGTCATCTAATAAAAAGCGTCTCATTTACGACCTCTCTGCGCCTCATATGTCGGCCATCCCGAGTCTCAATTCTCTCATCCCATCCGAGGAGTATTCAATGCAATATTCCTCGGTCGACGAGGCAATTCAGTAAATTTTTCTGGCAGGGGCCGGGGCTTGGTTGGCTAAAGTAGATATAGCCGATGCTTTCAAGCAGCTTCCTATCCACCCTCAGCTTTGGAAGTATTATGGCTTCAAGTGGGCGGGCAATTACTACTTCGCCAACCGTCTCACTTTCGGGTCTAAAAGTAGCCCGTGGCTTTTCGACCAACTAGCCAAAGCACTGCACTGGATCCTTACCCATCATGGCGGGTTATCCATGGTAGTTCACTACCTGGATGACTTCCTTATGGTAGAAAGTCCTAGTCAGGTCCCATCCATTCCTCACACTCTTTTGGATATTTTTGCCCGTCTTCAGGTCCCTGTCGCTGCCGCCAAGACGGAGGGTCCGGCCACCAGGGTCACCTTCTTGGGCATAATTCTGGATACAGTTAAGATGGAGGCCAGCCTCCCCAGCGAGAAATTGCATCGGATCCGATCTGCCATCTCTCGGGCGGTCCGGTCCCTCTCTTTGACCAAGGTCGAGTTGCAATCCTTGCTGGGGATGCTTAATTTCGCCACCAGAATCATGCCTCAAGGCAGGACCTTTCTCGCCAGTTTATTATCTCTGTTGCCCTCCGCTCCAGAGCAGGATTCTGTTGTCCATCTCGACGGTCATGCCATCGCGGACCTGTGCATGTGGGACAGTTTTCTGTCCACCTGGAATGGCATTTCGCTATTCGTGCCACAGTGGGGTTCAGCTTCTCCTCTCGTCTTTTCTGATGCCGCGGGGTCATTCGGGTTCGCTGCCATTTTCAGGTCCCATTGGTTGGCCGCCGGATGGCCGCCAGAATTGGCCTCTGATCCTGCTGCTCTTAAATCCTCTCCCCTCCTGGAACTATATCCCGTAGTGGCGGCAGCCCAGGTTTGGGGTCACCTTTGGTCTAATTCGTCCGTGTCCTTTGTCACGGATAGTCAGACCTTGGTGGACATCGTTAACAAAGGCAGGGCCCAGTCGTTCAAGATCATGGCTTTTTTGCGCAAGCTAGTCTGGCTGTCCCTCCGCCACAATTTTCATTTCCGATGCATACATATATCAGGCGAGCAGAATAGGGCCGCGGACGCTCTTTCCCGCTTTAATTTTCCCGTTTTTTTCCAGGAAGTGCCCGACGCGGATCGGTCAGGTGCGCCCGTGCCTCATTTCAGCACCCTCACCCTGGGCTAGATGTCCTCATAGACGAAGCCAAGGGTCTGGTCAGAAAGTCTCTTTCGCATAATACAGCGAGGAATTACCAGGCCGGCTTGAGGGCGTTCGATAAATTCTCCAGAACTCACCCAAGGGGTCTTCATTCCGAAACGGCTCACATCATGGCCTTTTTAGCCCATTGTCACTACCAACTGGGGCTGTCACACAATACCATCAAACTCTATTTAGCTGGGCTGCAACACCACTTCATGCTGGATGATCCACACCGCGGGTCCTTTTTCTCTGTTCAGGCCATTAAGGCCACCCTTCGGGGTATTCAGAAAGAGGGTCAGGGGTCCCAGAGCCGTAGGCAACCCGTGTCTAGCGAGTTGTTTAGGGCTCTCTCCTCGTCTTTGGACGGTCATCCTTTTGGGCCCTCCACTAGCTTGGTCTTGAAAGCAGCCATGTACCTCATTTTTTATGGGTTTCTTAGGCCGGGGGAAGTTTTAGCCGGTCCGAACCGTCAGGGTCACCCGTTGAAACAGCATCTGTCTTGGGGCCGAGGTTGCTACACTCTTCTCCTTCCCTCTACCAAGACCAGTCAGACGGGTCCCCCTACTGCAATCAAATTTTATCCGTCCTCCAACTTATGGTGCCCAGTTCAGGTGCTGCACCAATTATTATCACTCATTCGGGTCGGTCCTTCAGATAGTCCTCTCCTGCCGCACGCCGGCAAACCCCTTACCGCCACACGGTTCATTACCTGCATCCGTGCTCTTGCCCAAGGTTTAGGATACGACCCCAAAATTATATCAGGGCATTCTTTCCGCATAGGGGCAGCTTCTGCCGCATCACGACATCAGGTGCCAGCTCACGTCATTCGAAGCATGGGGCGTTGGCGGTCCTCTTGCTACACTAGATATATTCCTGATCCTCAATTTGAGATCGCACGTGCCTTTTGTTCTTTGGCTTTGTAAATCATGTAATAAAATGTTGTTACTAATGGTTGTTTTTGCCCCCTTTTCTTGGTGTACCCTCGTCGTGGCTCCCGGCATAATTCAGCCACCTTGCTCAGGGCAGGGGTCTCTGCGTACGCTGACGTTTCCTAGCCCTGACCATAAATAGGTAAGGCTGGTTCCAGCCTGCATTTGTGGGAGGGGCGTCTGGCCTTATATTCCGCTCACTCCCGTCCAGCCAGGCGCCCGAGCTTCACGCCCCTCCCCCCCGCCCCTTTTTCCAAGGTTTCACTGGGTATGCCCCCTTTTCTTGGTGTACCCTCGTCGTGGCTCCCGGCATAATTCAGCCACCTTGCTCAGGGCAGGGGTCTCTGCGTACGCTGACGTTTCCTAGCCCTGACCATAAATATAAATATTCTGATTGCATCACAAACAAATAACATTATCAAAATGGAATCAACCAAACCCCACTGAAGTTGGATGTTTCCTCTCTATCAAATCCTCCAATACAACAGATATGTTTTACTAGCTGCAAGTATATACTGAATCAAAATAAAAATTTCTTGGGAACCCTATCCAAGTACACTCTTAGGCCTCATGCACACGAGCGTTGTTTGTTTCCGTTCCTTTTTTTTTGGCGGACAGGATGCGGACCCATTTATTTCAATGGGTTCGCAAAAAACGCGGACAGCACACCGTGTGCTGTCCGCATCAGTATGTCCGTTCTGTTGCCCCGCAAAAAAAAATAGTGCATGTCCTATTTTTTTCTAGTTTGCGGACAAGGATAGGCATTATTACAATGGATCCGCAAAAAAAATCATCCTTTTTTTTTGCAATTTGCGGACCGCAAAACACATACGGTCGTGTGCATGTAGCCTTAAGAGGCACATTTTAGGGGACAAGGTCACTCGTATTCCTACTACCTTATATAACATCTCTGTAACTTCCTTCACCTCATGGCTGATGTGCTTTACACCAATAGTCACATCATTAATAAATTTGGTGTATTTTATGACTGATGTTAACCACAGCACTTTTTCAGTAGCTTTTCAAAACTGTCAAAGAAGGAGAAATATGTGTCATACACAAATGAATTGCACTATGTACTCCATTTTTTGGTGCAATTTCTGCTTTGCTTAGTAAATCACTCTGTCTGCACATTACTAAACTTTAACACACTAATACTTTTCAACACTTGCTTTACTAAAGTTTAAGTATAAATACAACTGTAGAATATATTCTAATATTAATATTATATGTGAATATGAAACTGCATTCTCCCTACTATCAACCAAATAGCTATTATTGCTCAGATTTTCCATCAACACTGCACTATATGCCATGTCAAAAGGCTGTACATTATTCCATCAGTAAAGCAAAAGCCTGAAAACTGTGTATTTATTAGTCAGGCTGATATTGTTTTGCTAAATCCAAGGCTTTTCACTGACACCTCTTGTTCCAGAACACTAGCTACCAATACTGGAACAAAGGGCAATACTACAGGTTTACTAATAATATGTGCCCTGTGGCTAATGCTTACTATTTTAGAAACCAGACTATTGAGATTTGCAACAAGCTTTCCTACTATCAAATGACAAAGCATATTTGCCTAGCAGGTGGTGAAGTTGTCGCCAAGTCCTGTTTAACCTGCTTTATCTCTTTGGTATGACTCCGTTTATGACTGGGATCCACTTGCACTGTAATTCAGCTGAAATTACTTCTCAATAAGGTGAATATATTGTATGCTAGTGTAGTTGATGTCACTACATGCAGTTTGTGATATCGTTTTTTTAGCTAAAGCCAGTGTGTTTTTTTTAAATATAAAGAATAGGCTGATACTTCTCACCTTTGCAGTCTCCAGTCCTGTGTTATTCAACAAAAATAAAATAAAAAAAATAATATGAAATTTCTGGAGTAACGAACACCTTTATATTAACTATATGGACCATGTGATCTGACGTCACCACAGGTCCTTTAGCCGGCAGCTCATGATTAAAGAAGTAAGAAGAGACCGGCAGCTACGCGATCAAGAGGAGAAGGTGAGTTAATTATTTCTTATTTTTTAACCCTCAATTGACCACCTACTAAGCATTCTGTATTAAAGAATGCTATTATTTTCCCTTATAACCATGTTATAAGGAAAAATAATAACATCTACACAGCACCGATCCCAAACCTGAACTATAGTGAAGAAGTTCGGGTCTGGGTACCACAGTCAGTTTTTTATCACGTGCGTGCAAAACGCATTGCACCCGCGTGATAAAAACTGAACAACGGAACGCAATCGCAGTCAAAACTGACTGCAATTGGGTATCTACTCGTGCGGGTTTGCCGCAGTACACCCGGGATGCATCCTGAACAAATTAATCACGCCCGTGTGAACTCAGCCTAAGGCCTCATGCACACAACCGTTGTGTGAATCCGTGTGTCACAGCCAGACAGCTGAGAAGCGCTCACATGAGCTTCTCAGATCCTCCTCCTTGAATTTCTTTGTTTTGGTTTAGTTTCTCATCTCGTTAGTCTATCTCAGCTGTCATGCAGTTGGACTGATTGCTACCCTTTAAGTTCCTCCCCATAATGCAGCAGTGTGCGGCTGATACAACTTCCTGGAGTGTGCGCGCATGCTGTTCCCAGTTCCCAGTCGTCTGTCGTCTGCAAGATAAGTGCTGTTTATGTATTTATGATTTTGTCTTTTCTGGATCCAGGTGACCCTGACTCCCTCCGTGTCAGTGTAGGGAGCCGGTGGTCGTGTCCCTTCACTATTGTAGGGTCTTCAGGTAATAGATAGCCGAGGAACGTGGATATGCGGCCATCCACCTTTGGGGTGTTCGCATAGGCTGAGCAGTGAGGGAGAGCGGCAGGTCTATTGCAGGGGTCTCCCTTTGTTCCTTAGTTGTGGATCCAGAGAGACATTGTTTATATGGTATTGTCTTGTTTCCTGTACACCATCCGTGACACCGTGTTGTCCGTTGTTCCGTTTTCCGTGACTTTCAATGGGTCCGTTAAAAACTCGGAAAATGCACCGTTGTACATCCGCGTCCGTGATCCGTGTTTCCTGTCCGTCAAAAAAATAGGACCTGTCCTATTTTTTTGACGGACAACGGTTCATGGACCCATTCAAGTCAATGGGTCCGTGAAAAAACACGGATACACACAAGATTGTCATCCACGTCCGTCATGCGTGTCCGTAGGCTACTTTCACACAGACGGATCCGCTGATCCGTCTGCATAAAAGCTTTTTAGATCTGAGTTTTCACTTTGTGAAAACTCAGATCCGACAGTATATTCTAACACAGAGGCGTTCCCATAGTGATGGGGACGCTTCAAGTTAGAATATACTATGAACTGTGTACATGACTGCCCCCTGCTGCCTGGCAGCACCCGATCTCTTACAGGGGGCTGTGATCCGCACAATTAACCCCTCAGGTGCCGCACCGGAGGGGTTAATTGTGCGTATCATAGCCCCCTGTAAGAGATCAGGTGCTGCGAGGCAGGAGGGGGCAGACCCCTTCCCTCCCCAGTTTTAAATTCATTGGTGGCCAGTGTGGACCCCCCTCCCTCCCTCCCCTGTATTTAACTCATTGGTGGCCAGTGCGGCCCCCCCCTCCATCCCTCCCCTGTATTTAACTCATTGGTGGCCAGTGCGGCCCCCCCTCCATCCCTTCCCTGTATTTAACTCATTGGTGGCCAGTGCGGCCTCCCCTATCCCCCACCCTTAATTAAAATCACCTTCCCCCATCATTGGTGGCAGCGGAGAGTTCCGATCGGAGTCCCAGTTTAATTGCTGGGGCTCCGATCGGTTAGCATGGCAGCCAAGACGCTACTGCATTATACTTACCTGCTAGAAGCATTATACTTACCTGCGATGTCTGTGACCGGCCGGGCGCTCCTCCTACTGGTAAGTGACAGGTCTGTGCTATAAGCAATGCGCCGTCACCTGTCACAATATAATACTGGGGAGGGAGGGGGGCCGCACTGGCCACCAATTAGTTAAATACAGAGGGAGGGAGGGGGGGGGCGCACTGGCCACCGATGAATTTAAAACTGGGTAGGGAGGGGTCTGCCCCGTCCTGCCTGGCAGCACCTGATCTCTTACAGGTGCGGCACCTGAGGGGTTAATTGTGCGGATCACAGCCCCCTGTAAGAGATCAGGTGCTGCCAGGCAGCAGGGGGCAGTTATTACACAGTTCTCAGTATATTCTAACTTGAAGCGTCCCCATCACTATGGGAACGCCTCTGTGTTAGAATATACTGTCGGATCTGAGTTTCACGATCTAATCCGATGGTATATTCTAACATAGAGGCGTTCCCATGGTGATGGGGATGCTTCAAGTTAAAATATACCATCGGATTGGCGAAAACTCAGATCCGATGGTAAAATAGAGACTCCTGACTTTACATTGAAAGTCAATGGGGGACGGATCCGTTTGCAATGGCACCATATTGTGTCAACGTCAAACGGATCCGTCCCCATTGACTTGCATTGTAAGTCAGGACGGATCCGTTTGGCTCTGCACGGCCAGGCGGACACCAAAATGACTTTTTCCTTCATGTCCGTGGATCCTCCAAAAATCAAGGAAGACCCACGGAAGAAAAAACGGTCACGGATCACAGAACAACGGAAACCCGTTTTGCGGACCGCAAAAAAAAACCGGTCGTGTGCATGAGGCCTAAGTCAAACACATTCATTGACTAAAAAACAGCTCACCAAGAATGAGTTATTGGAAGTGAATGAAACTTATTATGTGTGAATGTAATGATTGATTAAAATATTAGATCAAAAGGATACATTTATTTGAGAAAACTGTACAGTTGAAAGGAGGTTCTACTACCCTATTGGCGTCTGTAGCCTGAATACATGATGAGGCATGGAGACATACCGGTTCCATCAGACATTAGTTATATTTAATTCTGGGGTCATTTATCAAACTGGTGTAAAGTAGAACTGGCTTAGTTGCCCATAGCAACCAATCAGATTCCACCTTTCATTTTTGACAGCTCCTTTGACCCCCTTCTTCTTTAGGTTTATAACTTTCAAAATTATTTATTTTAGTTTACTCTCAGGATTTTTTACATGTAAAAGTTGGATTAGCCACTTAACCACTTAATGCCAAGGACGCATCTCACATGAAGGGTGGCACTTCAAGAAGTTTTGAGACATGTCCTTGTTACTACTGGCTCTACCTCAGACTGTATATAAGACAAGGGGCCAGATTTATCATTAGCTCAAGTCAGAATAATAGAGTGAAAAAGTCGCAAAAAAATGCGCAAACGCTAAAACTGCGCACAAATTTGCGACTTTTTTCTGCTCTGCACTATGCTCGCCACTTAATGCCAAGGACGCATCTCATATGTCTTCACAGGGTGGCACTTCAAGAAGTTTTGAGACATGTCCTTGTTACTTATATTAATTATGATTATAATTATATCACTGAGATGTAATTAAATATATTTAATTAAATATATCTAATGTCTGATGGAACCGGTATGTCTCCATGCCTCATCATGTATTCAGGCTACAGACGCCAATAGGGTAGTAGAACCTCCTTTCAACTGTACAGTTTTCTCAAATAAATGTATCCTTTTGATCAAATATTTTAATCAATCATTACATTCACACATAATAAGTTTCATTCACTTCAAATAACTAATTCTTGGTGAGCTGTTTCTTGTCAATGAATGTGTTTGACTTAAAGAGCTTCTGTCAGCATGATCAACCTTATTAAACCATTCACACACAATGCAGTTCTGGGGTTCTATGGTGATATAGCTAAGGCCTCTTTCACACTTGCGTTGTCCGGATCCGGCGTGTACTCCACTTGCCGGAATTACACTCCGGATCCGGAAAAACGCAAGTGTACTGAAAGCGTCTTCCAAATGCTTTCAGTGTTACTATGGCACCCAGGACGCTATTGAAGTCCTGGTTGCCATAGTAGGAGCGGGGAGCGGGGGAGCGGTATACTTACAGTCCGTGCGGCTCCCGGGGCGCTCCAGAATGACGTCAGAGCGCCCCATGCGCATGGATGACGTGATCCATGTGATCACATGATCCATGCGCTTGGGGCGCCCTGACGTCACTCTGGAGCGCCTGGGGAGCCGCACGGACGGTAAGTATACTGCTCCCCGGCTCCCCGCTACACTTTACCATGGCTGCCAGGACTTTAGCGTCCCGGCAGCCATGGTAACCACTCTGAAAAAGCTAAATGTCGGCTCCGGCAATGCGCCGAAACGACGTTTAGCTTAAGGCCGGATCCGGATCAATGCCTTTCAATGGGCATTAATTCCGGATCCGGCCTTGCGGCAAGTGTTCCGGATTTTTGGCCGGAGCAAAAAGCGCAGCATGCTGCGGTATTTTCTCCGGCCAAAAAACGTTCCGTTCCGGAACTGAAGACATCCTGATGCATCCTGAACTGATTTCTCTCCATTCAGCATGCATTAGGATAATCCTGATCAGGATTCTTCCGGCATAGAGCCCCGACGACGGAACTCTATGCCGGAAGACAAGAACGCAAGTGTGAAAGAGCCCTTAGTAGAACTGCAGAGAGTGGGGTGGTAGGGGTGTGGAGATTTAGATATTAATGGACATATTATGTAAGATAAAATGTTGCCAATTTATGGTTACCTGATTCTGGTTGCTACTAAGTCAGTTTTAACCTTAGGCAATTTTTATAAACGAGGTGCACAAAGCTTTTTAAGGGGTTATTCCAAGAAAATATTACTATGCAATGAATAGATATATTGCAATATACAGGCAATAAATAATGGTTATTACACTGAGGATGTATTCCTCAGTGATATAAAACCTGAGAAGTAGTACGCCAGTAACATTAGGTTGCTGGGAGGTTTTGATTAAAGTGGATTTTGGGTCCAGGTTTTAGGAGTGACCAGAGAGTTTGGGTGGGACAGGTCACTCCCGTACTCCATCCAGGGTTTTTTCCTAAAGGTGTGGTTAAAGAGGCTGGGGAGATCTCAGCTAGGGAGATCAAGTATGGGTGGGGTATCTGAAAGCTGAATAAGCTGGGCTGGGAGTTGGTCTCAGAAAGATCCCAAAGAGTGGTCAGATTCTACTGTTTTGTTACCCTGCTTGGACTGAACCCAGAGTGTGAGACTTTATGTATCAAATATGTGTGGGCTGAAGAAAGCTTAAAGATAAAGCTTGGACATGTTTATTATTGTTTGCTGGAATAAACTCTGGCTGTGGTGAAGACTAAATTGACGCCTGTGTGTATGAACAGTGACGGAGTTAAAACCCCCACAATATAAATAAATTCTATTTTTATACATCATAGGCTGTGTGATCACAAAAATTTAGCTTTTAATAGCATATCAGCTGTTTGAATTATACAGTATATATTTTTACCTCATTAGTGGATGATGGTCAAATATTCAATAAGTGATATTTGAATTGTAATATTGAATTTGTAATATTGGATCACATTCGTTATGCTCCCTTAGTGTTCCTTCACAATAGTTATGCCCCCTTGGTGCCCCCAACTGCTAGCTGGCTTTCATTACCCTACTTGCCTTTGTCACGCATACGTGAATTAAAATATAACTTATTTATTGAAGCAAAACGTGCTCATTTAAAAACCTCACTCAACACCACTGTTATAATGCCTAAAATGTATTGAAGAAGCTAGGCAACAGGAATGTGCACCTCCACAATTGCCCCTTCCCTCTGTTGCTAATTCACTATCAGTTTGTATTCGCCGATTAGTGTTGTGCTGAGAACTGTGGTGCTTGCCAATTAAAATTGCATTACTCAATGCCCCTAAACATGTTTTACCAGATGACTGGCATCTTCACGAGTAATGGGCAGAGTCATACAGTAGTTATGCTCCCTTAGAGTCTCCACACAGTAGAATGCCCCCTTAGTGCCCTCACACTGTACTTATGTTCCCTTAATAGGGTGCTCCCTTATTGTCCTCTCACAGTAGTTGTTCTCCCTTAGTGCCCTCTCACAACAGTGCTGTCCCAGTAATTTTATTAAAGTAAAAAAGTAATACCAACCAAATCCTCTTTTCCCAAAGAATGGAGTGCATCATCCCCTACCTTGTGCACTCTCCTGCTGATCTCAGTAGGCATGCTCAGGCTGGATGTTACTGCATTGTACCTGCCTGCTGGGGAGAGGTGAAACAGGGAGATTCATCATTGTATTCAACTGTATCTGCATCCTCAGATGCACTTGAAATTGGGACATGCAGCACCCTCCCAACCATCCAATCAGATTTGGGACACATTGAGAGGCATGAGCTATTCGATCTGCCATTGATGAACTGGACCACTTGCCTTATGGTTAAAGCAGCCCTCACTTTTAGCCACTAATAAAGTTTCATGTAATTTTTATGGAAAATAAGCATAAATTGTCCTGGCTCCCAGGAGTGCAAGATGTAAAAAACAACCTAAAAACAAAGAGAACTATATTGACATAAATTGACTGATACAGTGGATATAAAAAGTCTACACACCCCTGTTAAACTGTCAGGTTTCTGTGATGTAAAAAATTTTTACAACTCAATTGAAAAACAAACTGAAATCTTTAAGGTAGAGGGAAGAAAAAATATAAAAATAAAATAATATGGTTGCATAAGTGTGCACACCCCTAAACTAACACTTTGTTGAAGCACCTTTTGATTTTATTACAGCACTCAGTCTTTTTGGGTATGAGTCTATCAGCATGGCACATTTTTACTTGGCAAGATTTGCCCACTCTTTGCAAAAAACACTCCAAATCTGTCAGATTGCGAGGGCATCTCCTGTGCACAGCCCTCTTCAGATCACCCCACAGATTTTCAATCAGATTCAGGTCTGGGCTCTGGCTGGACCATTCCAAAACTTTTATCTTCTTCTGGTGAAGCCAGTCTTTTGTTGATTTGGATGTATGCTTTGGGTCGTTGTCATGCTGAAAGTTGAAGTTCCTCTTCATGGTCAGCTCTCTAGCAGAAGCCTGAAGGTTTTGTGCCAATATTGACTGGTATTTGGAACGGTTCATAATTCCCTCTAGTCTAGCTTAACTAAAGCCCCAGTTCCAGCTGAAGAAAAACACTCCCAAAGCATGATGCTGCCACCACCATGCTTCACTGTGGTTATGGTATTCTTTTGGTGATGTGCAGTGTTGTTTTTGGGCCAAACATATCTTTTAGAATTATGGCCAAAAAGTTCAACCTTGGTTTCATCAGATCATAACACCTTTTCCCACATGCTTTTGGGAGACTTCATATGTGTTTTTGCAAAATGTAGCCTGGCTTGGATGTTTTTCTTCGTAAGAAAAGGATTTGTCTTGCCACTCTACCCCATAGCCCAGACATATGAAGAATACGGGAGATTGTTGTCACATGTACCACACAGCCAGTACTTGCCAGATATTCCTGCAGCTCCTTTAATGTTGCTGTAGGCCTCTTGGTAGCCTCCCAGACTAGTTTTCTTCTCGTCTTATCATCAATTTTGGAGCAATGTCTAGGCTTTTGCTGTAGGATGCGACTAAGAAAATTTCAGGTAAGACCAACTAGAGCAGCTGAACTTTATTTGGGGTTAATCAGAGGCATTTTAAATGATGGCAGGTGTATGCTGACTCCTATTTAACGTGATTTTGAATGTGATTGCTTAATTCTGAACACAGCTACATCCCCAGTTATAGGAGCGTGTGCACACTTATGCAACCACATTATTTTTTTTATTTTCTTTCCTACACATAAAAGATTTCAGTTTGTTTTTCAATTGAGTGGTACAGTTTATAGGTCACATTAAAGGTGGAAAAAGTTCTGAAATGATTTTTGTCTCATTTTTTTTACAGCACAGAAGCCTGACATTTTAACAGGGGTGTGTAGACTTTTTATATCCACTGTATATTTGTATTCACATATGGAGTTAACCAAAAGAAGAGCAGGGTGTTATGGCTGTGTGGTACATGTGACAACAATCTCCCGTATTTTTCATATGTCTGTGCTATGGGTAGAGTGGCAAGACGAAAGCATTTTCTTGGCCAGGAAGTTATGAATCTGAAGCCTCCCTGCAGACTTGTGAATAGAGATGGCCTTGCGGTTCGCCCGGCGGTCGATTTACGGCGAACTTTGCTCATTCGCGATTCGCCAAATATGAGAACATATGGCGAAATTCGCATGCGCCATTTTTTTTGCATAGCGCCAAACTTTGACCCATGACACATCCTTCAGGTGGGACAGGACAGCCAATTGAGACGTTTCAGCACATGAACACACCCCCTACCCTATAAATAAACCCGATCTGGCAGCCATTTTACATTCTGTTTTTTGCCAGTGTATGGAGAGGTTGCTGTGCGGAGCAGGGACAGACTGTTAGGGACACCAAACGCTAGCTAATAGGGCCACAAAAGTCCTTTTAAGGACTGGTATAGGTGTTCTATCGATAGGTGTGACATACTGAGGAGTGTGATCAATTATAATATATTTTCTAACATAGAAAGTATATTATAGTGCATTTGTATTGTGCAGCAGTTGTGTCCGGTTATGTTGGGATACTGCAGCTAGATAAAGGAACAAACGCCATTTGAAGTAACATTGCAACTGTGTGATATACCTGTTGCCCCAAAAAAATCTGATTGAGGGGTCTGATATACCTGCTTCCACAAAATACTGATTGAGGGGTGTAATATACCTGCTTCAAACAAAATATTGATTGAGGGGTGTGATACTCCAGCTTCCACAAAATATTTATTAAGGCCTGCGATACACCGGCTTCCACCAAATATTGATTAAGGGGTTTGATATACCAGCTTCCAGCAAATGCTCATTAAGGGGTTCTATATGTCTGTTTCCACAAAATACTGATAGAGGGGATAGATATATCAGCTTCCACCAAATATTTATTGAGGCCTGCGATACACCACCTTCCACCAAATATTGATTAAGGGGTTTGATATATCTGCTTCCAGAAAATACTCAATAAGTAGTTCTATATACCTGTTTCCACAAAATACTAATAGAGGGGATTGATGTACCGGCTTCCACAAATATTGATTGAGGCCTGCAATATACCTGCTTCCACAAATACTGCTCTTCTATAGGAACTTTGTCACAGGGTCATTTTGAAAATGACAGGCAGAGGAAGAGGCCATTCAACAGGGGTGGTAGGGGTCGGGCAGGTGCACCAGGCGGGAACCTAAGTGGGAAGTTGGAGAAGGTGCGTGCGATTACGTCAAAGGACGCACCAGAGTTCATTGAGTGGCTCACTCAGCCTTCTGCTTCTGCACCATCCTCATCCTCTGTATCTGCACCCACCTCACTATCTGCTGTGTGCACCCCCAAAGATACCCCCACCTCCACCATAGCCCCCCCCACTCGAGTCAGAGGAATTATTTTACTATCCATTCCCAGACCTTACCGATACGCACTCTTTCTTGCCATCGGATCCGGAAGAGGAGGTAGCAACGGCTGCCACCCAGCGGATTGACGACATTACCCAGATCAGCCGAAGGACGGAGGTCCCCGCTGTTGCTGCCTACTCTGAGATCTCTAATGTCAGTGGTGGTGAAGGTGACGATGATGACGTGTGGATGGATGTCACTTGGGTGCCCACAAGAGAGGAGGGGAGTTCAGAGGGAGAGACAGAGCAGCAGATAGGGGTTAGAAGAGGGAGAAGCAGGCGGAACTCGCAGTGCACATGAGGCAAAAATCAGACTGCTAATTTATCTGGAGCGAGCCATTGACCATGCACGGTCACATCTGGCGCTCCCAGGACACCGTCATATGGCTCCGCAGTGTGGGCTTTTTTAACGTGTCAGCTGCTGACAATAGTGTTGCCATCTGCAGCCTGTGCTGTCAACGCATAAGTCGCGGTAAGCCCAACACTCACCTAGGGACGACCACCTTAAGAAGGCACCTGGCCTCCCATCACAAGCCCAGTGGGAGCAACACCATCAGAACCCACAGAGCCACACTCCCGGCGCTCCACGTAATTCCTCTTCTCCTTCTCCTCTCTCCTTCCATTTGTCCTCCACTCCCCCTTCTACCGTGCCGTCGTCGCGTTCATCTGGCAAAAGGCAGGCTTGCGTTGCCCAAATGTTCGAACGTAAAAAGTTGATAATGCCGGATAACCCTCTTGCCCAACTGCTGACCACTGGCTTGTCGGACCTGCTAGCCCGCCAACTACTGCCATATAAACTGGTGGATTGGGAGGCCTTTAGAAAATTTGTGGCCATTGGCACACCGTAATGGAAGGTCCCCGGAAGGAAATATTTCTCCCAGAATGGCATCCCAGAGCTACATAGCCACGTTCAGCGGCAAGTGAATGTATCTCTGGCACACAGTGTCGGTGCCAAGATACATCTGACCACAGACACGTCTAGCAAGCATGGGACCCGTGTGGATTTGGTTAGTGATGGACGAACATCTGCCGGGACGGTTCGCGAATGCGATCAAATGTTCGCTAACCGCAAGTTCGCGGTGGGTCCCATTCATTTTAATGGGAGGCGAACCTGAAAAACCTTCAGCTCATATTTGCAGCCAAGAAATAATTACTAGAAGTGCACAAATAGTCCCACAACATGGACAGTGACATACCAGATGTATATTTAGAATTTGCGATCTCCATAAAAAAAAAAATTCAATGCGAAATATCGGCAATATAATTTTCCTTAAGCGCAAATGCACTATACAGTACCCAAATGCACTATAAAGAAAGTATATTGGTATATAACACCCTGCTTCAATCAGTTTTTTATATACCTGCAGTATCGCAGCAGAACCGCACACAACTTCCGCACAATACAAACGCACTATAATATACTTTCCAACATAGAAAGTATATTATAACATTGTACAAGGAAGGCAATCCATTAGAATATACATGAAGATAAAACGTAACCTTTAATAATTTTACTATGAGGGTCCAAAACACGGACACCAGCTATGTGCATTCCGCAATTTGTGGACTGCACATCGCCGGCACTGTAATAGAAAATGCCTAATCTTGTCTGCAATTGCAGACAAGAATAGGACATGTTCTATTTTTTTGCGGAAACGGAAGCACAGATGCAGAAGTGCGGATCCGCAAATGCGGATGCGGACAGCACATTCCGGCCCCATTGAAAATGAATGGGTCGGCACCCGTTCCGCAAAATTGTGGAACAATTGTGGAACAGATGCGGACCCATTTTGCAGACGTGTGAATGGAAAAGATATCCTTCAAAATGAAAAAAATTTAATTTAAGCAAAAAGCATAGATGTGGTAGGCAATAACAAGTGCTCAGCGGCACTAAATCAGGTGCTCGGCGGCACCAAATCAGAAACCATATGTCCTACCACAATCCGGGGGTTCCAGTGCACATCCATGAATCCAGGAGGGAAAGCAAAAAAACATCCATCCCTGGGCTAGATGATGATGTGGTATTGAAGGACAGGGTGGGAAAAGAACTGTCCCTGATATTGCCCTACAGGGGGGTGGAATTCTGGCCCTGATAGCCTAACCACAAACCACCCGCCCTGATAAGAGCGACCCCGTCCGGAACCTTACCTTATATAAAAATGGCCCTAGTAAGCCCCTAGCCCCTAGGACCCTGACTTCCAGGTGTTTACTATATAGATCTACACTGCGTGCAGAATTATTAGGCAAATGAGTATTTTGACCACATCATCCTCTTTATGCATGTTGTCTTACTCCAAGCTGTATAGGCTCGAAAGCCTACTACCAATTAAGCATATTAGGTGATGTGCATCTCTGTAATGAGAAGGGGTGTGGTCTAATGACATCAACACCCTATATCAGGTGTGCATAATTATTAGGCAACTTCCTTTCCTTTGGCAAAATGGGTCAAAAGAAGGACTTGACAGGCTCAGAAAAGTCAAAAATAGTGAGATATCTTGCAGAGGGATGCAGCACTCTTAAAATTGCAAAGCTTCTGAAGCGTGATCATCGAACAATCAAGCGTTTCATTCAAAATAGTCAACAGGGTCGCAAGAAGCGTGTGGAAAAACCAAGGCGCAAAATAACTGCCCATGAACTGAGAAAAGTCAAGCGTGCAGCTGCCAAGATGCCACTTGCCACCAGTTTGGCCATATTTCAGAGCTGCAACATCACTGGAGTGCCCAAAAGCACAAGGTGTGCAATACTCAGAGACATGGCCAAGGTAAGAAAGGCTGAAAGACGACCACCACTGAACAAGACACACAAGCTGAAACGTCAAGACTGGGCCAAGAAATATCTCAAGACTGATTTTTCTAAGGTTTTATGGACTGATGAAATGAGAGTGAGTCTTGATGGGCCAGATGGATGGGCCCGTGGCTGGATTGGTAAAGGGCAGAGAGCTCCAGTCCGACTCAGACGCCAGCAAGGTGGAGGTGGAGTACTGGTTTGGGCTGGTATCATCAAAGATGAGCTTGTGGGGCCTTTTCGGGTTGAGGATGGAGTCTAGCTCAACTCCCAGTCCTACTGCCAGTTTCTGGAAGACACCTTCTTCAAGCAGTGGTACAGGAAGAAGTCTGCATCCTTCAAGAAAAACATGATTTTCATGCAGGACAATGCTCCATCACACACGTCCAAGTACTCCACAGCGTGGCTGGCAAGAAAGGGTATAAAAGAAGAAAATCTAATGACATGGCCTCCTTGTTCACCTGATCTGAACCCCATTGAGAACCTGTGGTCCATCATCAAATGTGAGATTTACAAGGAGGGAAAACAGTACACCTCTCTGAACAGTGTCTGGGAGGCTGTGGTTGCTGCTGCACGCAATGTTGATGGTGAACAGATCAAAACACTGACAGAATCCATGGATGGCAGGCTTTTGAGTGTCCTTGCAAAGGAAGGTGGCTATATTGGTCACTGATTTGTTTTTGTTTTGTTTTTGAATGTCAGAAATGTATATTTGTGAATGTTGAGATGTTATATTGGTTTCACTGGTAAAAATAAATAATTTAAATGGGTATATATTTGTTTTTTGTTAAGTTGCCTAATAATTATGCACAGTAATAGTCACCTGCACACACAGATATTCCCCTAAAATAGCTAAAACTAAAAACAAACTAAAAACTACTTCCAAAAATATTCAGCTTTGATATTAATGAGTTTTTTGGGTTCATTGAGAACATGGTTGTTGTTCAATAATAAAATTAATCCTCAAAAATACAACTTGCCTAATAATTCTGCACTCCCTGTATGTGTTTTTAACTCATTATAAAAGTACTGTATATTATAAGTATATCGCACCCCTCTGTGTATCACACATATCGATAGCACACCTATACTAGTGCTTAAAATGACTTTTGTGGCCCTATTAGCTAGCTTTTGGTGTCCCTAACAGCCTGTCCCTGCTCCACACAGCAACCTCTCCCTACACTGGCAAAACACTGAATGTAAAATGGCGGCCAGATCAGGTTTATTTATAAGGTAGGGTATGTCCATGTGCTGAAATGTCTCAATTGGCTGTCCTGTACCACCTGATGGATGTGTCATGGGTCAAAGTTCTTCAAAATGTAAAAAAATATGGCGGGCGCGAATTTCTCCAAATGTTCGCATGATCAGCGAATAGCGAACACGCAAAGTTCGCCGTGAAGCGACCGCCGGGCGAACCGCAAGGCCATCTCTTGATTTGGTGTTATCACCACGGATTGCATGCAGGCCTGCCTCCTCTTCTCCTCCTCCTACTCCATCCTCTGTCTCCTCCTCGGCTGACTCCCCCTTTTCCACTGCTACCATCTCTTCCGCTGCACCCCCCCCACCCAAGCTCCCCAGAACCTATTCGACGTGCCAGGTGAGATGTTGCCATGCTGTGCTGCAGCTGTTGTGCCTGGAAGCCACACTGGTCCTGCACTGCTTTCAGCTCTGCGGTCACAGGCCGATCAGTGGTTTACCCAGCTCGTTTTGACAGTTTGTAAAGTGGTGTGCGACAAGAGTGCCAAACTGCTGAGCGCGCTGAAACAGGGCAAAATGACACACATGCTGTGCATGGCACATGTCCTGCACTTAGTCGTGCAGCGATTCGTTGACAAATACCAGGACGTCTTGAGGCAGGCTAGGAAAATCTCAGGCCATTTTAGAAGATCTTACACGGCCATGGCTCGCCATGCTGACGTTCAGCGGCGCCACCACTTGCCCCTCAGACGTCTGATTTGTGACAGCCCGACGCACTGGAACTCCACCTTGTATATGCTTGATAGGCTGCTCCAGTAGCAACGTGCCGTTAACGACTACCTGTACGAACTGTGCAGCAGGACAGGTTCTGGGGAGCTTGGTTTCTTTTCACCGCGCCAGTGGCTGCTCATGCGCGACGCATGAAGACTTCTGCGGCCATTTGATGAGATCACTAAACTGGTCAGTCACAGCCAGGGCGCCATCAGTGACATTGTACCTTACGCCTTCTCTCTGGAGCGTGTGTCGTTGATCAAGCCGTTGAGGAGCAGGAGCTGGAAGATGAGGAAGTCGCAATGCTGAATGAATTTCCAGGGGGGGCTACTCCATCTGAGACAAGTCGGCAGGAGTCTGAAGAGGAGTCAGAGGAGGATGGTGCCTGGGGGGAGGAGGAGGAGGAGGAGGGCCCTGTACTCCACTGGCCTGCAGTAAAATTGTTATCCAATGACCGTCTAATATACCTCAAGCCACATAATCACTTGATGTTTTCTGTCCGGTGAATGCCTAATTTTTGGGGCCTGTACTCCACTGGCCTGCAGTAAAATTGTTATCCAATGACTGTCTAATATACCTCAAGCCAAATAATCACTTGATCTTTTCTGTAAGGTGAATGCCTAATATTTGAGGCCTCGGAGGAATTCAACACATGTGACGACCACGTGTTATCCAATTTCACCTATTATCATTTGGGGTTTATTGAAGAGGGGGATTCCGTTAGCCATGTTTTTAATCCAATTTTATACATATGTATTTGACATGTATTTGTACTGGCCTGCAGTAAAATTGATATCCAATGATCGTCTAATATACCTCCAGCCACATAATCACTTGATCTTTTCTGTACAGTGAAAGCCTAATGTTTGGGGCCTGTACTTCAGTGGGCTACAGTAAAATTGTTATTCAGTGACCGCATAATGTACCTCGAGCCACATAATCACAATTTCTTTTATGTCAGATGAATGCCAAATTTTTAGGGCCTGTACTCCTGTGGCCTAAAATAAAAAATTTCTAGGCTCCAGCAGGGCACATTTTTGAGAATTTCCCTTTTAAGACGCATAAAAATGGCCCATGATTAAAATACATATTTTTTTGTGGGAATTTTTGTCATTGATATCACTCTAGTATGTCACTGTCCATGTTGTGGGACTTTTTGTGCACTTCTAGTAAGTGTTTGTTGGCTGCAAATATGACCTGAAGGTTTTTCCGGTTCGCCTGCCATTAAAGTTAATGGGGCCCGGCGCAAACTTGTGGTTCGCAAACATTTGATCGCGTTCGCTCAATCGAATTCGCAAATCATTCCGGCCGATGTTCGTCCATCGCTACTTGTGAGCAGTTTACAGGTTGTTTTATGAGAGTCTCATTCATGGTGCTGTGAGGATTGATAAGGGCAGTATGGGGGAATCTGAAGAGAATTTATAGAGTCTTTTGCTACGATGGATACTGTATACTAAGAACTGTTTACAGGGTTCTTCAATTATATTTTTGATTTCTAAGTTTTGTAAAGCAAATATGTCTTAATGCGGTTATGAACAACACCTTTTTTACTTGTATAACCTGTCAATCATGTTGTAGTAAGACAACCCAGTAACTGTCATTAAAATGTTTAAGAGTGCTTTTCAGTGTTTTAAGATGCTTCAGATTATCCACATATTTACCTTCAAGGCATGTCTCCACCCAAGTTATATCTTAAAAGCAAACACAGTACAGGAGTGTAAATTCTTACACACCCATAGCCTGAACACATTCAATTTACTTTCTACAGCACACATTTTATAAAGCAAATTCAAAAGGGACACCTCATCTAAAAGTGCTTTTTTTTTTTTTTTTTTTAATACCATGAGACAGATTTCATGATTATGTACCTCCAATAATATCCAAAATAGTAAGTCCACATCCGTACATTATATATTTGTTGCATCCCCAATCCCCTGTGATGGTTGCTGTCAAGCAGTAGTTTATTGTATAAAACGTTATGTAACTTTTTTGCTTGGATATGCCATCATTTTATGTTCCATGGCCACCTAGACGCCCACTGAAAAAAATGATGCACAGTGGCTCTTCCATCCAGATGCTATACAGAGAACTACAGAGCTGCCCAACTGACTTGATCCAGGCCATGTTGCAGTTCCCTGCTCAGCCAATAGATGGAAATGCCACTGTTACAGCAAACTTTGAAGTGGATGCAGCTCTATCAGCACTGAGACCACTAGTGATATGCTATCACTTTACAGGAGAAAAATATTATAATTATTTAACTCTGGAAAGCATGAGTTTTAAAAGTTTTTATATAAGAAAAACTGAGCTCTAACTCCTATACAAATAACTATATGGACAAAAGTATTGGGACTCACCTCTTAACCCGTAGTTCTGAAATCCAAGAGCCGTACATGTACGACATCTGATCTGGCGGGCGCAGCTCAGCTGCAGGGGTCGGCAGTCACTGATAGCCGGACCCTTGCTCATAAAGCCTATGCACTAAGTGAAAGGGCTGCCAAAAATTACAAGGAATCGGCACTCCAATACACCCTTTATTACACATAAAGAAGGGCATCATACACACCCTTGAAAAATTATGATTGATGGCCTGCTGGTGACCATCAAAAACATTAGGAGCAAGGGCCTGCTGCTGAGCTGACCATCTAAAACATTAGGGGTGAGGGTCTGCTCCTGAGCTGACTCTCTAAAACATTAGGGGCGAGTGCCTGCTGCTGATCTGACCATCTAAAATATTAGGAATGAGGGTCTGCTGCTGAGCTGACTCTTTAAAACATTAGGAGTGAGTGCCTGCTGCTGATCTGACCATGGAAAACATTATGGTTGAGGGCCTGCTGCTGAACTGACCCTCTAAAACAGGAGCGAGGGGAGCCCAATAAGCATGTTGATATGATGATGGAGGAGGACAAGAAAAGGAAAATTTAACCATATATCCTTTTTTGTGGTGAAAGGGGTGCATGGGAATACAGTGTATTCAATACACCATAAAAGCCACATTTAAAGTGTCTTTATGTTCAGCCGATTTCCTCATGGAGTAGAGAAGTCAGCGGCAATCCAGGCCTTGTTTATTTTGATAAGAGTCAACCGGTCAGGATTTTCAGTTGACAGGCGGATGCGCTTATCAGTTATTATGCCCCCAGCAGCACTAAATACCCGCTCTGAAAAAGCACTGGCAGGGCAGGCCAGCACCACCAAGGCATAGAGCGCCAGTTCGTGCCACGAGTCCAGCTTGGACACCCAATAGTTTTAAGGCACAGAGGGGTCATTGAGGACACAGACACTGTCTGCTACGTACTCCTTCACCATCTTCCCAAATTTTTCCCTCCTTATGACAGTAGACCGCACATCAGGGTGAGGGTGCTGGTGGGGTGTCATGAAACTTTCCCAGGCCTTGGAGAGTGTTGCCCTGCCTCTAAACTGAAACTTCTGTGTGTTTCCCTTGTCTCCCCTCCTTGGTTGCGCAAGGAACTACGTACTCTGCTGCCAGCGTTGTCAGCTGGAAATTTTGGGAGCAATTTCTCCACAAGGACCTTCTGGTATTGCACTATTTTTCTAGTCCTCTCCACCACAGGAATGAGAGATGAGAAGTTCTCTTTGTAGCGAGGGTCGAGAAGGGTGAACAACCAGTAATCGGTGTTGGCCAAAATGCGTAAAACGCGAGGGTCACGGGAAGGGCAGCATAACCTAAAGTCAGCCATGTGTGCCAGAGTTCCAACAGACAAGACTTCTCTGTCCTCATGAGGAGGATGACTTTCAATCTCCTCATCCTCTACCTCATCTTCTACCCATCCACGCTGAACAGATGGAATAAACCTGCTATGGGTACTACCCTCTGTAGCGGAGGCAACTGTTTCTCCTGCTACTCATCATCATCATCCGAAATGAGGGTGGTCTGGCTATCACCCTGTATACTGTAAGCGTCCGCCTTAATTGTGATCAGCGAGTGTTTCAGTAGACACTGAAGTGGGGTGGTTACGCTGATAATGGCATCACCGCTCACCATCTGTGTTGATTCCTCACAGAGGTCAGACATCCATGCCCACTCATTGCTTGTGAAGAGCGGAAGCTGACTGGAAAGGCGACGACCATGTTGCAGCTGGTATTCCACTACTGCCCTCTGCTGCTCACAAAGCCTGGCCAACATGTGGAAAGTGGAATTCCAGCACATGCTGACCTCGCACAAGAGTCAGTGAGCTGACAATTACAAGCGCTGCTGCAGTGCTGCCAGACCAGCGGCAGCTGTAGATGACTTTCGGAAATGGGCACACACGCTGCGCACCTTCACCAGTAGCTCAGCCAAATTGGGGTAGGTTTTGAGAAACCGCTGAACCACTAAGTTGAACACGTGGACTAAGCATGTTATGTGTGTGAGTTATGGCCACCAAGTTACGGCCATTATCAGACACAACCATGCCTGGTAGTAGGTTGAGTGGCGAGAGCCACAGCTCAGTCTGGTCCCATATTCCTGATAGAAGTGGGGCCAGCAATCCTTGGCATCGGTAGCACCTGTGCCATCCCAGGGTACGACTCGTTCCCGTCCTCCACTACTTTCACCCAGTGTGCCGTCAGGGAAATGTAGTGTCCCTGGCCACAAGCACTTGTCTATGTGTCAGTCGTTAAGTGGACCTTCCCAATAACTGTGTTGGTCAGGGCACGGGTGATGTTACGGGACACATGCTGGTGTAAGGCGGGGATGGCATACCGGTGAAAAAAGTGGCGGCTGGGGACTGAGTAACGAAAAACGGCCGCCGTTATTAGGCTGCGGAAAGCCTCAGTGTCCACAACCCTAAGGCTGGGTTCACACGGGCGTCACGTTTTGGCTCAGGATGCGTCCCGGGTGAATTACGGCAAACCCGCGCGAGTAGGTACGCAATTTCGGTCAGTTTTGACTGCGATTGTGTTCCGTTGTTCAGTTTTTATCGGGCGGGTGCAATGCGTTTTGCATGCGCGTGATAAAAAACTGAATGTGGTACCCAGACCCTTCACTGAAGTTCAGGTTTGGGTTCGGTGTTGTGCAGATGTAATTATTTTCCCTTATAACATGGTTATAAGGGAAAATAATAGCATTCTTTAATACAGAATGCTTAGTAGGTCAATTGAGGGTTAAAAAATTAAAATAAAATTAACTCGCCTCCTCCTCTTGATCTAGGGTGGCCACTGGCTTCACCCTAGAAAGCCGGACCTCACCGACCATGCCCCAAACCACGCCCACAATGCCCCAAACCACACCACATGAATCCACGCCCCGCATCCGTGAAGCCATGCCTCAACCACTAGCCATAAAAACACGGGGGAGGAGAGGGAAGAACTTTGTGAATTGAAGGTGAGTTGGGGCAGCCCGGGGCGCTTCCCCCCCTCCCCCTCAGTCAGCCACAGGGAGCCCTCTCTGTGGCTCTAGTGACTGACTGGGGGGGAGAGAAGCCTCAGTGCGTTGCTGCAGCTCACGCTCAGACTGCGCAATGCTGCTGTCTGAGCGTGAGCTACTGAAAAGGAGGACATGCCTGTGTCCGTCCAGGCACTGCGCCGGACGGAGGACAGGTAGCCAGAAAACCGGACTGTCCGGCCCATGTTATAAGGGAAAATAATACAGTGAATAGACTTTCATCTTAGCAAACATGCGTGAAAATCGCACCTCATCCGCACTTGCGATTTTTACGCACCCCTATTTACTTCTATGGGGCCTGCGTTGCGTGAAAAATGCACAGAATAGAGCATGCTGCGATTTTCACGCAACGCACAAGTGAAAATCACTGCTCATGTGCACAGCCCCATAGAAATGAATGGGTTCGGATTCAGTGTGGGTGCAATGCGTTCACCTCACGCATTGTACCCACGCGGAAAAACTTGCCCGTGTGAAAGGGGCCTAAATGGCAACATTTCCAGGGCCAGCAATTTGGACATTTAGTGCTATAGCCTGTGGGTGGGTGGCTGGGTATTTTCACTTTCGTTCAAAGGCCTGGGATATGGCCATCTGTACGCCGCGCTGGGACACAGAAGTGGATGTGCTAGTTGATGGTGCTTGCGAAAGTCCAGGTGCAGGGCAGGAGGCATCCGGGCCTGGGTCTTGGACAGGGGATAGGCCAGCACGTAACACAGGGGAAGAGGAGGCAGTGGTGTGACCCGAAGGCACCAATTGTGGACCCAGGTGTTCGGCCCACCTATTAGGGTGTTTTGATGCCATGTGGCGGATCATGCTGATGAGGTTGCTAGTGTTCACGCTCCTGCTCATTTTAGTACAGCACAGGTTGCAAATGACAATTCTTTTATCGTCCGCACTTTCATCAAAAAAGCGCCAGACTACGGAACACCTACCTCTTGGCAAGGGAGATTTCCACAAGGGGGTGCTCCTGGGAACAGTTGCAGGCCTGTTAGGTGTGGCCTGCCTTCTCCCTTTTGCCACCCCACTGCCTCTTCCAGCCTGTTACGGTGCTGTTGATCCCTCTCCTTCTGTACTGCTGTCCTCGCTCGGCTTGCCACCTTCCCAGGTTGGGTCAGTGATTTAATCGTCCACCACCTCCTCTTCCACTTCCTCACTCTGGTCATCCTCCTGACTTCTTGACCTAACAGCAACCTCACTTATTGACAACTGTATCTCATCCTCATCATCAACCTCTTGAGACACTAATTGCCGTTGACTTATTGGCAACTGTGTCTCATCATTATCATCCACCTCGTGAAACACTAATTGCCGTTCCCCACTGCCATCTTCTTCTGACTGTGGATGCTCAAGAGTTTGGGAATCAGAGCACAAGATCTCCTCATGTCCCTCTTCAAGCCGGCTTGGGAAAAGGCACAAATTAAGGAATGGCGCTGAAAAGAGCTCCTCGGAATATCCGAGTGTGGGATCACTTGTTTGCAAAGACTCTCCATGGTGAGAAGCAGGATCAGGGGAAGGATTATGTTGACCAGACTCTTGCCTACGGAGACTGGACTTTGTCAAAGAAAGGGTGGTGCTTAACCGACTGGAAGCATTATCTGATGCAATCCAACCGACCACCTGCTCGCACTGGTCTGAATTCGACAGTTGTGTCCTGCGCCGCCCTGCAAACTGGGACATGAAGCTAGGTATCGTGGATGAGTGTGTTTGTTATGCTCTGCCAGCAGACACAGTTTCACCGTACCCAGGGCCACGGCCTCTGCGTGCTCCATCAGCAGCACAGCCGATTCCCCTTCCCTTACTGCTCGTCTTCATCATATTAAATGGTATATATGCTTGCAAGTATGTCACACGTACAGTAGCGCAGTTTTTTAAAGTATATGCATAAATAAATAACAGTTAATGTCACAGATGTTTGGGATGCGGAAAACGTTATATAGGAGAGGTACCACAGGTAATGGCACTGCTGTCAGCAGCGGCTAAGAAAAAATGACAGTCAATGTCACAGATATTTGAGATGCGGAAACGTAATACAGAAGATGTAGTGCAGGTAATGTCAGTGTCCGCAGTATCTACGGAAAAAGTACACTGGATGTCAGATATTTTTAGGCTGCGCTAACGTTATATAGGAGATGTAGCGCAAGTAATGTCTGCGGCGTCTACGGAAAAAGTCACAGATATTTTTTGTATGCACACATGTTAAACAGGAGATGTAGCACAGATAATGTCGCTGTCTGCAGCGTCTATGACAAAATTACACTAGATGTCACAGATATTTTTAGCATGCACACACGTTAAACTGAAAATGTAGAGCAGATAATGTCGCTGTCTGCATCGTCTACGGAAAAAGTACACTGGATGTCAGATATTTTTAGTATGCGCACTCGTTGAAGAGGAGATGTAGCGCAGATAATGTCGCTGTCCGCAGCGTCTATGGAAAAAGTACACTGGATGTCACAGATATTTTTAGTATGCGCACACACGTTACACAGGAGATTTAGCGCAGATAATCTCACTGTCTGCAGCGGCCAAACAATTGCAAGCTATTTAGCGCAGGTTGCGCTAAAAATATATATTGCTGCCGCCAGATAAAACAATAGTTCTTAAAAGGACTTTTAGGTCTCTAACAATTGCACGCAATTTAGTGCAGGTTGCGCTAATAATATATATTGCTGCCAGACACAACAATAGTCCTTAAACTGACTTTTGGGTCTCTAACACCAACCCTGCCTAACAAAAAAATTTAATTCAATTCCCTACACTATCTGTCCCTTCTACGGCACTGCTCTCCCTGACTAAGACCGATGACGTGTTCCGGCCAGCCAATCACTGTAATGCCAGTAACCAACATGGCTACGGCATTACAGTGAGTGGAAGTACTTACCTGCATGTTTATTGGCTGCGTAACAGCCAACAAATGTGCGGGGAGGAGACTCGAGCATCGCGCTCGAGCACACGTGGTATTCGGCTGAACATCGTCATGTGCCGAGCATCGCGATGCTCGAGCCGAACTGGTGTTCGGCTGAGCATGCTCGCTCAACACTAGTGAACACTGTAAAAAAAATAATACTATGGTGTCCAAAAAGCCTTTTTATGTCACCTTACATCACAAAAAGTGTAATAGCAAGCGATAAAAAAATATATGCACCTCAAAATAGTGCCACTCGTCATCTCATCCTGCAAAAATTATACCCTACCTAAGACAATCGCCCAGAAAATAAAAAAACTATGGCTCTCAGACTATGGAGACACCTAAAGCATGATTTTTTTTTGTTTCAAAAATGCTGTTATTGTGTAAAACTTAAATAAAAAAAGTATACATATTGGGTATTGCCGCGTCCTTAAGAACCTGCTGTATAAAAATATCACATGAACTAACCCTGAAAAAAATAAAAATAAATGAAATGTGTAAAAAAAGCAATTTTTTTGTCACCTTGCATCACAAAAAGTGTAATACCAATCGATCAAAATGTCATATGCACCCTAAAATAGTACCAATCAAACCGTCATCTCATAGCGGAAAAAAAAATTAGCCCCTACATAAGACAGTCACCCAAAAAATAAAAATAAACTATGGCTTTCAGAATATGGAAACACTAAAAAATCTTTTTTTTTCAAAAATGCTTTATGTAAAATTGAAACAAACAACCAAAAAAAGTAATATATTTGGTATTGTCGTGTCCGTAACAACCTGCTCGATAAAAATACCACTTGATAAAACCTGTCAGATGAACATTGTAAATAACAAAAAATAAAAACGGTGCCAAAACAGCTATTTTTTTCATACCTTGCCTTACAAAAAGTGTAATATAGAGCAACCAAAAATCATATGTACCCTAAAATAGTACCAACAAAACTGCCACCTTATCCTGTACTTTCCAAAATTGGATCATTTTTGGGGGAGTTTCTACTCTAGGGGTGCATCAGGGGGTCTTCAAATGTGACATGGCAACTTAAAATGATCCCAGTGAAATCTGCCTTCCAAAAACCACTGCCCTGCCGTGTGTGCGTACAGCAGTTTACGACCACATATGGGGTGTTTCTGTAAATTACAGAATCGGGGAAATAAATACTGAGTTTTGTTTGGCTGTTAACCCTTGCTTTGTTGCTGGAAAAAAATGGATTAAAATGGAAAATCTGCCCAAAAAGTGAACTTCTGAAATTTCATCTCCATTTTCCATTAATTCTTGTGGAACACCTAAAGGGTTAACAAATTTTTTTAAATCAGTTTTGAATACCTTGAGGGGTAAAGTTTCTAAAATGGGGTCATTTTTGGGTGGTTTCTATTATGTAAGCCTCACAAACTGACTTCAGACCTGAACTGGTACTTAAAAAGTGGGTTTTGAAAATTTTCATAAAAATTTCAAGATTTGCTTCTAAACTTCTAAGCCTTCTAACGTCCCCAAAAATAAAATGGCATTCGCAATGATCCAAGAAAGTAGGCATATGGGAAATGTAAAGTAATAACTATTATATGAGTTATCACTATCTGTTTTAAAAGCAGAGAAATTGCAAATTGCAAAGTTGAAAATTTTTTTAAATTCTTGGTAAATTTTTAATAAAAATGAAAAATATTGACTGAAATTTACCACTATCATGAAGTACAATGTGTCACGAGAAAACATTCTCAGAATGGCTTGGATAAATAAAAGCGTTCCAAAGTTATTACCACATAAAGTGACACGTCAAATTTGCAAAAATCGGCCTGTGATTTAAGGTGAAAAGTGGCTCGGAAGTGAAGGGGTTAATCATTGAATTCGGAGGTTTCATTCATTTAGTCCCATTGCTACAGGAGCACAAAATCGAGCACCTTGCTATGCAATCTGCCTTCTCAACTATTTGTGAAAGAATGGGAAGTTCTAAAGAGCCAAATGAATTTGAGCATAGTACTGTAATACAATGCCGCTAGGGATGAGCGAATCAAAGCTCACGAAGTGCAATTCGATCCAAATCTCCGGAAAAATTTGATTTGCACAGAATCCAAATTTCCTCACGCTTCGTGGTAACGAATCACATTTTTTCCTAAAATGGCTGCTGCACATGTGAAAACATGGAGCAAGGAACTCTGGAAAGGTGGGATCACCCATAATGCCATGCATGCAGCCAATCAGCAGCAAGCCAGCCCTGTGATGTCACAGCCCTATAAAAAGCCTCAGCCATCTTGGATTCTGCCATTTTCCAGTGTACTTAGTGCAGGGAGAGACGTCAGCAGGCGCTAGGGACAGTGCTAGAAAAAACTTAATTGTGATAAAAAAAAGGATTTACAGGTGTAGGGAGGAATCATTCCATAGCATTTATGTTGAACAGGGTTTAGTAGAGGAGGTTACAGCCTGGGTAATAGGAACCATACTATTACACCTTGCTGTACTGACTGGGGGCCTAAATTGCTATTATACAGCTCTGTAATTCCATCAAACCGTTCTTGTTATTGGGGTGTTAGAGCCATTAAGAGGGTTTATTACAAGGAAATATATCTACATCTTATTTGCCCTTGTGCGGTGCAGTTATATATTCTAAAGCATTTTTTGGCTTGTATTAGTGGGAAAAAAGGGCTTATTAGCTGTTGTGTGGTGAAGTGCTAAAATTACAGCACTTTTTGTCATGTATTAGTGGCAAAAGTAAAATATTCCGTTCAGCGGTGCAGTTATATGTTCTAAAGCCTTTTGTGGGTTGTTTTAGTGGCAAAAGAAAAATATATTTGCCGTTCAGCGGTGCAGTTATAAGTTCTAAAACCCTTTTTGTCGTGCATTAGTGGCAAAAGTAAAATATATTTGCCGGTCAGCTGTGCAGTTATATGTTCTAAAGCCCTTTTTGTCGTGCTTTAGTGGCAAAATAAAAATATATTTCCCGTTCAGCGGTGCAGTTATATGTTCTAAAGCCCTTTTTTGTGTGTATTAGGCCCCTTTCACACGAGCGAGTATTCCGCGCGGATGCGATGCGGGAGGTGAACGCATTGCACCCGCACTGAATCCTGACCCATTCATTTCTATGGGGCTGTGCACACGAGCGGTGATTTTCACGCATCACTTTTGCGTTGCGTGAAAATCGCAGCATGCTCCTCTTTGTGCGTTTTTCACGTAACGCAGGCCCCATAGAAATGAATGGGGTTGCGTGAAAATCGCAAGCATCCGCAAGCAAGTGCGGATGCGGTGCGATTTTCACGCACGGTTGCTAGGAGACGATCGGGATGGAGACCCGAACCTTATTATTTTCCCTTATAACATGGTTATAAGGGAAAATAATAGCATTCTGAATACAGAATGCATAGTAAAACAGGGCTGGAGGGGTTAAAAAAAAAAAAAAGTCATTTAACTCACCTTTATCCACTTGCTCGCGTAGCCGGCATCTCCGTCTGACTCTTTTACTGTCTAGGACCTGTGGAGAGCATTAACTATAGTTTAAGGACCTGGGATGACGTCACTCCAGTCATCACATGGTACGTCACATGATCTTTTACCATGGTGATTCACCATGGTAAAAGATCATGTGACGTACCATGTGATGACCAGAGTGACGTCATCCCAGGTCCTTAAACTATAGTTAATGCTCTCCACAGGTCCTAGACAGTAAAAGAGTCAGACGGAGATGCCCGGCATCGCGAGCAAGTGGATAAAGGTGAGTTAAATGATTTTTTATTTTTTTTAACCCCCTCCAGCCCTGTTTTACTTAGCATTCTGTATTCAGAATGCTATTATTTTCCCTTATAACCATGTTATAAGGGAAAATAATACTATTTACAGAACACCGATCCCAAGCCCGAACTTCTGTGAAGAAGTTCGGGTTTGGGTACCAAACACGCGCGATTTTTCTCACGCGAGTGCAAAACGCATTACAATGTTTTGCACTCGCGCGGAAAAATCGCGGGTGTTCCCGCAACGCACCCGGATATTTTTCCGCAACGCCCGTGTGAAAGAGGCCTCAGTGGGGGGAAAAAGGACTTATGAGCCGTTGTGTGGTGAAGTGAGAAAATTAGACACTTTTGCTGCGTTTTAATTTTCTTTTTATTTATTTATTTGTTCTAACAGTATGTCAGACGGAGAAGTGCCAGGCCTTGCACAGGGGAGTGGAAGAGGCCAAAATGTTTACTGCGCAGGCGCAGATCTCAGCAGAGTAAGAGGCCATGGCAGCAGAGGTCACTTCGAGAGGCCTGAGCTCCCAGTGTCAGCTAAGCGGTCATGTCTTGACCAGCAACCCAGCGTTTCTTGATTGGTTGACTCTGTTTTGGATCCACTCCTGTGTTTTTTGGCATTAGCAATACTGATGGATTACTGACCAAATGCTGACCGAGTGAAGGCGAATACTTAATAGACAGGATCCGTTTTTTGGGGGGTTATTGTTCTGACAGATCAGAAGAAGGGCAAAATAATCAGTGACGTCAACACAAACTTACTGCTGACACCATCTGCACTATTGAACCAAATATGCTTTTAATGCTGAGTATATAGGAATCATGCTGCAGTACATGTGACTGACTGCGAGGAATGTGTGGACTTTGCTCAAGCAGAAGTTATAGCAGGAAGCACACTGTGCAGTTCTCCTTTTTAGAATACTCCATTTTAAGAAAGGTGGCAGTGTAGATCAGTTAAAATCTTTTTCTGTGTAATTATTGAAGACTTACTGCTGGACATAGACTATTTATTCAAGGGGAAAACAATAGCATAAGACAGGCTGAAATTCAGGGTGGTCGTGCCTTGTTCACCCATTGGAAGACGTTGGGTGATGACTGACCGGACATTAATTAGAATCTAACATTCATAGTCTATAAATGCTACTTTATACGGTCTAAAAGAAGTTGTGCAACAATGGGGGATTTTGGCAACCCCCACCCCATTCTGCCGAACCTGCAAAAGGAAGATGACTAACCTGCTTCTTAGTGCCGGTTACCTGCTCCTTCTCTTCTGGCCTGCGATGCTCTTCTGAACGAACATTCAGTTTGACATCGCAGCTGCCAATCACAGGCCACGGTGGTGTCAGACTCCCCTTACGTCCATGTGACCATTTGTTATGAAGCCTGACTGCCGTGGAGTCCAGCGGAGCATCACAGGCTGGGAGAAGGAGTGGGGAGCCGGCGCCAGCAAGCAGATAAGGCATCTAACCTTTGAAGGTCCAGCACAACCCATTTAAGGTTAATTGCCAATTTTGCTTCTCATTTCTCAGCAGACTCCTTTACACTTTTAATGCCATCAATTGCAAATGTTATTGTAATTCTTAGTTCCAAATGTGCACATGCTGCTACAAATTGTTTATTTTTTAATTTTATTTTTTATAGGAAATCGTTAAAGATCCTGAGTTTATTTTAGGTGATGCTTCAAGGACAGATGTCTGTCAAGGAGACCTTGGTAAGTTTTTCACTTACACTAATGTAAATTAAAATATTAGAAAGGGAAAATTATATCTCAGTCTATGATCTTTCAAGCCTGCTGTATCTCTCTCTGTTCCTCTTGACATCTATCCAAGTGTCCAACAGTGGTTGGGGCTGCAGAGGGGGAGTGTAGTTCAAAAGCCAACAGGGTGCCAGAGTATTAGTACTGTCAGGACAGAGGCAGTTGAGAAGTATGCCGCATAGAGCCCATCATATATACACTTTCACCCATGGTGAATTACATATAAATAAATGGAGTACTCATGTACAAATAAATCTGCATCATTCTCTACTATAATGATTAGCAATGGGTTACCATATCTATCTTTCAAAGGTGTCTATGCACTAAAATGGTGGACCATTGCTAGTGACTATAATAGATAAATGATCAAGTATTAAGACTGTCCCAATGGATCTGGGATAGTTGAGACATATGGGTAAATGGCTGACAGCTTCTTTGACATCACTGTTGGGTTTAATTTAGGTATTCTACTCTGACATACCAACTAGTAATCAGGGCCGTAGATAATTTTTTTTCCTGGGGGGGGTTCAGCTTTCTCAAATTACACTAGTCCGGGGCTGGCAGGCGGCAGTGCAGGAGGCGGAGCACAGGGGTGTGATTAGGGTGTGTGAAGAGGATGCGGTGCTTCATGAGCGCCACAGTCTCTTCTTAGGCCATATGACATCTTTAGACTAAAAAAAAATACCCCAAATTGGGTCCTAAACTGAAAAATTTGGTCGCCAAATTCAAAATACATATAATTTTAATAAAAAAGACATGGAGGAGAATACAGCACCACATACCTCTTACATCCAGTGACATCTCCTGTCATGTAGACCTTCTTTTTCCTCTTCTCCTCCATTTGACCCAGACCACCATGGCAAATTCTTTCAGCCGCATCTCGTCTCTACAGTTTGTAACACAGACACGTTAGATTTCGCAATTTTTCCATCAACCTCATCATCCTGGTGTCCCCACAGTGTCATCCTGCCACCCCCAATACTGTGCCCGTTGTGCCCCCCAATGCCCCAGGTACTATACTGCTGAAAAAATAGTGACCCTAATAGACATAATTGGGGTAATTTATAAAACTGGTGTAAAGTAGAACTGGAATCCCAAAAGAGCTGTCAAATATGAAAGGTGGAATCTGATTGGCTGCTATGGGCAACTAAGCCAGTTCTGCGTTACACCAGTTTGATAAATTACCCCAAATGTTCCTATAGTGTCCACAGCAGCTATAATGTCCCCTAGAGTGCCCCACAGTAATAATAACACCCTCTATTGTTCTCCAGGCAATAATCCCTGTATAGTGTCCCCAGAAATAATAGAATTGCCCCTACAGTGCCTCCCCAATAGCAACACCCCCATATAGTAATTTCCACCACACTGCCCCCACATAGTAATCCCCCCATAGTAATTTTCCCCCACACAGTAATTTCCCCCAAACTGCCCCCATATAGTAGTTTGCCCCCACACAGTAATTTGCCCCACACTGTCCCCACATAGTAATTTCCACCACACTGCCCCACATAGTAATTTGCCCCCACACTGCCCCCACATAGTAATTTGCCCCCACATAGTAATTTGCCCCCACATAGCAATTTCCCAACACTGTCCCCACATAGAAATTACCCCACACTGTCCCCACATAGAAATTACCCCCACACTGCCCCCACACAATAGTTTCCCCCACACTGCCCTATATAGAAATTTGCCCCCAGATAGTAGTCCCTCCCATTATAATTTGCCCCCATTTATCAATTTGCCCCCACACTGCCCCATCTACTAATTTGCCCCCACATAGTAGTCCCTCTCATAATAATTTGCCCCCACATAGTAATTTGTCCCCACATAGTATTCCCTCCCATAATAATTTGGCCCCATACAGCCCCCACATTCCCCCCATCATGTACTCGATTTATTTTCCCTAATATGTCCTCCTGTGTGTCCCCTCCCTCACATGTCCCCCAAAGTAGGCACATGAAATAAAAAAAATAAAGAATGACCAAAAAATGAAAAGCTAAATACGGGATGAGTCAGGCGCGTCACAGTGCTGCGTCCCGGCACAGGCGCGCGATGACGTCATCACGCACGCCTGCGCCGGGATTTCACTACCGCATAGGCCTCAGGCCTATGAGGCCTGAAGCCTATGGCGGTGATCGGCGACGGGACAGGGAGCTATGCGCTCCCGTGCCCCGCCGCAGTAATACAGTATGTGGGCGTTCGGGTCAGCGGCACGCCTGGGGGGGGTTTGAACCCCCCTATCCCCCCCCTTATCTACGCCCCTGCTAGTAATGGACGAACATCGGTCAGGACGGTTCGCGAACGCGCAAACGCGATAAAATTTTCTGTGAACCGCAAGTTTGCGGCGGTCCCCATTCTCTTTAAAGGCAGGCGAACCTGGGATACCTTCAGGTCATATTTGCAGCCACCAAATACTTACTAGAAGTGCACAAATAGTCCCACAACATGGACAGTGACATACCAGATGCATTATTCGAATTTGCGATCTCCATTCATTATTTTTTTCAATGCGAAATATCGGCAATGTAATTTTTGCCTATGCGCAAAATAGGCGCGACCTACTACAGCAACTGGGTTTCCACCAGACTGAAGTCTAATGCGATCAGAAAAGATGGTTGGCAACAATTTTCACGACATTAGGCGGTCACAGGATAAAATGTAACTGTCGGCCAGTACAGGCCCCAAAAATTTGCCAATAGGCGTTCACCTGACAGCAAAGAACTTTGGATTCTGTGGCTGGAGGTACATTAGGCGGTCAAAGGATAAAATGTAACTGTCGGCCAGTACAGGCCCCAAAAATTAGGCATTCAACGGACATAAAAGGCCTTTTATGCCGCTGTATTTACCTAAGACAGGGACCATGATTTCTTCTGGGAGGTGGCGGATATTTGTGGGCTGTCATGAGGAAATTCAATCAAACATGGTCGACTCGTCACGTGTTGAATTCCCCTGAGATCCATGCCTCATTCATTTTTAGAAATGTGAGGTAGTCCACACTGTCGTGAGCGAGGCGAGTGAGCTTATCGGTCACGATCCCTACTGCTGCAGTTAACGTCCTTTCGGACAGGACACTGGACGAGGGGCAAGCCAACAGTTCTATGGCAAATTGTGCCAGCTCTGGCCACAGGTCAAGCCTGCACACCCAGTAGTCCAGGGGTTCATCGCTTCTCAGAGCGTCCACATCAGCCGTTAACCCGATGTAGTCGCATACCTGTCAGTCTAGGCATTCCCTGAGGCTGTATCCGGAGGACGGCTGTCAATGGGTTGGCTGCAAGAATGATCTCATATCCGAAGTGACCAACGCATCTTCAAACCGGCCTCTTCTTCCATGCGCTGTTGGATTGGTACCCGCAACTGTTTCTCTGTGAGTGGAAATTCCTCTGCCAGCGCCTGCAAAAGCAGAATGCAGCATTTCTCGAAGCAAGGCCTGTAAGTGCTGCATTCTGAAAGCCCTCTGTGATGGTGTTCCTTCCAGGGTGGTGCCGTTTTCTCCTTCCCCTGCTCCTTTTTTGTTCCCTGTCCCACTGCATTTCTTGTATGTATCTTTTATGTTTATTTATGTCTCAATAAAATATTTGTTATATTTATTTATTTATTTGGCTTTTTGAGCTCCTTCTTCCCCTCTGTTCTGACTCTGTGATGGTGGTAGCATTTCCGCCATTTTGTGTTTGTATCGGGGGTCTAAGTACGTTGCCACCCAGTACTGGTCCTTGCCCTTTATGCTTTTTATATGGGGGTCCCTCTTCAAACACTGGAGCATGAAGACCCCCTTTTGCACTAAACTGAAAGCAGTGGAGTGGCCTGGCTCCTGCTCATCATCCAGGATAATGTCGTCCTCGTTCTCCTTCCCCCATCCACGGACAACACCAGGGATCCCAGAAAGGTTTAAAACCTGCTCTTCTTGCTCCTCCTCCGCCCCGGCACCATCGTCCTCTGACTTCTCTTCAGACTCCTGTTGTTGACTTGTCTCAGGTGGAGTAGCCCCCCCTGGGAATTCATCCAGCATTGCGACTTCCCCATCTTCCTGCTCCTGCTCCTCAACGGCTTGATCATGAGCAGCCACTGGTGCGGTGACAAAAAAAACAAGCTCTCCAGAACCTGTCCTGCCGCAGAGTTCGTACAGGAACTCATTAACTGCACCTTTCTGCTGGAGCAGCCTATCAAGCATATACAAGGTGGTGTTCCATTGCGTCAGGCAGTCACATATCAGATGTCTGACGGGCAGGTGGTGTCGCCGCTGAATGTCAGCAAGGCGAGCCATGGCCGTGTAAGATCTTCTGAAATGGCCAGAGATAGCCTGCCTCAAGACGTCCTGGACCCCGGGGTATTTGGCAATGAATCACTGCACGTGTGTCATTTTGCCCTGTTTCAGCGCGCTCAGCAGATTGGCACTGTTGTCGCACACCACTTTACCAACTGTCAAATTGAGCGGGGTTAGCCACTGATCTGCCTGTCACCGCAAAGCTGAAAGGAGTGCAGGATCGGTGTGGCTCTTGGCTTCCAGGCACAACAGACGCAGCAGGATAGACAACAGGTGGAAATTATAGGCAATTAGCAAGACACCCCCAATAAAGGAGTGGTTCTGCAGGTGGTGATCACAAGCCACTTCTCAGTTCCTATGCTTCCTGGCTGATGTTTTGGTCACTTTTGAATGCTGGCGGTGCTTTCACTCTAGTGGTAGCATGAGACGGAGTCTACAACCCACACAAGTGGCTCAGGTAGTGCAGCTTATCCAGGATGGCACATCAATGCCAGCTGTGGCAAGAAGGTTTGCTGTGTCTGTCAGCGTAGTATCCAGAGCATGGAGGCGCTACCAGGAGACAGGCCAGTACATCAGGAGACGTGGAGGAGGCCGTAGGATGGCAACAACCCAGCAGCAGGACCGCTACCTCCGCCTTTGTGCAAAGAGGAACAGGAGGAGAACTGCCAGAGCCCTGAAAAATGACCTCCAGCAGGCCACAAATGTGCATGTGTCTGCTCAAACGGTCAGAAACAGACTCCATGAGGGTGATATGAGGGCCCGACGTCCACAGGTGGGGGTTGTGCTTACAGCCCAACACTGTGCAGAACGTTTGGCATTTGCCAGAGAACACCAAGATTGGCAAATTCGCCAATAGCGCCCTGTGCTCTTCACAGATGAAAGCAGATTCACACTGAGCACATGTGACAGACATGACAGAGTCTTGAGACGCCGTGGAGAACGTTCTGCTGCCTGCAACCAGCATGACCGGTTTGGCATTGGGTCAGTAATGTTGTGGGGTGGCATTTCTTTGGAGGGCTGCACAGCCCTCCATGTGCTTGCCAGAGGTAGCCTGACTGCCATTAGGTACCGAGATGAGATCCTTAGACCCCTTGTGAGACCATATGCTGGTGCGGTTGGCCCTGGGTTCCTCCTAATGCAAGACAATGCTAGACCTCATGTGGCTGGAGTGTGTCAGCAGTTCCTGCAAGACGAAGGCATTGATGCTATGGACTGGCCCGCCCGTTCCCCAGACCTGAATCCAATTGAACACATCTGGGACATCATGTCTCGCTCTATCCACCAACGTCACATTGCACCACAGACTGTCCAGGAGTTGGAGGATGCTTTAGTCCAGGTCTGGGAGGAGATCCCTCAGGAGACCGTCCGCCACCTCATCAGGAGCATGCACAGGCGTTGTAGGGAGGTCATACAGGCACGTGGAGGCCACACACACTACTGAGCCTCATTTTGACTTGTTTTAAGGACATTACATCAAAGTTGGATCAGCCTGTAGTGTGTTTTTCCACTTTAATTTTGAGTGACTCCAAATCCAGACCTCCATGGGTTGAAAATTTTGATTTCCATTTTTTTATGTTTGTGTGATTTTGTTGTCAGCACATTCAACTATGTAAAGAACAAAGTATTTCAGAAGAATATTTAATTAATTCAGATCTAGGATGTGTTATTTTTGTGTTCCCTTTATTTTTTTGAGCAGTGTATATTATAAGTATATTACACCCCTAAGTAAGTCACACCTATCGATAGCACACCTATACCAGTCCTTAAAAGGACTTTTGTGGCCCTATTAGCTAGCGATTTGTGTCCCTAAAAGTCTGTCCCTGCACCACACAGCAACCTCTCCCTACACTGGCAAAAGATTGAATATAAAATGGCGCCCAGATCAGGTTTATTTATAAGGTAGGGGGTATGTCCATGTGCTGAAACGTCTCAATTGGCTGTCCTCTACCACCTGATGGATGTGTCATGGGTCAAAGTTCTTCACAATGTAAAAGAATATGGTGGGCGCGAATATCGCCATATGGTCGGCGAATAACGAACACGCAAAGTTCACTGTGAAACGACCGCTTATCCCAACTAGTTCAGACAGTTAAGCTCAGGGGCCATCATTGGAGTGAAATTCTTTGGGTTCACACCCTTTGTGTATACAGGACATTCACAGTATATATTATATTTTATTTTGCCAGACTTATTAGCCATAAGATTTAATAGAATATATGGTTCAGACACAGACTGCAAAGGGCATCAACGGAATGAAAATATGTGGATCCCTTGTTATTCAGTAGTAAATAGTGATGAGTGAGCATGCTCGGCCGAATACCTGTTTGGCTTGAGCATTGCTATTCTCAGCAGATCAGAGTGCTCGGCCGAATAATTTGGGTGCTCGAATACAATTTAATACAATGGAAGTCAATGGGAGACAACCAGGCACCCCCTGGTCTAAGACAAGAGGGTGTCTGGTTCAAAAAAAAAAGGTTAGAAATTGATGGAAACCTCATCGAAATAGTTTGGCAACAGCATTACGAGGATAGCTGGATGCGTCTTAGACTCCTATTAGGCACGACAGTGTCTTCCGAGCATGGGGTGCCTTGTTGTCTCCCATTGACTTCCATTATACTCAGGTGCTCGGCTGAGCACATGAATATAGGAATGTGTTCGGCCCGAACACCCGAATACTTTGGTGCTCGATCATCACTAGTAGTAAAATCTATTACCTCTATGATCATAGTTTAGTACCATAGTTCCAAGAGAACCTGTCATGTTGAAAATGGTATATATGCTGCAGGTAACATATTATGGAGCAGGAGGAGATGAACAGATCAATATATATATTTGTGGGAAAAGATTCAGTATAAGCCGTATTGTCACTGACGTACTGAGACATACAGATGTCCCTGTGACAGTGAGTGTCAGGAGATCTTTGAGACTGGCAACACGTGGTTTTATTTGACATGTTTACCTTGTGGATCAATTGGCGTCTGTGTTGTTTCTGGTACTGGCCACACCCTTAACTTACAGGTGTTGCTATTGTGGTCATTTTACTTTTTCTATTTCTAGTTGTTTCTCCTACTATGCTGGGCGGTTTATAGCTTCAGTTAGACTTGTGGATAGCTGGTGTTTGTCTCGGCTGAGTTCCTGGTGTTGCCATAGCTTCTTGTAAGTTAAGTGTTACTTTTCCCTTTTTTATTTTGGCTTTTCTGTGTGTTGCATTTCTTTGTTGTTTTGTATTAGGCCTTAGGGAGACTCCCATTCATCCTTCCTGTCATTAGTACCAGGGTCCTTAAGAGTTAGATAGGACTTTAGGTATTTCTATGTATAAACTCACCTACTTCTGGGGTCTGTTCATATTAGTAGTCAGTCAGGGCTTTTATTAGAGTTTTCACTAGGAGGTGTCCATCTTCCTTACCTAGTTTTCAGGCCTTATTACCTTTTCCCTTTCCCTCCTATGTTCGGTGTGGGGTTTCCCTTCCACACTAGAGCGTGACACGTATGTAATTCATTAAAATTTCTGCTCATTCTGGCCTTTTGAAGTCAAGAAGGAGGCTCTATCAGTGATTGACAGTCTTCCCTATATGACTCTGCATATAGAAAGAGCTGTCAATCACTTATAGGACTACCTCCTTAGCCCAAAATGAGGAGGAATTTAAGTGAATAAATTGCAAGTTAAATGTAATCTTTTCCCACCAAACTGCTCAGCAACTCCTGCTCTAAAACATTATGACTGTAGCTTACATTGCATTTCATGGTGACAGGTTCCCTTTAGCAGTACTTTGCATGCAATGAAATAATCATTAGGAAAAGATTGGTGTTTTCTTGATTATATGGTGGTAGGCCCCTTTTCCTACTCGACCCCTCTGCAGTTGCACAAGCTGCACATATGGTATAGTCATTCACCTCAAGTATAAATTTTTGAAACTCCCTTTAGTAAGAGTCTACTAATGTGTCCGAGCTTGGCCCAGCTGGAGAATCCTCTAGTACTCTGGAGGGCCAGTCTCACACTGTCAAGGGCAGGCAAACCATATGTACCATGAATATATCAGTTGGAAATTGAGAGGACCCTACTCTGTTGGTGTCAGAATCTTCTGAATATACACCTGAATTTACTTTACTACCTTCAGTATTTTAGCCTAGAATGAAATTAAAACTGAAGCACACCAGCCTGTATCTGCAACGCCCTGGTGCCAGTGTCTGGGGTATCTCGCCCCTTAAGAGGTTTTAACGATATATGTCCCTCTGTTAGAGCAAGTGGTCGTGACGCCAGTTGCAGTTAAGCAACGAGGACATGGAGTCCCCTTTGTAGATGGTAGTGTTGGTACCCAAATGTAGGATTGCCAGAGTGGTGTAGAGTGGCCTACAATCTCTCTGAAGGTGTTTGTATGCACGTGTCACGGTGCTCCTACCTGCATATCCTTGGATCTCAGATGTGGTTGGACGAAGCAGTGCAAAAAGGATGAATAACTTGGATGATGAAGGAATAATTGAGTCCAGACTTGTAGTAACGTTAAACACAGCTTTATTTGGCATAAACAGTAATCCAAGCAGTTTCAAAGCTTTATCTTGGTCATTAGCAGGTATTGGCTTAACTTCTGGCAGGCAAACACTTCTGCACCAATCTAAGCTCTGCTATGCTGTAGCTTTCTCAGCACTGCTATGTTGGCTGGGTTAAATAGGAACTTTTCCTCTTCTGCTGGAACTTCGCTGTCTGTAGTCTGTCTCTTACTTTAATCCTAGGAAATTCTTCCTGGCATCAAGCTCTCTTAGCTTTGTTTGTAGGCAATGCAAGCCCAGGAGGGGACAAACAACCATGTAGAACTTACAGGCAGGGCCTTCAGGCCCAGCAGAACAGGCAGAGCTCTGCTGGCCGACACACAACCTTCCCCTTAGGAAGGGTAATCTAGACTGCTCACTAACTAACTCCTCCCTCTCTAGAGAGGGGAATAGAATGGAAGTAGGCTCCATCCTAGATAACTCCAGCTCTTCCAGATTGCCACCACCTGCTGGTGAACCAGGCACATTACAATTTAACCATAGTTTGCAAAGGAATACATACACACATATTGAAGGAAATGGCAATAAACATAAGAGATGACACAGGATGACATTAGATCGACCATAGGATATAGTTGGGGTTACAAAAAGGTAGTAATGCTCCCCTTGCGGGGCGTTACATATCCTGCAGCCTGTACTGTATATTAGTATTACAGTCCAGTTACATACATGGGTTTTCCTGCAGTATCTTTTATCTAGTCTAAAATTAAAGAGAGGACAGACTAAAGTGTAGAATTAAATAGGCTATGAAGGCAATGTGGTCATTATCAGTTTTGTCATTAGGTGGCATTTTAATATAACAAATGAATGTAATTCAGTGAGGAAAGCTGTAGAATTGTGCTGCAATATTTCTCCTGGAAAAGTTCACCAACTTCTATTCAATAATAAAAAATAAAAGTCCTTAAAATATATTCAGTTTTGCAATTTGCATCTCTGCTTGTGTAAGAGAGTGACAAACTTCTTGGCTTAAATATCCTTGTGCCCCTTGTCAAATGTGACATTGGTATTACCAAGCCTTTTATTATCTTCAAAAGGCACAGTCTACCGTTACAATAGTACCCTTGTATAGATTTTGCATTGGGGTCCAGGAACTTCAAGTTAGGTCTTTGGGCATAGTATATGGTGTGGGGTTTCGCTCTGGTAGATAGGGTAACCGGACGCAATACAGAGGCAAAAGACAAGTTATTAACGCAAAACTTCAGTGTTTATTCACACTTGAGGCAAATGCACAAAACAATGTATTACTTTGCCGTCTTGGTGTTTACTTCACACACCATGGAAAGTTCATCTTGGTGTTACTTCACACAAATTGGAAAAGTTCATATAAGACAAGTCATCTTGATGTCAGTTCTGCCTCCAGCAGTCCACGGCAGGCTTTAGGAGGCCTGTTTCCTCGCCCATGGGTCTCAGCCCTCCAACCTGGCACCAAGCCTCAGATCCCAACACAGAGATCCTGCTGCTGAGCCCAGCTGCCTATTTAAGGACAGCCAGGTGCTGCCAAAAACCCGGACCGGCAATTAAAATCCAGTATTTGACCCCACCTGGCTGCAAATCAGTCCAGCAGTACACGCTGGGAGGAAGATACCTGTTTTCCCAGACCATTCTTCTCACTGTGTCACAATGGGTATATGAATATTTGGGTATAGTATAGTTATATGAAGCACCAACAAAATATTACTTGTAGCTTAAGATAGTTTTAGCAAAAATATAATAATTCAGAGGGTGTTTTTTTTTTTTCTTCTTCAACCATCTAGGTATGAAGTATGAGCACACATGGCAGCTGCCCAGTTTTGTTCTCTAGGATGCTTGATTGACAATTTCTGCACACAGCACACACTTTTGAACCTTGTCGATTCAAAGATTAGACATCTTCCAAGCTTTCTCTTTGTCATGGAATGCAACATTTCTGACCTAGTTTGTGGCTATAAACTCAAAAGACAAAGAACTGGTGCATTTTTTCACGCAATGCTTGGCGATGATATATTGCATACTGTATATTATTTAATACAGTTTACTTAGCCAACTTTTACTTGTTTACAAGATAAACCTAAGCATGTTCTGAGTAAAATGTGTGCACTGCAGTTGATTCTTCTGAATAGCATAAGGCCATTCAGGCTTTTGAACATTTTGAACATTTCCGACATTTGCATTTTTAACTCCTTTTTAGAGTTGAGCGGACACCTGGATGTTCGGGTTCGGCAGGTTTGGCCAAACTTGAAAAAAAAGTTCGGGACCCGAACTTGACCCCGAACCCGAACCCCATTGAAGTCAATGGGGACCCGAACTTTTGGCCACTAAAATGGCTCTAAAATAGTCCTGGAAGGGGCTAGAGGGCTGCAAAAGGCATCAAATGTGATTAAGAGCATGGCAATTGTTCTGCAAACAAATGTGGATAGGGAAATGACTTAAAATAACATAAAATACAGAAAAATAAAAAATAAAAATCTGGATCTATGAGTAGGAGGTTGAGGAGGTGGTGGATGTGGCGGTGTAGGTTAACGTGGCGGTGTAGGTGGAAGCGGCAGTGAAGGAGGAATAGGTAGCCAACACTGATTTGTGTTTTTTATTTTTAAATTATTGGGACATATAACAAAATAAAACAAGATGTACTCAAGATGCACTTGAGTACAAGAATGGATGGTTGAGGCTGGTATAAATTTCTATTCTGCACAAGGTACGGACAACTCCTGTGGGATCCATGCCTGGTTCATTTTAATAAATGTAAGCTTGTCCACATTGGCTGCGGCCTGTGATAATGCTCTCTGCCGTGCTAAACACACGTTCACACTATACACTGGCTGCAGGGCAGGTCAGCACCTCCAAGGCTGACAAAGCTTTTCCACATTTGGGCCATGCTAACCCTGCCTTCTCAGGTGCTGGCGGTGCCCCAGCTGCGTTGGCGACCTCTTCTTCCTCCTCTGCCTTTGCCTTGTGCTTCCACTGTGCCCCCGCTGTCAGGGGGAATGCCATCAGCAGCGTGCGCTTGTTGTCGCGCATCTTCCGATCAGTAACAGATGTTTTCACTAAATTTAGTTCCTTGTCAGCAATGCAGAGCAGGGGTTCATTCACGGCAAAAGGGGGTTCATGTCACCCAGCAATAGAACAGAAGATTTTGATAGATTTAGGCCCATGTCAACCAGGCACAGTAGGGGTTCATTCACGGCAAAAGCGGGTTCATTTCACCCAGCAATAGAACAGAGGATTTTGAGAGATTTAGGCCCCTGTCACCCAGGCACAGCAGGGGTTAATTCACGGCAAAAGGGGGTTCATGTCACCCATCAATAGAACAGATGATTTTGAGAGATATAGGCTCGTGTCACCCAGGCACAGCAGGGGTTTGTATACGCCAAAAATGGTAAAATGTCACCCGACAATTGAAAACAAGATTCTTTTCAATTTAGGGCACTAAAATTGGCATTAAAATGGCTCTAAAATAGTCCTTGAAAAGGCTAGAGGGATGTAAAAGGCAGTAAAATGTGCTTAAGAGCATGGCAACTGCTCTGCAAACAAATTTGGATAGGGAAATAACATAAAATAAAATAACTAAAAATTACAAATTATTAACCTGCAACTCAGAGAAGGAGGTGGATATGGAGTCGGAGGTTGAGGAGGCGGTGAATGTGGTGTTGTAGGTGGAGGCAGCAATAGAGGAGGAGGAGGCAGCCAACAATGTTGTTTTTTTTAATTTTTTAATTTTTTTATTATTGGGGTAGGTAGCCCCCAAAATAAAGAAAACAAAGAATCATTGAACTTGAGTACAAGAATGTATGTTTGATGGTGGTATAAATGTCTATTCTGCACAAGGTACAGACAAGTCTTGTGGGATCCAAACCTGGTTCATTTTAATGAACGTGAGCTTGTCCACGTTGGCTGTGGACAGGCGGCTGCGTCTGTCTGTAATGACGCCTCCTGCCGTGCTAAATACACGTTCAGAGAGTACACTGGCTGCAGGGCAGGCCAGCAGCTCCAAGGCATACAGGGCAAGCTCTGGCCATGTGGACAATTTGGAGACCCAGAAGATGAATGGGGCCGAACCATCAGTCAGTACGGGTAGGCGTGTGCACAGGTACTGTTCCACCATGTTGTTCAAATGCTGCCTTCTGCTAACACGCTGCTTATCAGCAGTTGGGGCCGGTTGTTGCGGCGAGGTGACAAAGCTTTTCCACATGTCGGCCATGCTAACCCTGCCTTCTGAGGTGCTGGCGCTGACACAGCTGCGTTGGCGACCTCTTCCTCTGGCGTCAGTCGGGAACGCTCCAGTGAGGGAATTAAGGACGGCACATTGTCTTTGTAACGGGGATCCAGCAGGGTGGCCACCGAGTAGTCAGCACACGTTAAAATGTGGGCAACTCTGCTGTCGTTGCGCAGGCACTGCAGCATGTAGTCGCTCATGTGTGCCAGGCTGCCCAGAGGTAAGGACAAGCTGTCCTCTGTGAGAGGCGTATCGTCTGCGTCCTCCGTATCCCCCAAGCCACGCACCAGTGATGGGCCCGAGCTGCGTTGGATGCCACCCTGCTGTGAACATGCTTCATCCCCATCCTCCTCCTCCTTGTCCTCCAGTAGTGGGCCCTGGCTGGCCAAATTTGTACCTGGCCTCTGCTGTTGCAAAAATCCTCTTTCTGGGCCACTTCTAAAAGACTGGCCTGAAAGTGTTAGAGATGACCCCTCTTCCTCCTCCTCGTTCTGGTCCACATCCTCTTCAATCATCGCCCTAAGTGTTTTCTCAAGGAGACATAGAAGTGGTATTGTAAGGCTGAAAAGGGCGTCATCGCCACTGGCCATGTTGGAGGAGTACTCGAAACAGCGCAACAGGGCACACAGGTCTCGCATGGATGCCCAGTCATTGGTGGTGAAGTGGTGCTGTTCCGCAGTGCGACTCACCCGTGCGTGCTGCAGCTGAAACTCCACTATGGCCTAGTGCTGCTCGCACAGTCTCTCCAGCATGTGCAAGGTGGAGTTCCACCTGGAGGGCACGTCGCATATGAGGCGGTGAGCGGGAAGGCCGAACTTACGCTGTAGAGCAGACAGCCGAGCGGCGGCAGGATGAGAATGCCGGAAGCGCGGACAGACGGCCCGCACTTTACGCAGCAGCTCTGACATGTCGGGGTAGTTGTGAATGAATTTCTGCACCTCCAAATTCAGCACATGCGCCAGACAAGGGATGTGCGTCAAACCGGCTAGTCCCAGAGCTGCAATGAGATTTCGCCCATTATCGCACACCACCAGGCTGGGCTTGAGTTTCACTGGCAGCAACCACTCGTCGATCTGTTGTTCCATACCCCGCCACAACTCCTGTGCGGTGTGGGGGCCTGTCCCCCAAACACATCAGTTTCAGAACGACCTGCTGACGTTGACCCCTGGCTGTGCTGAAGTTGGTGGTGAAGGTCTGTCGCTGACCGGATGAGGAGGTGGTAGAAGAAGAGGAGGAAGCCGAGTAGGAAGAGGAGGCAAAGAATGATGCCCTGCGATCCTTGGCGGTGGAAGGACGTGCGTTAACCAGCTCTCCGCCTGGGACCCAGCCGCCACTACATTTACCCAGTGTGCAGTTAGGGAGATATAGCGTCCCTGGCCGTGCTTACTGGTCCACGTATCTGTGGTTAGGTGGACCTTGCCACAGATGGTTTTGCGCAGTGCACACTTGATACACCGATACTTGGTTGTGCAGGGAGGGCATGGCGCTCCTGGAGAAGTAGTGGCGGCTGGGAACGACGTACTGTGGGACAGCAAGCGACATGAGCTGTTTGAAGCTGTCCGTCTCCACCAGCCTGAATGACAGCATTTCAAAGGCCAGTAGTTTAGAAATGCTGGCATTCAGGGCCAGGGATCGAGGGTGGCTAGGTGGGAATTTGCGCTTTCTCTCAAAGGTTTGTGAGATGGAGAGCTGAACGCTTCCGTGTGACATGGTGGAGATGCTTGGTGACGGAGGTGGTGTTGTTGGTGGCACATCCTCTGTTTGCTGGGCGGCAGGTGCCAACGTTCCTCCAGAGGCGGAGGAAGAGGCCAAGGCGGCAGCAGCAGAAGAGGAAGCAGGAGGTGCCTGAGCCCTTTCTTGGTTTTGAAGGTGCTTACTCCACTGCAGCCCGTGTCTCGCATGTAGATGCATGGTCATGCAGGTTGTGCTAAGGTTCAGAACGTTAATGCCTCGCTTCAAGTTCTGATGGCACAGCGTGCAAACCACTCGGGTCTTGTCGTCAGCACATTGTATGAAGAAGTGCCATGCCAGGGAACTCCTTGATGCTGCCTTTGGTGTGCTCGGTTCCTGGTGGCGGTGGCCAGTAGCAGGCGAACTGTTTTGGCGACGGCTGCTCTGCTTTTGCACCCTGCTCCCGCTTTTGCTACGTTGTTGGCTCGGTCTCACCACTGCCTCTTCCTCCGAACTCTGAAAGCCAGTGGCACGACCTTCATTCCATGTGGGGTCTAGGACCTCATCGTCCCCTGCATCGTCTTCCACCCAATCTTCCTCCCTGACCTCCTTTTCGGTCTGCACACTGCAGAAAGACGACGCAGTTGGCACCTGTGTTTCGTTATCATCAGAGACGTGCTGAGGTGGTATTCCCATGTCCTCGTCAGGAAACATAAGTGGTTGTGCGTCAGTGCATTTTATGTCTTCCACCCCTGGGGAAGGGCTAGGTGGATGCCCTTGGGAAACCCTGCCAGCAGAGTCTTCAAACAGCATAAGAGACTGCTGCATGACTTGAGGCTCAGACAGGTTCCCCGATATGCACGGGGGTGATGTGACAGACTGATGGGCATGGGTTTCAGGCGCCACCTGTGCACTTTCTGCAGAAGACTGGGTGGGAGATAATGTGAACGTGCTGGATCCACTGTCGGCCACCCAATTGACTAGCGCCTGTACTTGCTCAGGCCTTACCATCCTTAGAACGGCATTAGGCCCGACCAAATATCGCTGTAGATTCTGGCGGCTACTGGGACCTGGGGTAGTAGGTACAGTAGGACATGTAGCTGTGGCAGAACGGCCACGTCCTCTCCCTGCTGCAGAGGCTCCACCAACACCACCACCGAGACCATGACCGCTTCCCTTATTAGATTTTTGCCTCATAGTTAGCGTTCACAAAGCAAAGTAAAAATTGGTTAAGTATGTTAAAAATAATTAACCGCCAATATAAACCCTGATGTAGGGTATTGCACAAAAATTTTTTTTTGAACTCTATATGACAGCGGTATTTGTGGCCTAAATGTGACTGTATTCGATGTACGTTAAATCCAAAATGATCAGTATATGAACACACGGTTTATTTAAACCGCAGTAAACAAATGACCGTATTTGTTGCCAAAATGTGACTGTATTCTATGTACGTTAAATTCAAAATGAGCATTATATGAACACACGGTTTATTTCAACCGCAGTAAACGATTGGCCGTATTTGTGGCCTAAATGTGACTGCCACCTATGCACGTGTAATCAAAGATGACCAGTATATGAAAAAACATTTTTTAAGCACAGTCAGCAAAAAAGCTGTATTTCTGGACTAGCAGACATACAGATAGATAGTCCTGCACCAGCATGTCTGCATAAAATGGCTGCCGATTAGGTATTCATAGTGACAAGCTGAAGTAAAAAAAAAAATGCGTTTTCAACAGAAGTTGGCTCATGCAGGCTTAAAAAAACGGTGCACTGCTCCCACAAAACACATTGGATTGAGATCGCTGAGTTATAAGGCAGTTCTTCTTAGTATTTATCCCTGATCTGTCCCCGACAGCAGCAGCATCCTCTCTCTACACTAAGAATAGCAGAGTGACGTGCAGCGCTACATGACTCAGCCTTATATAGAGGCTGGGTCACATGCTGCAGTTGGCCAATCACAGCCATGCCAATAGTAGGCATGGCTGTGATGGCTTCTAAGGGCACACAGTTAAACGCTTGTTGATTGGCTGCTTTGCAGCCTTTCAAAAAGCGCCATAAAAATCGCCAAACACGAACCCAAACTTTTACGTAAATGTTCGGCTTCGGCGGATCCGGGTCCAAAAAAAGCTAAAGTTCGGTACGAACCCGAACTTTACAGTTCGGGTTCGCTCAACTCTACTCCTTTTTTATTTTTTTTATTTAAATCTTAATTTTTTTTAACATCTTACAAAGAAAACTTTAACAATCTTTTAATTTCATAACATTATGTATACAATTCCCCACCCGCCTCCCTCTATCCGTTGTCTGCTCCCTCTCGAGAAAAAAATTAAAAATAAAAGTCCTCTCCCTGCTTTTTCTCTCCTCCCCCCCACCCCATGGTTCCAACTCACAATAGCCACTGTCCCCCAAAAAATCACTATAATAGCCATTTCTGCCACGTACTGGCAAATCTATGTTTTTTCTTAATGTTTGCCAGATGAAATTCCTCTCTGGCAAGCGAGGCTCTGGTAAGCTTCTCCCATTCCCTGACTGTGGGGACAGCACTCTCTCCTCAATGTCCAATACTACATTTCCTAGCTTGAAATAGGAGTTTGGATGCTATATCTCGATGTTGGGGGGTATCCATTTTATCCATCACCCCCAGTATACATATTTCAAATTGCCTGGGTACTTTGAACCGATGGTATTGCTCAATTCTATCATTAACCTTTTCCCAGAACCCTTGAATCTTTTTACATGTCCAGAGTATATATGCACTGCTCAAAAAAATTAAGGGAACACTTAAACAACACAATGTAACTCCAAGTCAATCACACTTCTGTGAAATCAAACTGTCCACTTAGGAGGCAACACTGAGTGACAATCAATTTCACATGCTGTTGTGCAAATGGGATAGACAACAGGTGGAAATTATAGGCAATTAGCAAGACACCCCCAATAAAGGAGTGGTTCTGCAGGTGGTGACCACAGACCACTTCTCAGTTCCTATGCTTCCTGGCTGATGTTTTGGTCACTTTTGAATGCTGGCGGTGCTTTCACTCTAGTGGTAGCATGAGACGGAGTCTACAACCCACACAAGTGGCTCAGGTAGTGCAGCTTATCCAGGATGGCACATCAATGCGAGCTGTGGCAAGAAGGTTTGCTGTGTCTGTCAGCGTAGTGTCCAGAGCATGGAGGTGCTACCAGGAGACAGGCCAGTACATCAGGAGACGTGGAGGAGGCCGTAGGAGGGCAACAACCCAGCAGCAGGACAGCTACCTCCGCCTTTGTGCAAACGAGGAACAGGAGGAGCACTGCCAGAGCCCTGCAAAATGACCTCCATCCAGCAGGCCACAAATGTGCATGTGTCTGCTCAAACGGTCAGAAACAGACTCCATGAGGGTGATATGAGGGCCCGACGTCCACAGGTGGAGGTTGTACTTACAGCCCAACACGGTGCAGGACGTTTGGCATTTGCCAGAGAACACCAAGATTGGCAAATTCGCCAATGGCGCCCTGTGCTCTTCACAGATGAAAACAGGTTCACACTGAGCACATGTGACAGACGTGACAGAGTCTTGAGATGCCGTGGAGAACGTTCTGCTGCCTGCAACATCCTCCAGCATGACCGGTTTGCATTGGGTCAGTAATGGTGTGGGGTGGCATTTCTTTGGTGGGCCGCACAGCCCTCCATGTGCTCGCCAGAGGTAGCCTGACTGCCATTAGGTACCGAGATAAGATCCTCAGACCCCTTGTGAGAACATATGCTGGTGCGGTTGGCCCTGGGTTCCTCCTAATGCAAGACAATGCTAGACCTCATGTGGATGGAGTGTGTCAGCAGTTCCTGCAAGATGAAGGCATTGATGCTATGGAATGGCCTGCCCGTTCCCCAGACCTGAATCCAATTGAGCACATCTGGGACATTATGTCTCGCTCTATCCACCACAGACTGTCCAAGAGTTGGCAGATGCTTTAGTCCAGGTCTGGGAGGAGATCCCTCAGGAGACCGTCCGCCACCTCATCAGGAGCATGCACAGGCGTTGTAGGGAGGTCATACAGGCACGTGGAGGCCACACACACTACTGAGCCTCATTTTGACTTGTTTTAAGGACATTACATCAAAGTTGGATCAGCCTGTAGTGTGTTTTTCCACTTTAATTTTGAGTGTGACTCCAAATCCAGACCTCCATGGGTTGAAAAATTTGATTTCCATTTTTTAATTTTTGTGTGATTTTGTCGTCAGCACATTCAACTATGTAAAGAACAAAGTATTTCAGAAGAATATTTAATTAATTCAGATCTAGGATGTGTTATTTTTGTGTTCCCTTTATTTTTTTGAGCAGTGTACATCGTCCACCCCTACCTCCCCACATTTTAGGCAACTAAAGTCTTTAGATTTATAACACTTCATTAGAATCTTATGGGAGTAGAAAAGACGATATAGTATATTAAATTGAATAATTCGATGGGAAAAGTTCTTTGAAACCCTGTTTTTTTCCTGTATGGCCGATTCCCAAAACTCTTCTTGCTGGGGGTTTAAAAAATCTTGCCATTTATGCATTAAGCTATTAATTGCTCTTCTCTTAGTCTTTTGATGTAACAGACATTCATATATTTTAGAAACTAGTTTCCCCCCTGCTGTTAGTTTGGAGATATTAACTAACGGCTGCGGAAGGGTAACAATTTGTGTACCTTTTCCTAACATCGATCGCAATGCTTGTTTTAATTGTAAATAAAAGAAACTCTGTTCTATATTACCCATTCTATACTCCTTTTTAAGATCTTTATATAGTATTATATCCCCCTCTCTCCATACCTGGCCCAGTTTATAAATTCCATGTTTCCACCAAAATGTCTGTTCAATTGACTTTAGTTCTATAAGGTGGTTATTATCCCACAATACGGTGTCGACATGGAATCCAGCCTGGGTCCACAGTGCTCTTGCTTCCTTCCAGACCCTGTCCATCAATTCGAATAGCGGTATCCTGCTCTCTTCCTGTTGTGCCAAAATTCCAGCTTCCGTTAATTGGAAGATAGTGCAGTTATCCAACCTATTATTTATCCCTTCAATCATGGAGTTATATATTTGCGTATTGCTCCACATTATCATGTTTTTTATATGGCCGGAGATAAAATAAAGTTCCAAGTCTGGGACTGATAGTCCGTCCTCCCTCTCATGGATGCACAATATTTGTGCTTTTATCCTGGGTTTTTTCCCTCGCCATATCAAATCCATTAAGAGGATAGCTATTATTTTAAATGTTTTTTTGGGGATTATTATCAGTGAGTTCCACAAGATATAATTCAGGGGGGTAATAGACACATTTTCACCAAAAAGTACGACCTGCCATCAAGACATATAATCTTTTCCATACCATTATTTTCTTCCTAATCTCCTGTATTTTGGGGGCCACATTCAACTGAGCGTAATCCTTGGGGTTTGGGGTTATTTGAATGCCCAGATATTTGACGGGTTCATTGATCATCTTAATTTCCAGGGATCCTGTTATAAAATTGTTCAAGGGATCAATCGGGACACAGGCCGATTAAGACCAGTTTATATTGAGTCCAGCATATTTGCCATACTGGTCAAATATGTGGAAAATCTTCGTCAGTGATCTATGTGAGCCTACAGACAGCATAATATCATCTGCATATATAGCAATTTTTTCCTCGTTCTCACCAAACCTAAACCCCACAATTTCTTCATCTTGCCTGATCATTATCAAGTAACTGCTCCATGGCTATGGCAAATAGCAGAGGGGAAAGGGGACACCCCTGTCTAACTCCCCTGCGGATATACAGGGAGTGCAGAATTATTAGGCAAGTTGTATTTTTGAGGATTAATTTTATTATTGAACAACAACCATGTTCTCAATGAACCCAAAAAACTCATTAATATCAAAGCTGAATATTTTTGGAAGTAGTTTTTAGTTTTAGCTATTTTAGGGGGATATCTGTGTGTGCAGGTGACTATTACTGTGCATAATTATTAGGCAACTTAACAAAAAACAAATATATACCCATTTCAATTATATATTTTTACCAGTGAAACCAATATAACATCTCAACATTCACAAATATACATTTCTGACATTCAAAAACAAAACAAAAACAAATCAGTGACCAATATAGCCACCTTTCTTTGCAAGGACACTCAAAAGCCTGCCATCCATGGATTCTGTCAGTGTTTTGATCTGTTCACCATCAACATTGCGTGCAGCAGCAACCACAGCCTCCCAGACACTGTTCAGAGAGGTGTACTGTTTTCCCTCCTTGTAAATCTCACATTTGATGATGGACCACAGGTTCTCAATGGGGTTCAGATCAGGTGAACAAGGAGGCCATGTCATTAGATTTTCTTCTTTTATACCCTTTCTTGCCAGCCACGCTGTGGAGTACTTGTGATGGAGCATTGTCCTGCATGAAAATCATGTTTTTCTTGAAGGATGCAGACTTCTTCCTGTACCACTGCTTGAAGAAGGTGTCTTCCAGAAACTGGCAGTAGGACTGGGAGTTGAGCTTGACTCCATCCTCAACCCGAAAAGGCCCCACAAGCTCATCTTTGATGATACCAGCCCAAACCAGTACTCCACCTCCACCTTGCTGGCGTCTGAGTCGGACTGGAGCTCTCTGCCCTTTACCAATCCAGCCACGGGCCCATCCATCTGGCCCATCAAGACTCACTCTCATTTCATCAGTCCATAAAACCCTAGAAAAATCAGTCTTAAGATATTTCTTGGCCCAGTCTTGACGTTTCAGCTTGTGTGTCTTGTTTAGTGGTGGTCGTCTTTCAGCCTTTCTTACCTTGGCCATGTCTCTGAGTATTGCACACCTTGTGCTTTTGGGCACTCCAGTGATGTTGCAGCTCTAAAATATGGCCAAACTGGTGGCAAGTGGCATCTTGGCAGCTGCACGCTTGACTTTTCTCAGTTCATGGGCAGTTATTTTGCTCCTTGGTTTTTCCACACGCTTCTTGCGACCCTGTTGACTATTTTGAATGAAACGCTTGATTGTTCGATGATCACGCTTCAGAAGCTTTGCAATTTTAAGAGTGCTGCATCCCTCTGCAAAATATCTCACTATTTTTGACTTTTCTGAGCCTGTCAAGTCCTTCTTTTGACCCATTTTGCCAAAGAAAGGAAGTTGCCTAATAATTATGCACACCTAATATAGGGTGTTGATGTCATTAGACCACACCCCTTCTCATTACAGAGATGCACATCACCTAATATGCTTAATTGGTAGTAGGCTTTTGAGCCTTTACAGCTTGGAGTAAGACAACATGCATAAAGAGGATGATGTGGTCAAAATACTCATTTGCCTAATAATTCTGCACGCAGTGTATATGTTGTCAGAGAATTCCCCATTTAGTATCACTCTTGCTGAGATTTCGGTATATAACAATTTTACCCATGAATTAAAATTGTCCCCGAAACCCATTTTCTTCAATGTTGTAATCAAAAAGGGCCATTCTATAGTATCAAACGCCTTTGAGGCATCTATAGTAACAATCAATCGTTCACCACAATTTGTAGGTTGAAGCTGCGTGTTCCCAAAGTAACGCATAATATTATTGTCACGGATGGTGTACAGGAAACAAGACAATGCAATACAATAATGACTCACTGGATCCACAACTAAGGAACAAAAGGGAGACCCCTACATGAGACCTGCCACTCTCCCTAATTGCTCAGCCTATGCGAACACCCCAAAGTTAGATGGGCGCATATCCACGTACCTCGGCTATCTAATACCTGAAGACCCTACAATAGTGAGGGGACACGACCACCGGCTCCCTACACTAGAAACGGAGGGAGTCAGGGTCACCTGAAAATCCAGCAGACAGAAAATCACAAATAAAGGAACAGCACTTATCTTGCAGAGGACTGGGAAATAGAAACAGCAAGCACACACACTCCAGGAAGTTGTATAAGCCGCAACCTAATGCATCATGGGGAGGAACTTAAAGGGAAGCAATCAGTCCAACTGCATGACAGCTGAGATAGACTAACGAGATGAGGAACTTAACCAAAACAAAGAAACTCAAGGAGGAGGATCTGGAAAGCTCCTGTCAGAGCTTCTCAACTGTCTGGTTGTGACAATTATCAGTTGTATTTTTATCTGACATAAATCCCGTCTGATCCTCATGAACAAGCACCGAGACCACGCTCCTGAGTCTAGCTACCAGAATCCTAGCCAATATTTTATTATCAGTATTAGGCCTCATGCACACGACCGTTGTGTGCATCCGTGGCTGTTCCGTTTTCCGTGATTTTCTGTGGACCCATTGACTTTCAATGGGTCCATGAAAACTCGGAAAATGCACCGTTGTTTATCCGCGGCCGTGATCCGTGTTTCCTGTCCGTCAAAAAAATATGACCTGTCCTATTTTTTTGACGGACAACGGTTCATGGACCCATTCAAGTCAATGGGTCCGTGAAAAAACGCGGATGCACACAAGATTGGCATCCGCGTTCGTGGTCCGTGGCCGTAGGCTACTTTCACACAGACGGATCCGCAGATCCGTCTGCATAAAAGCTTTTTCAGAGCTGAGTTTTCACTTCGTGAAAACTCAGATCCGACAGTATATTCTAACACAGAGGCGTTCCCATAGTGATGGGGACGCTTCAAGTTAGAATATACTATGAACTGTGTACATGACTGCCCCCTGCTGCCTGGCAGCACCCGATCTCTTACAGGGGGCTGTGATCTGCACAATTAACCCCTCAGGTGCCTGCCGCACCTGAGGGGTGAATTGAGCGTATCATAGCCCCCTGTAAGAGATCAGGTGCTGCCAGGCAGGAGGGGGCACCCCCCCTCACTCCCCAGTTTTAAATTCATTGGTGGCCAGTGGGCCCCCCTCCCTCCCCTGTATTACTGTACATTCATTGGTGGCCAGTGGGCCCCCCTCCCTCCCCAGTATTACTGTACATTCATTGGTGGCCAGTGGGCCCCCCCTCCCTCCCCTGTATTACTGTACATTCATTGGTGGCCAGTGCGGCCCCCCCTCCTAATTAAAATCCCCCCCATCATTGGTGGCAGCAGAGAGTTCCGATCGGAGTCCCAGTTTAAACGCTGGGGCTCCGATCGGTAACCATGGCAACCAGGACGCTACTGCAGTCCTGGTTGCCATGGTTACTTAGCAAGTTTTAGAAGCATTATACTTACCTCCGAGCTGCGATGTCTGCGACCGGCCGGGCGCTCCTCCTACTGGTAAATGACAGGTCTGTGCTATAAGCAATGTGCCGCACAGACCTTTCACTTACCAGTAGGAGGAGAGCCCGGCCGGTCACAGACATCGCTGCTCGCAGGTAAGTATAATGCTTCTAAAAATTGCTAAGTAACCATGGCAACCAGGACTGCAGTAGCGGTCTGGTTGCCATGGTTACCGATCAGAGTTCCAGCGATTAAACTGGGACTCCGATCGGAACTCTCCGCTGCCACCAATGATGGGGGGGAATTTTAATTAGGAGGGGGAGAGAGGGGGGGCCCACTGGCCACCAATGAATGTACAGTAATACAGGGGAGGGGGGGCCACTGGCCACCAATGAATGTACAGTAATACAGGGGAGGGAGGGGGGGCCGCACTGATCACCAATGAATTTAAAACTGGGGAGGGAGGAGGGTGTGTCCCCTCCTGCCTGGCAGCACCTGATCTCTTACAGGGGGCTATGATACGCACAATTAACCCCTCAGGTGTGGCACCTGAGGGGTTAATTGTACGGATCACAACCCCCTGTAAGAGATCGGGGGCTGCCAGGCAGCAGGGGGCAGTCATGTACACAGTTCGTAGTATATTCTAACTTGAAGCGTCCCCATCATTATGGGAATGCCTCTGTGTTAGAATATACTATTTGATATGAGTTTTCACGATCTAACTCAAATCCGATAGTATATTCTAACATAGAGGCGTTCCCATGGTGATGGGGACGCTTCAAGTTAAAATATACCATCGGATTGGAGAAAACTTTGATCCGATGGTATAATAGGGACTCCTGACTTTACATTGAAAGTCAATGGGGGACAGATCCGTTTGCAATTGCACCATATTGTGTCAACGTCAAACGGATCCGTCCCCATTGACTTGCATTGTAAGTCAGGACGGATATGTTTGGCTCCGCACGGCCAGGCGGACACCAAAATGAAATTTTTTTCATGTCCGTGGATCCTCCAAAAATCAAGGAAGACCCACGGACGAAAAAACGGTCACGGATCACGGAACAACGGAAATCCGTTTTGCGGACCGCAAAAAAAAACGTCCATGTGCATGAGGCCTTAATTAATGAAATGGGGCGATATGAATCCGGAAGGGCTGGATCTTTTCCCGGTTTTAAAATCAATGTAATTAAGGCTTCTCTCAGGGAATCTGGAAGTTTTCCTACCTTCCTCGAATCATCCCACATTGTCAATAGTTTCAGGATTAGTATTTCTTTATATTGAACATAAACTTCAAACGGGATGCCATCTATTCTTGGGGATTTGTTCTTTGTAATCCTAGATAGTATTTTATTCACTTCTAAATGATTTAAAGGGGGTTCCAAAGTTTCATATTGGTCTGTTAACCTGGAGATAATAATTTTATCCAGAAACTGTTGTATTTGCACCAAGTTCTTATTTATCTTACTGCTGTATATATCTTCAAAGTATTCTTTGAGCAGTTCTATTTTAGCAGCTTGTTCAGGAGTTTTATATCCTGATTTGTCCACTAAGCAGTGGATATAGTTATTCTTTTTTATCTGAACCGCTACCAAAGCCGCTAACTTTTTACCCGGTATATGTGCGTAAATGTAGCTGTCCCTCACATAGTTTTCTTTTTGTTGTTCTGCCAATAAGAGCCGTTCATCTTGCAATTTGGAAACTTTCTCTGTCCAATCTTTATAATTTTTGTCTATGGGGTTTTCAATATACTTTTTTTCATATTTTTCCGCCTCTTGTTCCAAGTCCAATATTTTATTCCTTGTCCCTTTCTTATATATTGCTGTGTATTTTATAAAGATCCCTCTAATAAAAGCCTTTGCGGGCTCCCATACCATATTAATTGCCACTGAGCCTTCATTCAAGTAAAAAAACTCAGTTATCTCTATCAAAATCCTATCGTGTATACCCATTATGTTTATCCATCCTATATTTATGTGCATCCCTTTTTTATTTAATTTTTTTATTGTTTTTATATTTATAATAATTGGATTATGATCCGAAATCCCACATTGTCCATATTTGAACTGTTCAATATCAAACAAACCTTTATTTGTGAAAACGAAATCAATCCGTGACAGTCTGCTATGGGTCTTTGAAAAACATGAGTATTTTTTTAATTTAGGGTGCATTACTCTCCAAATATCAATCCAACCCATTTCCTCTGATGTTTTTTAGTTTAGATCCCGTGCAAAAAATTTGAGTATTACCTAATCTACATCTATCTATTTTGCAGTCCTTAACATTATTGAAGTCCCCCTTAACTAAAAGTGGTTTATCCCCTACCTTAAAGGGTTTCTATCACTTCGTATGCCATAATTAGCTCTCAGACACTAGCGATCCGCTAGTGTCTGCTCTGGCCAACCATCCTAATATAAGAGCTTTTTGGGCAGCCGTTTTGCTAAAAAAATAACTTTTATAAATATGCTAATGAGCCTCTAGGTGCTATGTGGGCGTCATTAGCACCTAGAGGCTCCGTCTACCTTCATACACAGCCACCGCCCAGCGCGTCCCTCCAGCCCGCCCATCTCCTGATGAATGCGATCCTCCGTGTGACGCAACGGACGAATTCTCGCGCATGCGCCGTGCGCGGCTGTATTCGGCGCATGCGCAGAGAATGTCTGACCGCTTCCCTGCTCAGACATCTCCACTGCGCCTGCGCCGATGACGTCATAGTGCTCCAAGGAACAGGCGCAGTGGAGATGTCTGAGCAGGGAAGCGGTCAGACATTCTCTGCGCATGCGCCGAATACAGCCGCGCACGGCGCATGCGCGAGAATTCGTCCGTTGCGTCACACGGAGGATCGCATTCATCAGGAGATGGGCGGGCTGGAGGGACGCGCTGGGCGGTGGCTGTGTATGAAGGTAGACGGAGCCTCTAGGTGCTAATGACGCCCACATAGCACCTAGAGGCTCATTAGCATATTTATAAAAGTTATTTTTTTAGCAAAACGGCTGCCCAAAAAGCTCTTATATTAGGATGGTTGGCCAGAGCAGACACTAGCGGATCGCTAGTGTCTGAGAGCTAATTATGGCATACGAAGTGATAGAAACCCTTTAAGCACAAAATCGTGAATTTTTAATAGGACATCTGTTTTAAAAGGTGGCAGTATATAGACATTTTTCTATTATCCATGGTCTTCCTTCCAATAAACAATCGATCAAGACAAAGCAACCCTCCCTATCTATAGCCGTTTTCACTATTTAAACCACCTCAGCCCCCCGAGCTTAAACACCCTTAATGACCAGGCCACTTTTTACACTTCTGCACTACACTACTTTCACCGTTTATTGCTCGATCATGCAACTTACCACCCAAATTAATTTGAACTCCTTTTCTTCTCACTAATAGAGCTTTCATTTGGTGGTATTTCATTGCTGCTGACATTTTTCCTTTTTTTGTTATTAATCGAAATTTAACGATTTTTTTGCAAACAAAATGACATTTTTCACTTTCAGTTGTAAAATTTTGCAAAATAAACGACATCCATATATACATTTTTCTCTAAATTTATTGTTCTACATGTCTTTGATAAAAAAATAAATGTTTGGGTAAAAAAAATGGTTTGGGTAAAAGTTATAGCGTTTACAAACTATGGTACAAAAATTTGAAATTCCGCTTTTTGAAGCAGCTCTGACTTTCTGAGCACCTGTCATGTTTCCTGAGGTTCTACAATGGCCAGACAGTACAAACACACCACAAATGACCCTATTTCGGAAAGTAGACACCCTAAGGTATTCGCTGATGGGCATAGTGAGTTCATAGAACTTTTTATTTTTTGTCACAAGTTAGCGGAAAATTATGTTTTTTTTTTTCTTGCAAAGTCTCATATTCCACTAACTTGTGACAAAAAATAAAAACTTCCATAAACTCACTATGCCCATCACGAAATACCTTGGGGTGTCTTCTTTCCAAAATGGGGTCACTTGTGGGGTAGTTATACTGCCCTGGCATTTTAGGGGCCCAAATGCGTGCCAAGTAGTTTGAAATCAAAATCTGTAAAAAAAAAATCAAAATCTGTAAAAAATGGCCGGTGAAATCCGAAAGGTGCTCTTTGGAATGTGGGCCCCTTTGCCCACCTAGGCTGCAAAAAAGTGTCACACATCTGGTATCACCGTACTCAGGAGAAGTTGGGCAATGTGTTTTGGGGTGTCATTTTACATATACCCATGCTGGGTGAGATAAATATCTCGGTCAAATGCCAACTTTGTATAGAAAAAATGGGAAAAGTTGTCTTTTGCCAAGATATTTCTCTCACCCAGCATGGGTATATGTAAAAAGACACCCCAAAACACATTGCCCAACTTCTCCTGAGTACGGTGATACCAGATGTGTGACACTTTTTTGCAGCCTAGGTGGGCAAAGGGGCCCACATTCCAAAGAGCACCTTTCGGATTTCACCGGCCATTTTTTACAGATTTTGATTTTAAACCACTTCTTACGCATTCGGGCCCCTAAAATGCCAGGGCAGTATAACTACCGCACAAGTGACCCCATTTTGGAAAGAAGACACCCCAAGGTATTTCGTGATGGGCATAGTGAGTTCATGGAAGTTTTTATTTTTTGTCACAAGTTAGCGGAATATGAGACTTTGTAAGAAAAAAAAATCAAAAAAAAATAAATCATAATTTTCCGCTAACTTGTGACAAAAAATAAAAAATTCTAGGAACTCGCCATGTCCCTCACGGAATACCTTGGGGTGTCTTCTTTCCAAAATGGGGTCACTTGTGGGGTAGTTATACTGCCCTGGCATTCTAGGGGCCCTAATGTGTGGTAAGTAGTTTGAAATCAAAATGTGTAAAAAATGACCTGTGAAATCCTAAAGGTGCTCTTTGGAATGTGGGCCCCTTTGCCCACCTAGGCTGCAAAAAAGTGTCACACATGTGGTATCACCGTATTCAGGAGAAGTTGGGCAATGTGTTTTGGGGTGTCTTTTTACATATACTCATGCTGGGTGAGAGAAATATCTCGGCAAAAGACAACTTTTCCCATTTTTTATACAAAGTTGGCATTTGACCAAGATATTTATCTCACCCAGCATGGGTATATGTAAAAAGACACCCCAAAACACATTGCCCAACTTCTCCTGAGTACGGCGATACCAGATGTGTGACACTTTTTTGCAGCCTAGATGCGCAAAGGGGCCCACATTCCTTTTATGAGGGCATTTTTAGACATTTGGATCCCAGACTTCTTCTCACGCTTTAGGGCCCCTAAAAGGCCAGGGCAGTATAAATACCCCACATGTGACCCCATTTTGGAAAGAAGACACCCCAAGGTATTCAATGAGGGGCATGGCGAGTTCATAGAGGTTTTTTTTTTGGCACAAAGTCTCGCTTTCCGCTAACTTGGGACAAAAATTTCAATCTTTCATGGACTCAATATGCCCCTCACGGAATACCTTGGGGTGTCTTCTTTCCGAAATGGGGTCACATGTGGGGTATTTATACTGCCCTGGCATTCTAGGGGCCCTAAAGCGTGAGAAGAAGTCTGGAATATAAATGTCTAAAAAATTTTACGCATTTGGATTCCGTGAGGGGTATGGCGAGTTCATGTGAGATTTTATTTTTTGACACAAGTTAGTGGAATATGAGACTTTGTAAGAAAAAAAAATAAAAATTCCGCTAACTTGGGCCAAAAAAATGTCTGAATGGAGCCTTACAGGGGGGTGATCAATGACAGGGGGGTGATCAGGGAGTCTATATGGGGTGATCACCCCCCTGTCATTGATCACCCCCTATAAGGCTCCATTCAGATGTCCGTATGTTTTTTGCGGATCCGATCCATGTATCCGTGGATCCGTAAAAAACATACGGACATCTGAATGCAGCCGTACAGGGGGGTGATCAATGACAGGGGGGTGATCAGGGAGTCTATATGGGGTGATCACCCCCCTGTAAGGCTCCATTCAGACGTCTGTATGTGTTTTGCGGATCCGATCCATGTATCCGTGGATACGTAAAAAACATACTGACATCGGAATGGAGCCTTACAGGGGGGTGATCAATGACAGGGGGTGATCAATGACAGGGGGGTGATCAGGGAGTCTGTATGGGGTGATCACCCCCCTGTAAGGCTCCATTCAGACGTCTGTATGTGTTTTGCGGAACCGATCCATGTATCCGTGGATCCGTAAAAAACATACGGACATCTGAATGGAGCCTTACAAGGAGGTGATCAATGACAGGGGGGTGATCACTGACACGGGGGTGATCAGGGAGTCTATATGGGGTGATCAGGGGTTAATAAGGGGTTAATAAGTGACAGGGGGGGGTGTAGTGTAGTGGTGTTTGGTGCTATTTATTACTGAGCTGCCTGTGTCCTCTGGTGGTCGATCCAAACAAAAGGGACCACCAGAGGACCAGGTAGCAGGTATATTAGACGCTGTTATCAAAACAGCTTCTAAAATACCTGTTAGGGGTTAAAAAAATCGCATCTCCAGCCTGCCAGCGAACGATCGCCGCTGGCAGGCTGGAGATCCACTCGCTTACCTTCCGATCCTGTGAACGCGCGCGCCTGTGTGCGCGCATTCACAGGAAATCTCTCGTCTCGCGAGATGACGCATATATGCGTGACTGTGCGCAGGGCTGCCGCCTCCGGAACGCGATCCTGCGTTAGGCGGTTAATATCTATATCACAGTGTATTAATATACTCACGCCTCTGGCGAATGATGAATAAACTGAGTGAAAGGAGTGCTGTATCCATGGTCTAGACCCCCCATTTGTTGTTTCCCCTGTCAAATGTGTTTCTTGTAGACAAACTATAGCAGGGAGGGACCTATGTATTGCATAAAAAAACGCGACTCTCTTTATGCCCCTACTCAGACCCCTGATGTTTCATGAGATAATTTTTATAGCAGCCTATTTATGTGTCTGCCTATTTCCAGAGTATAGTTAGAGGACCCCCGGGGGGAAGCAAAAGGCAGAGGAGAAGAAAAAAAAAAGAAAAAAAAAACACCTGAGAGCGAGCAGCACAACAAAATACCCACCCCATCCAACCCCTCTCCCTTCTAAATGAGCCAGGATACTTCATTCCTGGTTCTCTAACTTAGCATTTCCCCCTCCCAACCCACCCCCAGCCCAAGTGCCCCTCAGCTCCTTATCTTTTTTTTTTTTTATCCATACTTCAGGCGCTTCCGCTGTATCAAAAAAACTATTTTTGCTTTCCCATTCAACCCTCAATTTAGCCGGGAACATCATTGAATATTTCACATTATTTACACGTAGAATTTTTTTCACATCAATAAACCGACCTCTTTCCTTTACCGTTTCTTTTGCATAGTCAGGAACTAATATTACTGTTACACCTAGATGTTCTAAGTTCCCTCTCTTTCGTGACCTGCGCGATATCTCCTCCTTATCCCTGACTGATAATAGGTTGAAAATTATTGGTCGCGATCTCATTTCGGGTAGGGGCGGCTTTGACGGGAATCTATAGGCCCGTTCCACAAAGTTTTTGTAATCAGAGATGTCCTGGCCCAGTTGTTCCATCAGCCAAGTTTGTATAAAAGCGTGGGACCTCCACGCCCTCTGGAATTCCCAGACATCTCAGATTAACCTTTCTAGACCTGTTTTCTAAATCCAATACTTTATTTTTCAGTTCCCTATTTTCTGCCCTCAGGAGATTTTTTTTTTTTCTTTAGTCATTGTCTGCAGGAGATCCTCAGAGTCAGATATTCTTTTCTCCATTTCTATCAACCTGTCTTTATATTTTTGTAAATCCGCTCTGAGGAGCCCCACCGACTCCCTGATATTTCCAGTCTGGAGAGAGGGGTCCTGTATTGCCAACCCACATTTTTTTATTTCTTGGAATATATCCTGTAGGTTAGGAACCTGCTCCTCTTTTGTAGAGGCATTTTCATCCAGCTCCTTTGAGTGTTTACTGCCTCTCTCCCCAGACTGGAAACTTGCCTCGGATGACCTCGGGTCGGAGCCCTCTTCTAGGAAAGACTCACCCTCTTGACCCTGTAGCGTCTCCTCTTTTTTTTTTTTTCTTAAGGGACTAGTCTGTCCACGCATATTAGTCAGAAGTAATTGTTTAGATCTTTCTGTTTCTCTTTCCAACAATTTGCCTACTGTTCGCAGGCCCCTTTTTTCTCCCTTCCTCCACCCCCCTCTCCTTAGCAAGCTCTAATATATTATAGGAAGTACAACATTCAAAGAGGGAGAGTCAGCTTACAAGCCCTAAAACAACAGTACAATAATCAAGCGTTCATATGTTCAGCTGATTCCACAAGTCCATGTGTCCATATCCGCTAATAAAACGTCTCTGCAATGGTGCAATATAGTACGATTAATTTGCTTGAAGAGCTTTCATAATTATAAGATTAACAGTTTCAAACAGTTAATAGCAGTCACTTGGTTAGTTGCATTAGTACGTTAGTGCATTAGTTGGATCAATAATATTGTGAGTTCTGTCAAGCCTTCTTTCCAGACGTTTCCTATCACGCACTATAGAGACAAAAAACAATGTCCCATACTATTTCAGCCTCACATTCCACATTAAACTTTCCTTGTAGGTAACCAATATCTTCCAGTTCCAGAGCCGTTCATATCAATGCTATATAATAGGCCGCGCAGATAGATCCAGCTAATGCAGCCTCCCAACCTAAAGGCTGCAGCGCTCTCCTTTTTCCACCACTAACAACCTTCCTCCTTCTCTGCCATATTCCAAGCTTCCTACTCTATGAGCAGGCTGTCGAGGAAGGGGGGGGGGGTGCCACCCAAGTCCCACATATATACTTTTAGGACCAACACCCCTCAGCCTGCCCCAACACTCCATAGTTGTCTCAGCTTGTTAACTGGCAGATCTCCAGTTGAAAAAAAAGAGGCATCAATAAATCTCACCTCATCGCCATGCAAAAAAAGGGGAGGGAAGGGATGGGGCACTCACACACCGCCGGATTAGCTCAGCTCTCCTCCTCAAACTACTCAGCTTTATAGGTGGCTTCACTTCGATTCCTGCTCTCCCAGGACCGCAGGAGCCAACTGTGTCCTGCTGAACAAGGCAGCCAAGCGATGGAACAAACGGCAGGTCAGAGACGGCAGACAGCGGTGTGGCGATGTAGCGGCGTGTCAGGCAGCGAGCGGGGGAAGGGACAGCACAGCGGCTTCAGTATAGCAATGTAGCAGCTTCATTTCAGGCACAGCTCGCATTGGGCTGGGAGCTCCATCGGCCGGAAGGGAGCCCGCCCTCATGCTTTCACGCATTTTTAACTCCTAGCGACATCATTAATTTTAGCCGTAAGGAGTAAGGACCAGTACATGTTCCCCTTTTGTGTTCCAGCAGTCATAAATTTTACATTTTTCCTTCTAATTTTAAATTTTTTATTTTACGGGATGAGTTGTAGGTTTTTCAGGAACCATTTTGGGGGTATATATAGTGTATTAAATAACTTTTATTATGACATTTTAGGGGGGGGAATAATAAACAGAAATTTTAAAATTATTTTGTGGATTTTATTTACGGTGTGTGGTATAACAAACATAATTTTATCATGTGGGTCAGTACAATGACAATAATGTCACATTTCTATATATTTGTTACTATTTTTTCTCTCCTCTGCAACTGTTCTCCCTCCCCCTCCAGACTGAAGGATGAGCTGCTCATATCTCTGGATTGGTAGCAGCTAGAGATATGGGCTTGTATTGTTTGAAAGCTGGCATATCAAGAAGACAATACCAGAATGACAGCAATATGTTCAGTACAGGGGAAGATATTACTGTTAGAAATTGTGATGCAGTAAATGCAGCTGAAAGTGAAAGTAAAAGCAGGTTTTACTGTCTTTATTCCCCACTCGATTTCTAACAGTGACCTGTCCTGCTGATGTACTGCTAAGGCTACTTTCACACTTGCGTTCAGAGCGGGTCCGTCTGATGTCTGCACAGACGGATCCGCTCCTATAATGCAGACATTTGGATCCGTTCAGAACGGATCCGTCTGCATTATAGTTTAAAAAAAATTCTAAGTGTGAAAGTAGCCTGGACGGATCCGTCCAGACTTTACATTGAAAGTCAATGGGGGACGGATCCGTTTGAAAATTGAGCCATACTGTGTCAACTTCAAACGGATCCGTCCCCATTGACTTACATTGTAAGTCTGGACGGATCCGCTTGCCTCCGCACGGCCAGGCGGACATCCGAACGCTGCAAGCAGCGTTCAGGTGTCCGCTTGCTGAGCGGAGCGGAGGCTGAACGCTGCCAGACTGATGCATTCTGATCGGATCCGCGTCCACTCAGAATGCATTATGGCAGTACGGATGCGTTCGGGGCCGCTTGTGAGCCCCTTCAAACGGAGCTCACAAGCGGAGCCCCGAACGCTAGTGTGAAAGTAGCCTAATGCTGTCATGGTCTTGTATGTGATCTTTGGTCTTGTATGAAAGCCAGGACTTGGGAAATACAATTAAAGGGTTTCTGTCATGAAAAATAACGTTATGTGGCTGACTGACATTAGCGATGTGCTATTGTCAGCAGTACATAACAGTATGCTTTATAACTCCCTGCCTGCCGCCGTTCTCTTTTAATATATGCTAATGAGCCTCTAGGTGCTATTAGGGCGTTGCTTCAGCACCTAGAGGCTTGGTCTACGCACCCTTTGGCACGCCCAGGTCCAGTTGATTGACTTTCGAGTTCTCCTCAGTGTCCCGTAAATCCTGCACCTGCGCCGTCCAGTTTAGTATTTGGCGCAGGCGCAGTGAGTGAAGGACGCACTCCTGCTGCCGGCTTTCTTCCTTCGGCGCAGGAGCCAATGTCAGTCAGCTACATCACGTTATTTCTCATGACAGAAACCCTTTAAATACTTTTCCTACAGCTGGAGCTGAGCTCTGGCAAAACAATCATGTGGTTAAGATGGTTTGGGATCAGTTGGGCAGCGGTACTGAAGCTTATATAAAAACACTAGCTACATGGCTACACTGGAAAAGATCTCTCTGGACAGAGCATGGAGGCTGCTTACAAGTGGCATACAGATTGAAGGTACGGGTTCCTATATATAAGACAAAGGCTACATGCACACGACTGTTGTGTGTTTTGCAGTCCACAAATCGCGGATCCGCAAAACATGGATGGCGTCCGTGCGTGTTCCGCAATTTGCGGAACGACAAGGACAGCCTTTAATATAACTGCCTATTCTTGTCCGCAAAGTGCGGACAAAAATAGGACATGTTATATTTTTTTTGCGGGGCCACGGAACGGAGCAACGGGTACGGACAGCACACGGAGTGCTGTCCACATCTTTTGCAGTCCCATTGAAGTGAATGGGTCCGGATGCGGACCAAAACAACGGCCGTGTGCATGAAGCCAAAGGGAGACTATATACTGTTTAGTTAGTCCTTCGATGAATAGAATCTTTTGTGCTATTCTGTATCTTTACATTACAAAGGTTTACCCTTTTGCAGTGACCCTGTCCTGGCATACCACATGTTTTAAAAGGGGGATATGAAGGGACACCATATATCACTGTGAAATGTCCACAATTAAGGGCAGAGAGACCTCCTGATAGTTTACAGTTATAGTAAATAGGTGCCCAGCAAGAGAAATAACCCAGAACTAGCTCATCTATCCTTTAATCCAATATGAGAGTACAACAAGAGAGTATCAAGACTACTTGTGGCTTCAATGTTAATATGTATCGCATTCAGATACACGCAACATATCCTTCTTTACTTGTCAATTTCACTAAATCTTTAAGCAATCCTCAATCCGTATGCAATCCTCATGTGGCTGGGCCCCTTATCACTCTGTGTTTTTAAGCTTTTATTTTTTCGGATCTTGAGAGTACCCAATAGATTCTTAGGGAAAAACAACTTTCATTACACTGCTTTACATGAAGGTTTCAGTTCCAGAGCCATATAGATTGAGGATTGCCTGAAGATTAAAGGGGTTGGCCACTTTTGATGAATGTGTTTGACAAGTGACTATACGGCACTTACAAATATAGCCTTTTGTTCATATTCTGCACCATTTTCTATATCTCGTAAGCCATGCGCCCTTGTTGGCCAAGTCTTTTTTGCTGTCCAGGAAAATGTGACGGTGCATGGAGAAGCCACTCTGAAAACAGTCCAAAACTGATATGAGAAATCCAGCACTGCATCTCAATAAAATGATTCTTTATTGGTCTCTTCTTAAAAAGATCCATAAAGTTCGAATTCACATGAGACACTCTTCAGATAAACGCACATTTTCCTTCATCATGGCATAAACTTGCAAATATTTAAAAACCAGAACCTGGGAGGGTCCAATTATGCACATGGTAAAACAAAACAGACCTCCAGGATCTAATTGTACTGAACCACCTGTGTTAACCCCTTGAAAGCCTGAAGGGTATGTTTCTACCAGCTTTGCACATTTAGAGGCTGAAATCTTTTGCCCATTCTTCTTAGCAAAGTAGCTCAAGCTCAGTCAGATTGGATGGAAATCGTCTGTGAACAGCAATTTTCAAGTATTGCCACAGATTCTCAATGGGGTTTAGGTCTGGACTTTGACTGGACCATTTTAACACATGACTGTTCTTTGATCTAAACCATTCCAATGTAGGTCTGGCTTTATGTTGTCCTGCTGAAAGGTGAACCTCTGCCCCAGTCTCAAGTCTTTTGCAGCCTCTACCAGGTTTTCCACCAGGATTGCCCTGTATTTAGCTCCATCCATCTTCCCATCAACTCTGACCAGATTCCCTGTCCCTGCTGAAGAAAAGCATCACCACAGCATGATGCTGCCACCAACATGTTTTCAGTGTGTGTTCAGTGTGATATGCAGTGATATTTTTCTGCCACACACAGCGTTTTGCATTTAGGCCAAAAAGTTCAACTTTGGTCTTATCTGACCAGAGCACCTTCTTCTACGTGTTTCCTGTGTCTCCTAGATGGTTTGTGGCAAACTGCAAATATGACTTCTTATGGCTTGCTTTAAAAAATGGTTTGCTTTCTTCTTGCCACTCTTCCATAAAAGGTCAGATTTGTGGAGTACATGTCTAACAGTGATGGCCAGTTCGCAGTGTTCGCGCGCGAACACATGCGAGCTGCCATCTTAACTCACAAATCCGGCGAGGAACAGGTAAGCCCTTACCTGTGCCGCGAGCCGGTCTGAAACAAATGTGGTCAGCGGGAGCAGGCAGTTCCGAGAACAGCCCGATGAAGGCCCCTGGCTGTTTTCGGAACTGCCTGCTCTCAGTGACCGCATTTGTTTCAGACCGGCTCGCGGCACAGGTAAGGGCTTACCTGTGCCTCGCCGGACTTGTGAGTTAAGATGACAGCTCGCATGTGTTCGCGGGCGAACACTGCGAACTGGCCATCACTGATGTCTAATAGTTGTCCTGTGGACAGATTCTCCAACCTGAACTGTGGATCTCTGCAGCTCCTCCAGAGTGACCATTGCCACAGAGTGTTCTCCTTGCCTGGGCTGTCAGTTTAGGTGGAGTACCATGTCTTGGAAGGTTTGCAGATGTGTCATACTCCTTCCTTTTTCGGATGATGGATTGAACACTGCTTTGTCAGATGTTCAGAGCTTGGGGATATTTTTTTATAACCTAACCCTATTTTCTACTTTTCCACAACTTTATCCCTCACCTGCCTGGTGTGTTCCTTGATTTTCATGATGCTCTTTGATAACTAATGTTATCTAACAAACCTCTGAGGCCTTAACAGAACAGCTGTAGCTATATAACTGGAGATTTCAAATAAGGAACAGTTTTTTTGGCAGGCCTGCAAAGATTGTGAAGAGGCACTTATAGGCTTGGAGAAGGCTACTTTATTGAGGTCACTTAACGTGTTTCGGGGTCAAGCCGACTCCTCCTTCAGGTAAAAAACATCCACATACCTTTTAAATAAATAGAGGAACAGTGAGCAACCATTTAAATTTCCCAGAATATAAAGTAACATCAGGGGTTACAGCCAAGACATGAAATCATATCAGTAATTTTGTTGAGGCCGTATGGTTGTATAGATTGTAATTTGTACTTTCCATCATGTTGAAGGGCACAATATCTTGATAGGCCCTGTTTCAGATATTTAATTCTGATGTTGTATCTATGTTGATTAAGTCTTTCATGCAAGGTCTGAGTGGTACGTCCTACATACTGTAAGCCACACGTAGAATCCACCAAATAGATCACATATGCTAACTTGCAATTTAAATGATATTTAAATGGAAAAGTATTCTTTAGAGATGAGCAAATTTTTCCAAATTTTGATTCGCCAGTTCGCCGAAATTTTTTTGAAAAATTTAGTTTGATCCAAAGAAATTTGCGGCAAATTACTTTAAAAAGTGGCTTGTGACGGTCACGTCCACACACACACAGGGGGAAGGATAGTGACCACTGCGCTCCACCCTCACCCCTGGCCCTGCCTACTTGCTTCACGAGTCCTGATGACAGGGGACAACTGGACGACAGTCCCTAACTTAGGATACGTGCAGGGAAGACAGACAAGACAAAATACGGAACATGAACGGACCGGGTCAGAACCAAGAGAGCTACGCAGTGCAAAGAATGGTCAGGAGAAGCCGGGGTCAAATACCAGGAGAGTAGAGAAGTACAAGAGGAGTCCTAAGAGAGTAGTCAGGTGGGAGCCGAGGTCACAATACCAGGACGGATGCGCAGTACAGGAGGAGCAGGCAAAGGATCGTCAGGGAACGGAATCAGGTGAGTATTCAGTAGTCCAACAAATAGCCAGGAACCTAGAAATTAACAGGCAACCTGTGGCTAGCAGGCTGCCTGTATTTATAGTGGGGAGTGAGGGTCATGTGACGTGGCCAGCGTCACATGACCGACAGACCAACCAGTTGAGCACCGAGTGATCAGCTCGGCGCTCAAGGCAGATTTAGGAGCAGGAAGCCACCCAGCAGTAAAGCCGCCCTGGGAATGAGGTCAAACACAGATCCTCATTCCCAAAGCTAAGCAACAGTTCTCCGGGCAATGGGGGACCGAGTGCACCTTCGGAACCCAGTTACAGTACCCCCCCTTTTACGAGGGGCCAACGGACCCAAGACTTCAGGCAATGGCTTTTCAGGGTGTTCTAAATGAAATTTACGAACCAGTCTAGGAGCATGAACCTCCCCGGCAGGTACCCAAGATCTCTCTTCGGGTCCATACCCCTTCCAGTGAATCAGGTACTGCAAGGAGTTACGCACCTTCCTGACATCCACTATTTTAGACACGACATACTCGACAGCATCATTAACAAGAACCGGCGGAGGCGAGGCTTTTGATGGTACTACCGGTTCAAAATATTTTTTAAAGTAGAGACTTATGGAACACATTATGAATGTGGAATGACTCGGGCAGCTCCAACCTAAATGATACCGGGTTAATCACCTCCGTGATCTTATATGGTCCAATAAAACGAGGAGCAAATTTTCTAGAAGCTACCTTGAGAGAGAGATTCTTGGAGGACAACCACACTTTATCCCCAACCTGAAAGTTCACCTCCCTTGAACGTCTCCTATCGGCCTTGAGTTTTTGAGAACTTTGAGCCTTTTCTAGGTTCGATTGAACCCGGGCCCAAACTGTGCACAGTTCGGAGGAGAGTTTATCAGCTTCAGGGTTAGAGGAGGAGACGGACGACCCAGAATGAAAACGGGGATGAAAACCATGGTTACAAAAGAAAGGGGAGACCCTAGCAGAAGAATTGACACGGTTATTCAAAGCAAATTCAGCCAAAGGAAGGAATTTGACCCATAATTGCTGGTCATCAGCAACATACAACCTCAGGAATTGTTCCACAGACTAATTAAGGCGTTCAGTCTGCCCATTACTCTCAGGATGGTAGGCGGAAGAAAAAGACAACTAAATTTTACATCTTTGACAGAAGGCCCTCCAGAATTTGGACACAAACTGCACACCCCTGTCCGAAACAATATTTTCCGGGATGCCACGTAAACGAACAATCTCTCTCACAAAAATAGACGCCAGGGTTTTAGCATTCGGAAGTTTAGACAAGGGAATGAAATGAACCATCTTGCTAAACCTATCGACCACTACCCAAACCACAGTCTTTCCCTCCGCCAGCAGTAGGTCAGTTATAAAGTCCATCGAGATATGGGACCAGGGTCTACTGGGAATGGGTAGGGGTCGTAGGTTACCAGCAGGGCGAGTCCTAGGTGTCTTAGACCTGGCACAAACCTCACAGGCTGACACGTAGGACTTGACATCCCTGGTCAGAGTGGGCCACCAATAAGATCTAGAAACCAGATCCTTAGTGCCCTCAACACCCGGATGTCCACAAAAGGCAGAATCGTGACACTCACCCAACAGCTGGAGACAAAATTGTACGGGAACAAACAACTTATCTGTTGGGGTGGATGCCGGTGCCAGATGTTGTTCAGACCTAATGCGAGCCGAGATATCCTGGGTTAGAGCCGCTAAGAAGATGTTTGCTGGTAGGATGGATTCAGGCGGCGTCTCAGTGGGTTGAAAAGCATGGAAGCTCCGAGATAATGCGTCTGCCTTCACATTTTTACTTCTCGGCCTGAATGTAATGGAGAAATCAAAACGGGTAAAAAACAGAGCCCATCGGGCTTGTCGGGGATTCAACCTCTTAGCAGACTCGAGAAACATTAGGTTTTTATGATCAGTGACAACCGTTACTCGATGCCTTGCCCCCTCCAAAAAATGCCTCCACTCCTCAAATGCCCATTTAATGGCCAGCAGCTCCCTATTCCCTATGTCGTAGTTTCTCTCCGTGGGAGAGAATTTCCTAGAGAAGAAGGCACACGGTCTCAGGTTAGTGAGGCTAGCAGGACCTTGTGAAAGGACTGCTCCTGCGCCGTCCTCGGACGAATCCACCTCCACAATAAAAGGTTTCTCCTGATCAGGCTGGATCAGAATGGGAGCGCTACTGAATGCCTTTTTTAATGTTTCAAATGAAGAAATGGCCTTGGTAGACCAATTCTCCAAATCCGCCCCTTTCTTAGTAAGGTCGGTCAATGGCTTAGCAATTACAGAAAAATTCATGATAAATTTGCGGTAGTAATTAGCGAAACCCAAAAACCGTTGTAAAGCCTTTAAGGATGAAGGCCTTACCCATTCCTTAATTGCTAAAACCTTACCAGGATCCATCTTAAAGGCGTGAGGAGTCAAAACATGCCCTAGAAACAGTATCTTCTGTACACCAAAGACACATTTCTCTTGCTTAGCGGATAGCTGGTTCTCCCTCAACACCTCTAATACTTGTTTGACATGAGACACATGAGATTCGAAATCAGGAGAGAATATCAAAATGTCGTCAAGATAGACAATAATAAATTTACCTAAGAACTCCCTAAGAATATCGTTCATTAAGTTTTGGAACACAGCTGGGGCATTGCTGAGTCCAAAAGGCATCACCTGATATTCAAAGTGTCCTATCGGAGTATTGAACGCTGTCTTCCATTCGTCTCCCTCCTTGATTCGGATTAGATTGTATGCCTCTTTCAGGTCAATCTTGGAAAACCAGGTTGCCCCCAAAACCTGATTAAATAAATCCGGAATCAATGGGAGAGAGTATCTATTTTAGACAGTGATTTTATTCAATCTCCGGTAATCAATACAAGGCCTAAGACCACCATCCTTCTTTTTAACAAAGAAAAACCCTGCTTCCACAGGAGAGACTGAAGGTCTAATATGCCCTTTAGCAAGGCTCTCCTTAATATAATCTTCCATAGCCTTGCGTTCGGGCCCTGAAAGATTATAAATTCGACCTTTAGGAAATTTGGCACCCTCAATTAGCTCTATGGTGCAATTATAAGGTCTATGGGGGGGTAGAACCTCTGGAGTAAGGGACGAGAACACATCAGAATATTCCTTAATAACAGAGGGTAATGTATTGGACCTTACTGAAACCCCAGCCTGGACCACGGACAAGCATGAGTCACACTTAGGTCCCCATTTTACCAACTCTCCTTTGGACCAATCAATTGTGGGGTTATGTAAACGGAGCCAAGGCAACCCTAGTACCACCTCAACCGGTAGGTTCTCCAGGACTAGAAGAGAACATCTCTCAGAGTGGCACACACCACGGACAGAGAAATTTCAGAGTTACATGACCTCACCGTACCACCAATCAGGGGAGTAGCATCAATAGCCATGACATGGATAGGTGTAGGTAAAGCAAACCTAGGAATGCCCAATTTACTAGCAAACTCAAAGTCAATAAAGCTGGCCGCTGAACCGGAATCAATAAAGGCCTTACCCGGCCACTTATTAACCCCCAGAGAAATTGTTATGGGTACCAAAAGCTTACCTTTAGAAAAATCAAGGTGTACCTGGTCTTTAGGTTGTCTTGCCAGAGAGGACCCTCTTAGGACACTTGTTGATCCAATGGCCAGGATCTCCACAATAGAAGCACTATCCTCGTCTGCAACAAAGATTACCCCGGGTCATGCCAACCTGCATGGGTCCCTCGGTGGAGACCTCAGTGTTGTCCCTGGAAAAGGCCTCTGGCTAGACCACCATCTGAGAACAGAACTGTAGTTCTTGTCGTCTCTCTCTAACTCGTCTGTCAAGTCGGACAACTAGGGTCATCATCTCCTCTAAGGTCTCAGGAATTTGGTAATTGACTAATAGATCTTTTAAATTATCAGAAAGACCAGACCTAAACTGACTCTTCAGGGCTGGTTCATTGCATCCTGAGCGGACACACCAGCGTCTGAATTGGGTGCAATACTCCTCCGCAGGGAGATGGCCCTGAACCAGTGCCCTAAGAGCCGTCTCGGCTACCAGGGCCCTGTCTGGTTCGTCATAGAGGGTACCCAGGGCCTGAAAAAACCCGTCCACATAAGTTAGACAACTGGCCCCAGGAGGTAACGAAAATGCCCAGTCCTAGGGGTTCACCCTGTAGTAGAGAAATGATAATCCCCACGCGTTGGCTCCCGAGACCGGAGGACACGGGACGCAAACGGAAGTAGAATTTGCAATTCTCCTTAAAGGAGAGAAACCTCTTCCGGTCTCCAGAAAAGGGTTCTAGGAGCTTGATCTGGGGTTCAAAATGTGGACTGGAGGACAGAGGAGTGGAAGAACCTTGCCCTAACTCACAAGAACGGAGTCTCTCTCCTAGCTCCTGCACCATCTGTGTCAAGTTAGAGACATGGTCAGTCAGGGTAGTAAGAGGATTCATGATACAGTGGTTATTGGGCCTGTTAATCTGTAATGGTCACGTCCACACACACACAGGGGGAAGGATAGTGACCACTGCGCTTCACCCTCACCCCTGGCCCTGCCTACTTGCCTCACGAGTCCTGATGACAGGGGACAACTGGACGACAGTCCCTAACTTAGGATACGTGCAGGGAAGACAGACAAGACAAAATACGGAACATGAACGGACCGGGTCAGAACCAAGAGAGCTACGCAGTGCAAAGAATGGTCAGGAGAAGCCGGGGTCAAATACCAGGAGAGTAGAGAAGTACAAGAGGAGTCCTAAGAGAGTAGTCAGGTGGGAGCCGAGGTCACAATACCAGGACGGATGCGCAGTACAGGAGGAGCAGGCAAAGGATCGTCAGGGAACTGAATCAGGTGAGTATTCAGTAGTCCAACAAATAGCCAGGAACCTAGAAATTAACAGGCAACCTGTTGCTAGCAGGCTGCCTGTATTTATAGTGGGGAGTGAGGGTCATGTGACGTGGCCAGCGTCACATGACCGACAGACCAACCAGTTGAGCACTGAGTGATCAGCTCGGCGCTCAAGGCAGATTTAGGAGCAGGAAGCCGCCCAGCAGTAAAGCCGCCCTGGGAATGAGGTCAAGCACAGATCCTCATTCCCAAAGCTAAGCAACAGTTCTGCGGGCAATGGGGGACCGAGTGCACCTTCGGAACCCCGTTACATGGCTATTTCCTGGCTGCACAGAGCCTTTATAGTGGTATTGAACACTGTGCCTTGCAGTAACACGCTTAGGGAGTCTGCTTTAGTAGTGAAATAATACTGTGAGTCCGTATGACATGCAGATGACAAGCGTCGCACTTAGAATCACAGCACACTTCACTTATTTGGTCAGTAATCCATCAGTATTGCTAATGCCAAGAAAAACAGGAGTGAATCTAAAACAGAGATGACATGTGAACAAAATAGTTGAATGTCTTCTGTGTTTTGTACCCACTCCTGCTTTTGGCTACCAAATCATAAGACAATTCTGATGGGTCCATATAGGCCTTACAGCTGCTACACAGACAGGATCCGTTGTGCGTTTCACTTTTCCTTCCTTCTGACAGATCAGAAGACGGGTTAAATAAATGATCTCAGCCAAGCCAAAAAGGCTAAATAGTGGCCCAGTCATCAAGTGCGGAGGGCGGGAACAGCATGAGAAGACCACAAAGTGGCCCAATATCAGAAGGCTAAGAGTGGCCTAATGACAGAGTGTGGAGGTGGCATCAGCATGATGAGGCCACAGAGCGGCACAATGACAAAGTGTGGAAGTGGCAGCAGCATAAGGAGGCCACCGAGTGGCAAGGTGATATAGAGTGGAGGTAGGAGCAGCATCAGCAGACCACAGAGTGGCCCAATGATGGAGTCTGAAGGAGTCGGCAGCATCAGGAGACCACAGAGTGGCACAATGACAGAGTCTGAAGGTGGCAGCACATCACGAGGCCACAAAGTGGCACTGTGACATAGTGTGGAGATGGGTGGCAATACCAGTATCCGATGAAAATTGTGGGTGAAATAAGGAGCACTTGGCATCAGATGTGTGGCATCAGGCGGGTGGCAGCATCAGAATAGTAGCTGAGGCAGGTAGCCAGAAGAAACCAGTCTCTTTTGTCAAAGTGTTGGTGTGGCACCATGGATGACCTAGTCTGATGCATCAGGAATTGGTGGGTGGAAATCCTGGCTGATCCACGCCTGATTCATCTTGACAAAGGTCAGTCTCTCCACATTTTGGGTGGACAGACGAGTTCTTCTTGGGGTAACTATGGCCCCGCTGCACTAAACACACGCTTTGATGCCACACTACTGTCCGGGCAGGACAGCTTTTCCAGGGCAAACTCTGCTAGTTGCGGCCACAAACCTAGTTTGGCTTCCCAGTAGTCCAGCGGATCTTCAATGTGGGTTGGCAGGGTGCTGTCCAAGTATGCCACCACCTGCTGGTTCAGGTCCTACTCTATGTCTAGCTGCGTGAGTCATCAGCGACTCTAGAATCAGGCTGCTGATGATGGAGCTGGTACTGCTCCTGCCACCCCACCCCTCCCCAGAAGCCATTGCAGTGGAACGTGAGCGCAGAGAGACCTCCAGTCAGACCTACGAGAGGATGGACGATGGCGCAGATAGGCACAGCCAACTGACTACAAAGGATGTCTCTATAGTAGTTCAGTTGGTCCTCCCTCTCAGCGGGTGTAAAAAAAAGGCACCCATTTTGGATCGGTAGCGAGGGTCCAACAAGGTGGAGAGCCAGAAGTTATCCCTCTGCCGAATGGTGACAATTCAGCTGTTACCCAAGCAACTGAGCATGCAGCAGGCCATTTCCACAAATGACTCGGAGGGACTCCCTACTTCCATCTTCACTGCATACTGCCACGGTGTGCCTGGGTCATCTGCCTCTTCTTCCTCTTTCTTGCTCCTCCGGCTTCTCCTGCTCCTCCTCTCCTGTCACCGGTGTCGAAAAACCACCCATTTCTCTACACATTGCTTGTGATCCAATGGCCTCCTCCTCCTCCTCCTCCTCCAGTTCAGCCCCCACAGGGCCTATGTGGCCGTGAGATCTAGGTGCCTTGTCTCCAGTTCCCTGAGCAGCCATATTTAGCAGCATCAGTTCCAGGACATGAAGCAGTGGAATGACATCTTTCATCCCGTAATCCTGGTGACTGACAAATAACGTGGCATCCTCAAAGGGCCTGAGCAAATGGCAGGTGTCATTCATGATATGCCACTGGCTGACATCGAAGTTACACAGGGGAGTACCCCTGTCTGCTTGGATCATCAGGAAATCGTTTAAGGCCTTTCTTTGTTCGTACAGTCGGTCCAACATATGAAGATTGGAATTCCAACGGGTGGAAACGTTGCATATCAGCCTATGTTTGGGGATGCCGTTCTGCAGCTACAGCTAAAGGAGGGTGTGCTTCATGGTGTACGAGTGGCTGAAATGCATGCAGTTTCCTCGCCATTTATATGATGTCTTGCAGATGGGTTGAAGACTTCAGGAAACGCTTGACAACCAGATTGAACACGTGTGCAATGCAGGGTGCATGGCTCAGCCCTTCTTGACACAGGGCTGACACTATGTTCTTCCCGTTTTCAGTCACCATGGTTTCCGATTTTGAGTTTTCGGGGAGAAAGCCAGGATTCGATTTCTTTCTGAAGGACACGGAGCAGTTCCTCCCCTGTGTGACTCCGTTCTCCAAGGCAAACGAGGTCAAGAACAGCGTGACACCGCCGTCCCCTGCACATGTGGTATGCTGGAGGGGCACTGTGAATTGTCCCTGCAGTGGAGGCTGAGGAAACGGTGGAGGATGAGGAGGCAGAGGCGGACATTGTCTCTGGACCAACGACGTGGCAACGTGAAGTTGGAAGTGGCGTCATCTGGCCAAATTGCTGGTGCAGGAACCACATTCACCCAGTGGGCCATAAAGGACATGTACTGTCCCTGACCGTGGTTACAGCTCCACACGTCAGTGCTGCCGTGCACTTTGGCAGACACCGACAGGATCAAGGACTGGCCCACCTTCTGTTCTACATATTTGTGCAGGGCTGGTACTGCCTTTTTGGCAAAGTAATGCCGGCTTGGGACTCTCCACCTCGGCTCGACACAAGCCATCAGTTCTTTGAAAGGTGCAGAGTCCACCACTTGGAGAGGGAGGGACTGCAGCGTTCAGCTTATGCCCCATTGGATGAGTGCACGCTTACTGTTGTCTCTTGGCAATCGCTTCGTGATTGATTGCTGATGTAATTAGTGACGAGGAGGAGGAGGAGCAGTAGCATTGGGACCAGCAGATGATGGGAATGACAGACAGCTCCCTTTGGCCGAGGTGGTGGAGCCTTGACTGCCTGAAACCGGGTGCGTACCACTGGGTGATACAGCGGTTGCTGCAGCAGACTGGACCACCGCATCGGAGCCAGGGTTCTCCCAGGCCACTACATGGCGATGCTGCATATGGTGATGCAGGGAAGTAGTGCCAATATTGGCACCCTGGCCACGCTTCGCCTTCTGCCCTCAGATTTAAAGGATAACTGTCGTAATTTTTTTTTGTTGGGAGTATTGGATTGTGGTGATTAATATCACCTTGGTGGCCCTATTTCAACTTTTCACTGTGTATTCAATTACCCCTTAATTCCACATTTTTGTTCCCTGTACAGCCTACTTTTACCTGTGCTTAAAATAGGGTTGCTAGGCATGGTCCGTCTATCTGTTGAAGGACGGAGCACGCAGAAGCAGGCTGCGTGCAAGATCACATTACTGACATCCAGGGACTGTAAGTAAATTATTAAAGGCAGGTCCTCCCCAGCAGTTGATAACAGTGCCTGGGCTGTGTGCACTTCTCCCTGTCCCTGCGCTTGGCAGACGCTCCCTCACTCAGCAGAGCTGGAGAATGCAGAGTGGAAGCAGCGCTCAACAGGGAAGGGAGATCTGCCATCTGCTCAGTGTATAAATGAAAGCAACATGTGGTAAGAGGACCCCTTTGTGCTGCAGGAGATTACCCTTTAGGGGGGAGGGCTCTGGTTACTGACAATTTTGGGGGGCTATTGTTACTGGCTAGTGAGGGCAGGCGGGATTAGCCTCAGGGTGAGGCCATCTTAACCGAATAGTGAAATTGCAGTTTTATGCAGACTGGTTGCTAAGGGCTGAATCTTATTAAATATTGGGTAAGACAGTCTAATAGTAACTGATTCTGGAATATCATGTTATTAGTAACTACATATATGAAAATTGAAATTGGGGTCTAAATGTGACAGTTATCCTTTAACATGTGGCCATGTTCACCTCCTCCGGCGGCTTAAGAAAAAACTGCCACACCGCCGAGTAGGTGATTTTACCACCAACACTAAACACTGACTGAATGCTACCGCCGCTGCCTCCTTGGACCCCTGCACCGCTACTTCCCGGGCAGGTAGGCTCCGGCAAAGCGGGTGGTCTACCCCTGGCATGTTTGGCTCCCGACCTCCCACTGCTGCCACCCTGCTAACTCCCACCCATTCTACCTACTTGCTGGCTCACTGGCAAGCTGCTCTTCTCCCGATGATTATGAAGCCCCTTCATCACCCGGCTCCTAAGTGCGATTAGCTACATCATCATCATCAAGTACTGTCTTCATGTCACTGGTGTCCTCCTTAACGGTCTCTGGGTCAGGAGCCTGACCGCTTGCAACACCGGCTCCCACGCCACTCTGCTCATCACAACTCTGCCCGACATATTGTTAGATCAAATAAATAAAAAGGAAATTAAAACACCCCACCAAAGCCTTTACTACAGATAACTGCACCTCTGAATGGCAAATGTATATATTTTTTTTGGGCTAATACACGTCGCAAAAGGCTTAACAAGAAATAACTACACTACTAAGCGGCAGATATATTTATTCTTTCTGCTAAAACACCCCACCAAAGCCTTTACTACAGATAAGTGCACCACAGAGCGGTAAATGTATTTTTTTTATTTTTGCGCTAATACACGCCACAAAAGATTTTACAACAAATAACTACACCACTGAGCGGCAAATATGTTTTCTTTATGTGCTAATACACGTCACAAAAGGCTTAACAAGAAATAACTGCACCGCAAAGCAGAAAAAGGTATTTTTTCTTTTTGTTCTAATACCCGTCACAAATTCTTAACAAGAAATTACTACACCGCTGAGCGGCAAATATATTTTTTCTTTTTCCTCTAAAACACCTCACCAAAGCCTTTACTACAGATAAGTTCACCGTGGAGCAGTAAATGTATTTTTTCTTTTTGCGCTAAAACACCCCACCAAAGCCTTTACTACAGAAAAATACACCGCAGAGCTGTATATGTATTTTTCTTTTTGCGCTAATACATGTCACAAAAGGCTTTACAAGAAATAACTACACCGCTGAGCGGCAGATATGTTTTCTTTTTGTGCTAATACACATCACAAAAGGCTTAACAAGAAATAACTGCACCGCAAAGCATTATAAAGTTCAATTTAAAATCCTGATTGGGCTTTATTGTATTCCACATCTTGGGCTTTCACTTTATTAACTACTTTAGGGGGGTATCCTATTTCACAAAATCTCTTTTTCAACACTTGTGCTTGGTTACAGAAGGTGGATTTCTCTGTGCAATCCTCCCTAATCCCCTGGAATTGGTTGTATTGGATGTTCAGCAACCACTTTTTGTAGTGGTGGCTGGAAAAATATAAATAACTATTACTGTCAACTGCTTTGAAGTAAGTTGAAGTGATAAAATTATCTGCCTTATGTGTGATGAGCAAGTCCAAGAACACAATTTCAACTTTACTGTGGTTGAGAGAGAAAGAGATACCCCATTCAGTATTATTCAGTTTGTTATGAAAGGTTGTTATAGCTGTAACATTGCCCCTCCAGATAAAGAATGAGTCATCAATATATTCACTGTATTGTCATGAAACTGGGCATGATATATTATATGCGTGGATTTGAACCTACCTATGAATAGATTTGCATAGGTGGATGCTACCCAAATACCAAGAGCGGTCCTGAGCAGCTGACGGTAGATTTTATTCAAATAAGAAAAAAATGTGTTAGTTGGTAGAAGTTCTAATCTGAGAAAACTGGATGAGGGGTAGGACTATCGTATTGTAATAGGATGCCCCTTCTAAGTTAGGGGTCTTAATTGGGCCTGATGTTAGCTCGCTCGAGGCTTTGAACTCACAGATTTGCTCTAGAGTGGCCATGTGTCTAGCTCAACATTTGGCAAGCGACTGTAATATCTTATACTCCTGTAAAGCAGATGTTACTTTAGGAGTTCTGGTGGCTGTGGTGCTAGATGAAGACCTTTGTGGAGAGGGGTCCATGTGCTCTAATCTGGGTCCTTGTAGGAGTGAATGGGTGGATCCCAATGTAGTGTTTATGGTGCTTACAAGGATATTGGTTATGGTTGGTGGTTCTTGTAAAACCTGTGGTCAGTCTGATGTTGTTTTACTAACTGTTGCAGTGTCAGAAGTAGGTCTTGTGCCCTGTATGTTAATGTTTTACCTGAAGAAAGGGTCGGTCTGACGCAGAAATGCATTGTGTGACAACAATAAAGCAACCTTTTTCAAGCCTACAAGTGCCTCTTCGCATCGCCGCTGAAAAACCTCCACTGTTCCTTCTTTGAAATCTCCAGTTTGCGTATCGGTAATACAACACTGGCAGTAGAATATCCTATTATTTGACTTGTGGTCTTGGTATCAGGTGAGAGGTTGTCTTCTCACTCCCTCACTTGATCTCCCCTCTGGTCCTACACATTGAGTTCTCTCTTTTGTTTAATAGTATACTAAGAATAAATTACACAAAATAAATTAGTTTACTTTAGAAGACAATTAGTCACACTGGATTTTATTTAGAGGTAGAATACAGGGGGCTGATTACAAAACGCATGCTACCCTTTTAAGTTTTTTACAATTTTGAAACCCGTGTATCATTTTCTTTTCACTTCACACATACTTCCTACTTTGTGTTGGTCTATCACATAAAATCCCAATTAAATACATTTAAGTTTGTGGGTGTAACGTGAAAAAAGGTGGAAAGGTTCAAGGGGTATGAATGCTTTCTCAAGGCACTATAACTTAGTCACTAACATACACAGCAATTCTGGGAGTATACAAGGCATTAGGAATACATGATATAACATTTAATAACATTAAAGAAAAAACTATTTGCAGATACCCACTGCTTTGGGGTACTGTACCTGTCGTATTTCCAGACCACTATTTAGGGCCACATGTTGAGTGCTGCTAAAATCAGAAAGCACACCATAATAATTAGACAACCAAACTAATTTTCACAGTGGCACAAGATGGCCACAACATATTAGACGCTGAAATGACATATCTGTGGAAATATCGTAAGTTTCATTTTCAATTTTCATGGGAATATTTTCTAAAACAAGGTCACTTCTTGGGGGTTTCCACTGCACAAATATCTCAGGGTATCTGCAAATGCAACATGGCATCCAAAAACCATTCAGACCCCTGCCATGCAGCACTGCATGATGACATATGGGGAGTTGCTGTACTGAGGAGAAAATGCTTAACAAATTGTGAGTGCTTTTTTTCCTATTACCCCTTGTAAAAATGAAAATTTGGGGGCTAAAGCATTCCGTTTATAAATTCTATGAAACACCTGTGAGGTAAAAATATTGACTATACCACAAAATAAATTCCCTTATGGGTGAAGGTTCCAAAATGGGATATGTCTAGGAGTGTTTCTGTTTTGGCTGCTCAGGGCCTCTAAAAAACCGGACATCGTGTCTCAAACACATCCTAATAAATTCACACCCCTAAAATGCATAAAATGCCCTTTTATTTTTGAGGACTATGTTGGAGTCAATTAACACGCTAGGATCACTTATGGGTTATTTATTGACGGGTTATTTCAAGGGTTTCTTGACACCGTTTTTTCTCTATTTTTCTTCTTTTTTTTTTGGAGGGGGTGGCTGCTTGAGTTGGTTAACTTTTCTTTTTTTTTTTTTATATTTTTATTGATTGTAATAAGTATAAGCAAACAGACCAATCAGCATGACAGATGATAAATGTCTGGCTCGCAGGGCTGTATATTCATCATGTGTAAATACTGTGGGGGGAGGGGTCGCTCTGGTAGATACTTGGTAGCTGTGCAAGAAGCAGGGACACAAACAGGATAAGGCTACTTTCACACTAGCGTTTGGCTTTCTGTTTGTGAGATCCGTTCAAGGCTCTCACAAGTAGTCCAAAACAGATCAGTTTTGCCCTAATGCATTCTGAATGGAAAAGTATCTGCTCAGAATGCATCCGTTTGCCTCAGTTTGCCTCCGTTCCGTCTCCATTCCGCTTTAGAGGTGGACACCAAAACGCTGCTTGCAGTGTTTTGGTGTCCGTCTGACGAAACTGAGCCAAACGGATCTGTTCTGACACACAATGTAAGTCTATGGGGACGGATATGTTTTCTATGACACAATCTGGCACAATAGAAAATGGATCAGTCCTCCATTGACTTTCAATAGTGTTCAAGACGGATCAGTCTTGGCTATGTTAAAGATAATACAAACGGATCCGTTCTGAACGGATGCAGACGTTGGTATTATCTGAACTGATCCGTCTGTGCAGATCCATTATGGATCCGCACCAAACGCGAGTGTGAAAGTAGCCTAAAGTCCAATTTAAGTGTTTTAATTTCACACTTAGATATTCAAACAACAGCATAGTCTTAGCAAATAGGCCTAAACAAACAAAACCCTGCTCGGCTGAGCCAGTAGCTAATACAACAAAACAGTCCCCGACTATACGTGGGACCGGCTACCTGGCCCACCAGTACAAAGGGTAAGTATTGGGTGGCACATGCAATACCTTCTGTAGTTCAGTAATCAGCTTCTCCATGTATGGCCACACTGCTCAGCTCTACACTGAGCTTTAAATTAGGCCTTAATGACCCATGTGACTCTCTCAGCTGTGGGCGATGGAAGCCCAGGACCGAAGACTGGGTGGAGTGAGTGCCCAACTGCCAACCTCACTCACTCCAGTAAAAGCAGGTCCCGATTATATATATTTTTTTATCTATGTTAGCTATGGTTAACATAGACAATACAGGCTATCACCCTGCTTATCCTGTGTCTGAGTTAACCTTTCAGTTCCCAGAGACACACCCAAGGCTTACCACCCACAGTTTAACCATTTCAAAGGCAGATATCGGTTCACCCAAACCATGCCCTTCTCACATACCCTCCCCCTCAGTTCAGACCCATCACGGAGAACTCCTGACATCCAACAATCGGTCCGGGATAAGGCATCCGCGTTGCCTTGCAGTCTCCTGGCTCAGTGCTCCACTGAAAAACGAATCCAAGTGAGGGCCGAGTTGTCAGCTATCAGACGGAAGTGTCGCACCAGCAAGTTGTACCTTAGCGCCTCTAAGGCCTACTTTATCGCCAGACATTCCTTCTCTACGATACTAGAATTTTTTTCGGGTGGCGTGAGTTTCCTGCTCAGGTAGGTGTTCCTCTCCGTTCATCTCCTGAGACAGGACAGCTCCCAGCCCTACGTCTGATGCACCAGTCTGCACAATAAACTCTCTCTTGAAGCTTGGAGTAATGAGGATGGGGGATCCGCACAACGCCAACTTCAAGGCCCGAAAATTACTTTTTGCTTGTGCATTCCACCGCACCATGACGGATCCTTTTCCTTTCAAAAGGTCAGTCAATGTAGCGGATATTGTGTGAAAGTTAGGTATAAACCCCCTGTAATACCCAACAATGCCCAGGAATGCTCCGACCTGTTTGAAGCTCACAGGTGAGGCCGTTCCTGGATTGTGTCGACCTTGTTGACCTGGGGTTTAATTATGCCTCGCCCAATCACATACCCCAAGTAGTGCGTCTCCTCCATTCTAACAGCACACTTTTTGGGGTTTGCGGTCAGGCTGGCTGCCGTTAAAGAGTTCACTACGGCCTATACTTTGGCCAAGTGACTCTCCCAGTCATAGCTGAAGATGATGATATTATCCAGATATGCTGAGGCGTATCTCCTGTGAGGCTTCAGCACTATGTCCATTAGCCGTTAGAACGTTGCGGGGGCCTGTGATGCCCGAACGGTAACACAACATAGTAAAAAAGACCCTTAGGAGTGAAAAAGGCTATCTTCTCTTTAGCGCGGTCCGTCAGGGGTACTTGCCAGTATCTTTTGGTGAAATCATACGTAGTAAAATACCGGGCTCATCCCAGTCTCTCAATAAGCTCGTCTACACGCGGCATTGGATATTCATCAAATTTGGATAACTCATCCAATTTCCTAAAATCGTTGCAGAATCGCAACGTCCCATCTGGTTTGGGAATCATAACAATGGGACTGGCCCATTCACTTTTGGACTCTTCTATGACTCCCAACTGCAGCATTTTCCATACCTCCTCTGCAATGGCCTGTCAACGAGCCTCAGGGACTTGGTAGGGTCTTAACCGAACTTTGACCCGGTGACAATGTCATTCTTGATTAAAGACATGTACCCGGGTAACTCCAAGAACACGTCTGTATTCCTAGCTACAAATTCCTTAGCCTCTTGTCGTTGTCCTTTTGTGAGGGTATCCGGAATTGTCACCTCCGCAGGCTTGACCGTAACCTGAGGGGATAGTACAGAAGGGAGATTAGCCGGAGACCTGTCTGCAAGCAGACTCTCTCTGTCCTTCCATGCTTTCAGAAAATTGACATGGTATGTCTGCTCGGGCTTCCCTCTACGTACCCTGTAGTTTACTTCCCCCACCTTCTCTAGTACCTCATACGGTCCTTGCCACTTGGCTAGCAATTTACTTTTGACAGTAGGAACTAGAACCAAAACCCGGTCACCAGGTTTAAAGGTCCTTACTGTCACTGATCTGTTATAGACCTAACTTTGAGCCTTTTGAGCAGCCTCCATATGCTCCTTGATGATGGGCATAATGGCCGCCACCCTGTCCTGCATACTGGCAATGTGGTCTATAACACTTTTGTGGGGGGTGGGTTCCTGTTCCCAAGTCTCCTTTGCGATGTCCAGCAGACCCTTGGGATATCTGCCATAGACCAACTCAAATAGAGAAAATCCAGTAGAAGCCTGTGGAACCTCATGGATTGCAAACATTAAATAGGGTAACATGACATCCCAGTCCCTCCCATCCTTGTTCACCACCTTTTTCAGCATACTTTAAGATTTTATTAAACCTTTCTACTAACCCGTCTGTCTGAGGATGGTATACTGACGTGCGTAACAGTTTTATGTTAAAGAGCTTACACAGTTCCTTGGTGACTTTAGACATGAACGGGGTACTTTGATCCATAAGGATCTCCTTTGGTAGACCTACTCGGCAAAACATGGTGAATAACTCCTTAGCGATGAGCTTCACCGATGTGTGCCACAGTGGGATGGCTTCAGGATAACTGGTAGTGTAGTCCATCAATACCAGTATATACTGATGCCCCCGGGCAGACTTAACCAATGGACCTACCGAGTCCATGGCAATCCTTTCAATTGGGACCTCGATGATGCGGTCCAGCGTTTTTGTGGCACCTAGGAGCCCCCTGAGCACATTTTTATCGGCTAATACCAGCACCGTTTGACGATAAGGCTGGGGTACCAGCAATTGCTCTAAGGTCTCACCCCGTAGCCTGTCAACCCGGTATAACAGTTCTTGGTCAACCATAAAGTGGGGAAATATCTGATTAGCGTCGGCATGCTGCAGCACCCCATTAATCACCACAACATTTTCCCTAGCCAGGACCAAAGTGGGGTTCTGGAGCTGTGTGGTGCCAAAGTTGTCATGGGATACCTCCAAATCTGATGACAGAGTCCAGAACATGGGGAAGTCCAGCCCCAAAATGAGGTCATGGGGCAAGTTCATGACAACCCCTACCTCATGTCGTATCTTTCCACATGGGGTCTGGATGGCGAAAACCGCAGTAGGATAGTCTTTTACGACCCCATGAATACACAGGTCCCCAACTGTGTGGCCTGTGACAGACCCGGGGTCTATGTGGGACCGATTAACTAGAGTCACCCGACTTCCAGAGTCCAACAGGGCAACCACCTGGCGCCCTGCCACAGTTACTCGGCAAAGGTGGTGCTCATTGTCCAAGTCTGGGGTGGCAGCCGTGTAAACTGGGGCCGCATAAAGGGACACCCTCCAGGCAGAGCTGCAGTCCATAGGCTCAGGGTTGTGGGGACAATAGGCTGAGATATGGCTGGGTTCCTGGCAGGACCAACAGGTGGGAGCCTCCCCCCTCCTCTTCCCCTGGGGTATCACTCTGATATGCTGAGTTGCACTGGCCCGGGAACTTGTGGGAACCATGAGCCTTTGGGCCTTGGGGTTGACTGGTTATTGAAGGCCCTTCTTCCTGAGAGCTTGGGTAGCCCAGTACCACTCCACCATCCCCACCAGAGCATTGGCGTCAGCTGGGTCCCCATGTCTTACCCACTGTTGTATCTCACCCGGCAAAGCCCTCAGAAAGCGGTCCAGAACAATCTTCTCCACCATCTGGGCTGGGGTTAATGTCTTCGGCTGAAGCCACTTACGGACCAGGTGGACGAGGTGCTGCATCTAGGCCCTTGGTAGTAAGGTCTCTTGGTACCTCCAATTATGGACTCTTTGGGCGCGTAGATGTAGGGCGACTCCTAAGCGGGCCAGGATCTCTGCTTTTACATAGGATATTCCTGGGTGTCCTGCTCGCTTAAGTCGAAATAGGCCTGCTGGGGCTCGGCGATGAGGGAGGGTGCCAACTAGTGTTGAGCGAGCATGCTCGGCCAAACTGCTGTTCGGCTCGAGCATCGCTATGCTCGGCACATCTGAGTGCTCGAGTACAATTTAATAGACAAAAAGTTTTCTGATTGTCCTAACATAATATTCAATAACCTTTCTATACAGTTTTGTCATGTAAAAACTCATTTGCATAAACATGGGCATATGGGAAAGACATGCAAATAAGCAGAATCTGCCTTGCTTTTCAGCTGAAAAAAGACTATTACTCTTGTCATAAGACTATGAAACCAATAGATGGCGCTGTTCATGTCATGAACAGCACCATCTATTGGTTTCATAGTCTTATGACAAGATTATTAGTGTAGCCTTTTGCATCGAAAATTTGCGATTAAAAATTAGAGATTACAATATTCGCGATCTACACTACTTATGAACATCTATTGGTTTCATAGTCTTATGACAAGAGTAATAGTATTGTCATAAGACTATGAAACCAATAGATGGTGCTGTTCATGAGTAATGTAGATCGCGAATATTCTAATCGCAAATTTTTATCACAAATTTTCCATGCAAAAGGCTACAGTAATAATCTTCTCATAAGACTTAAGACTATGAAACCAATAGATGAGCTGTTCATGACATGAAGGCAGATTATGCTCATTTGCATGTATTTCCCATATGCGCATGTTTATGCAAATGAATTTTTACATGACAAAACTGTATAGAAAGGTTATTGAATATTCTGTTAGGACAATCAGAAAACTTTGTCTCCCTAATGATATTGATCTACGTGCGCAGGTCCACCCAAGCCATCCAACAGATCTGAAGTAACTTTGAGGCTTACTGGCTCTCCGTCAGATGAGAGCTGGTTTGGAATGTCTCACAGTGCACAAGGGTGCCAATGTAAGGTATGCTGACTAAGCCTGTCATCTGTCTCATGGTGTCAGGAATCATCCTGCTATGTCTGTTTAGTTCAGATTGTCTTGCCCTCAATTCTCCCTCAGTTAAGATGGTGGATTGAGTTTCAGCTGGGTGCCATCTTCCTGTTTCAAATTTAAACCTCTCAAGCCTGTTACTAATTGCTTGAGTATTGTGTTTAGCTTCTGCTCTTGCAGTCCTCTTGCTTGGAACTAGCTTTCTGGTTTGTTCCTCCTACTTGCAGTTTACCCTGCTACTTTGTGACATCCTGCTACCTCCTGTGGCCGACCCAGATTGCTTGATTACTTTTCTGTGCCGCCTGCCCTGACCCATTGCTCATCTGACCTCGGCTCTGCTGCATCCTTCGGTCCTGCACCGTTGCTACCGGTTACAGCTCTGCCTGCTTGGCTCTGCTACATCCTTCAGTCCTGCAACCTCCTATTCAAGACTCCAGTGTTTCTTGTGTACAGGCCTTGTCCCTGCCATTGGATTCCAGCAGTATTCCACTAGTATCATGACAGAATACTCAAGCCAATAATGGAATCCGCCGGGACTGGGAGTTCAAAGGTTCGCATTAAGCAACTGCAGACTGCTGTGGCTAATATGCGCATCGAGATGCAGATTTTGAAAAATAAATATGACGCCTTTGAAGGACAGACTTCCCACAACATCCAAATTTATGGACAAACGATTCATTAGCTACGTGGCACAGTGTAGACATTATCTGACCGGATAGTCGACTTGGAGAATCGAGTTTCTGTACCACCCGCTATAGTGCCTGCAATGACCCTTAAGTTACTACCATTCAGATTTGGCGGAGACCGCAACAAGTCCGGGAGTTCCTTGATCAATGTAGGCTATATTTTGATGCAAATTCAACTCAGTTTACTACTGATAGATTTCAAGTATTATGTATTATTATGCTGCTGACACATAAAGCCATTGCCTGGGCTAGTCCATTGATTGAGACTCAAGACGCCCAGCTAAATCACTTAGAGGACTTTATCGATGCCATGAGTCAAATGTTTGATGATCCCAATCGAAGTGCTACAGCTGAAGCAGAATTACTAGCATTGCGCCAGGGCAGACGCCCTGTCACAGAGTATGCGATGGAGTTCAAGAGGTGGGCTGTCGACACCGATTGGAACGATGCAGCGAAAATGTCTTTTTTTAGGAAAGGACTATGCAGCGCAATAAAATATGAACTTGCTTGTGCAGAGGCCCCGTTAGGTTTGGATGCTTTTATTAACCATTGTATTCGAGTAGATACCCAACTGTCTGAATGACGACAAGAGAAATGGGCTACCTTAAATTATAATACTAATCTTTTCCTGTCTCCACTTCCAAGGAACCCCAAGGAAAGATTTATAGAGAATCAGGAAGGGAGCCTATGCAAGTAGATTCCATACTAAGAGATGAAAACGTTGATCGAAGGGAGCACAGGCTTCGGGAAAGTCTGACCACTTCCTTATCAACTGCCCTAGCCGTTCGCAGAGGTTGGTGGCAGACATTACAGATCCTGACTTTTCAGATGGAGAATCAATTGCTTCAGAAACAGAATTATCTGAGAAAGCAATCATCCATTCCATTTCATCTGTGGCCCCTCATATTAAGAAAGAGAATAAAGACTCCCATTGCTTCCTTCTCATTAAATTCTTGATTTAACTCTCAGTGGATATCCACCTCTGCTATGGTGGACTCTGGGGCTAGTGGCAATTCCATGGACCTTTCTTTTGCGCAAAGACATGGGGTTAAATTTCAGAAAAAACTCTCACCTGTGGTAATGGAGACCGTAGATGGATCCCCACTGAGCTCAGGGCCGGTGGATCAAGAGACGGAACCACTTGAAATCATTATAACACCTTATCACCATGAAATCCGATCATTTCTATTGATCTCTTCTCCACATTTCCATGTTATTCTTGGCCTACCCTGGTTGCAAGCTCAGAACCCTGTTATCAATTGGGAGACCAAAGAAATAAGCTTCCCAGCCAAGGATGTTCTTGCGACAGCTCAGTCTGAACAAGGCTCGGAAAATCCGGCTCAAGATAACAAGGCAGTAGAGTTACCCTCTGCACATAAGGAATTTACGGACGTTTGAGATAAACAAAATGCGCACAAGCTCCCCCCACACCGACCCTACGATTGTCCTATATAATTACTTCCTGGTGCACCTATACCTTTCGGAAAAATCTACCCTTTAGCCGGCCCTGAACTAAAAGCCCTCAAGGACTACATAGAAGAAAATCGGGCTAAGGGGTTTATCACCGGCCGGGGCTCCCATATTCTTTAAGAAGAAGGACGGTTCTCTAAGACCTTGCATTGACTACTGAGAACTGAACAAAATTACAATCAAAAATCGTTATCCTTTACCATTGATCCCTGAGCTTTTGGAGAGAGTGCGACATGCAAAAAGTTTTACCAAGTTAGACCTGTGAGGCGCCTATAATCTGGTCCGTATCAGATCTGGAGACGAATGATAGACAGCTTTTAGGTGACGATATGGACATTTCGCATATCTTGTTATGCCTTTTGGTCTTTGCAATGCCCCAGCCACTTTTCAACATCTTTGTCAATGATATCTTGAGAGAGCTTCTGGACCAGTTCGTAATCATCTATTTAGACGATATCTTGATCTTCTTTAACTCTATGGAAGAACATCAGAGACATGTGAGACTTATTTTGGAACGTCTAAGGAAGAATCAAATTTACATTAAGATTGAAAATTTTTAATTTCACCAGACTGAGATCCAATTCCTTGGCTATATAATTTCACCTCATGGTCTACACATGGACTCTAGCAAAATTAAAGCAATAGTTGACTGCCTACCCCAAAGAGCATAAAAGATGTTCAACGTTTCATAGGATTTGCCAATTTGTATAGACTCTTCATTAAAAATTTCTCAGGAATAATTACTCCTATTACACAGTTGACTAAGAAGAAAAAATGCTTTTGTCTGGTCTCTCCAAGCACAGGAATCCTTTTGTCTCCTAAAATCCAAGTTCACTACAGCCCCTGTATTAGTTCATCCCGACCCAGAACTCGCCTACATTGTGGAAGTAGATGCTTCAGACTGTGCTATAGGGGCTATTCTGTCTCAAAGAACCGGAGAGAAGGGTTTATTGCATCCGTGTGCTTTTTTCTCACAACGTTTATCCCCTGCTGAGAAGAATTATGATGTGGGGAATAAAGCACTGTTAGCTATCATTGCAGCTTTTAAGGAATGGAGACATCATCTTCAAGGAACCTCACAGCAAATAATAGTTCTGACTGATCACCATAATTTGGAATTTGTTAGATCTACCAAATGTCTATCCCCTTGCCAAGCTTGTTGGAGTCTCTTCCTCAATCAATTCAACTTCGTAATCTCGTACAGGCCCCATTCCCGTAATGGCAAGGCAGATGCCCTGTCTAGAATCTTTTCCAATGATTCCAATTCTACGATTCCACCCAAAACCATTGTTCCTAAGTAGTTTTTTAGAAGTAATCCATAATAAGGACTTGCTTGAAGAGATAAGAGACCTATAACACTGACTCCTTGCTGTCTCGACCACCTGATGATGTACATTTGGTGCTTAAGAACAAGGTGTGGACCTATGGGCAGCAGCTATATATACCCGAAACAATAAGACTGAAAATTCAAAAATTAGTCCATGATTCTAAGATTGCGGGTCACAAAGTAGTGCAGAAAACACAGGAATTTTTATCCCGTTTCTTTTAGTGGCCCAGTTATCAACAGGATGTAAAGAAATATGTCATGTCATGTGACGTTTGTGCTAGATGTAAGACTCCACGTTCTTCACCCGTGGGTTTATTACATCCTTTGTCGGTCCCCTCTCATACCTGGGGTTCTATTTCCATGGACTTTATCATAGATCTACCTACCTCTAAAGGAAAAAAAAACACAATTTTGGTAGTAGTTGACCGGCTCACCAAGGCTGCACATTTCATTCCATGTACCGGCCTACCCTCTGCTAAAGATACTGCTGACCTTGTAGTTCAGAATGTGTTTCGTTTTCATAGAGTCCCTGATGAAGTAATCTCGGATCGTGGGGTGCAGTTTACATAAAAATTTTGGCGTAGTTTTTGCACAGCACTTGAGATTAATATCAATCTATCAACCGCCTTTCACCCACAATCTAATGGACAAACTGAAGACACAAATCAGACTCTGGAACAGTATCTTAGATGCTATATCTGCCATTTACAAGATGATTGGGTCGATCTGCTTCCTGTGGCTGAGTTCTCTTAAAATAACTCCCAAAATGCTTCCACCAAGCAAACTCCTTTCTTTGCAAATTTAGGGCATCATCCAAATATTATTCCCAAATTCCCCACTGTTTCACCTATTCCTCTTCCCAAATCTGTGGAGATAGATGGGCAAGAACAATTTGTTATAGAGAAAATCCTGGACTCTAGAATTTTCCGGAACCATCTACAATACCTCATTAAGTGGCATGGTTATGGGTCTGAAGAGTCTTGGGAACTGGTGGATAATATTAATGCTCCCCGACTGATCAAACAGTTTCATCAAAGACATCCTGGGAGACCAAGTCAGGTCTCGTCCAGAGGCCGCTGTTGAGGTGGGAGTAATGTCAGGAATCACCCTGCTATGTCTGTTTAGTTCAGATTGTCTTGCCCTCAAGTTCTCCCTCAGTTAAGATGGTGGATTGTGTCTCAGCTGGGTGCCATCTTACTTCCTGTTTCACATTTAAACCACTCAAGCCTGTTATTAATTGCTTTAGTATTGTGTTTAGCTTCTGCTCATGGAACTAGCTCTCTGGTTTGTTCCTCCTACTTGTGGTTTACCCTGCTACTTTGTGACATCCTGCTACCTCCTGTTGCCGACCCGATTGCTTGACTACATTCCTCTGCCGTCTGCCCTGACCCATTGCTCATCTGACCTCGGTTCTGCTGCATCCTTCGGTCCTGCACCATTGTTACCGGTAACGGCTCTGCCTGCCTGGCTCTGCTACATCCTTCAGTCCTGCAACCTCCTATTCAAGACTCCTGTGCTTCCTGTGTACAGGCCTTGTCCCTGCTATTGGATTCCAGCAGTATTTCACTAGTATCGTGACACATGGATAGATAGATGGTTTCCATATACCGGGCTTTTGGCATATAGCCTTTGTGTGGTTGTTTATTGTATGTCATAGATAGTAGGAGTCCAAGACGCATCCAGCCATCCTCTTAATGCTGTTTCCAAACGATTTTGATGGGGTTTCCTTCAATTTCTAACCTTTTTTTGTGAACCAGACACCCTTTTCTCTTCCGAGCAGGGGGTGCCTGGGGTTCTCTCATTGACTTCCATTGTGCTCGGTTGCTCGGTAGAACACACGAACACAGAGCAACCGAGCACTTTGATGCTCGATCAACACTAGTGCCAACACCTCTCCCCAGTATTGCTGCGGCAGCCTGTCATGGGTTGCCGCTCACTGCAAACCTCACTTACTCCAGTATAAGCAGGTCCCAGTACAATGTCTATGTCAGCTATAGTTAACATCAGGGGTGTGCAAGCTGTGCAGCCGCACAGGGCACCATGGCAACAGGGGCGCCCGGCAGTGCCAACAGCAAGGTAGCGACTGCCACAAACACCACACACTGTAAAGACATGCAGGACGGCAGCATCCTTCTCTCACCTCCCAGCAGCGCCCTTACATTTTGCACGCTTCTCATACGAGATTCGAATCCCAGGCATAGTCATCTGTATTGCTGTGCTCAGGAGAGGGAGAGATGTGTCTGCTGGGATTCAAACCTACAACCCACAAGGCAAAGCACAGCCCCAGCACACCCAGCTCTGCTACATCTATACACATGACAGCTGCCCCTGCATACTCAGTTCTGCTATATCTATATATCTCTAAGTATTACTATACAGTAGATAGATATTTAGAGATATAGAAGAGCTGGGTGTGCTGGGGCAGCTGTCATATATAGAGATAAAGCAGGCTGAGTGTGCTGGGGCAGCTGTCATATATATATATATAGCAGTGCTGGGTGTGTTGGGGCAGCTGTCATGTGTATAGATGTAGCAGAGCTGGGTGTGCTGGGGCAGCTGTCATGTGTATAGATGTAGCAGAGCTGAGTGCTGGGGCAGCTATCATATATAGAGATATAGCAGAGCTGAGTGTGCTGGGGCAGCTGTCATGTGTATGGATGTACACTAGCTATCAAAGCTATAAACAAGTCTACAGTAGAAGTCTCATATTTTTTCAGTCAGTGGCTATGCAGCTCTTATAGCTGTGTGGTTAAGTGCCTTGCCTCTGATACAGAAGGTCGTGGGTTCGAGTCCCAGCAGAAACTTTTCTGAAATACACAAGCACTGACTCCATATATGGATATACAGCTCGGGACAGAGGAAGAGGCTGCATCGCATCACTAACATGGAGGTAAGTAGAAGTGTTTTTTTTTTTTTTTAAATACTCGATTGTTACTGCCACATGGGGGGAGCGGGAGGCACTTGATACTGGCACATGGGGGGAGGGGGGTTGGCACTATGATACTGGCACATGGGGGGAAGGAGAGAGGCACTTGATACTGGCACATTGGGAGGGGGGAGATGGCTCTATGATACTGGCACATATGGTGGGGGTGGGAAGGAGAGAGGCACTTAATACTGGCACATGGGGGGGGAATGGTACTATGATACTGGCACTTAAGGAGAGAGGCACTATGATACTTGCACATGGGGGAAGGAGAGAGGCACTTAATACTGGCACTTTTGTGGGGGGGGGGAGATGGCACTATGATACTGGGACATGGGGGTAGAGAGGCACTTGATACTGGCACTTTTGGGGGGGAGATAGCACTATGATACTGGGACATGTGGGAGGGTGGTGGAGAGAGGCACTTGATACTGGCACATGGGGGGGTTTGGCACTTGATACTGGCACATGGGGGGGTTTGGCACTTGATACTGGCACATGGGGGGAAGGAGAGAGGCACTTGATACTGGCACATGGGGGGGGGGAGATGGCACTATGATACTGGCACATTGGGGGGGAGATGGCACTATGATACTGGCACATTGGGGGGAGAGATGGCACTATGATACTGGCACTTTGGGGGGGGCGAGATGGCACTATGATACTGGGACATGTAGGGGGGGAGAGAGGCACTTGAAACTGGCACATGATGGGGGGGCATCTATGGGGACACTTACTGGCACATTATTGGGGGGCATTATGGGGTCCCTTTTTACTGGCACATTATAAGGCCCTTAATCATACCCAGTGTCACCCATAGCCAGTCTCCTGCCCCCCTTAATCCTACCCTGTCACCTTTGCCCAGTCCACTGCCACCCTTAATCATACCCAGTGTCACCCAGAGCAGTCCCCTGCCCCTTAATCATACTCAGTGTCACCCTTATCCAGTACCCTGCCCCCTTAATCATACCCAGTGTCTGTCACCCTTAATTTAAGGGGGCAGGGTCTAATAGAGGGGGCAGGGGACTGGGTAAGGGTGACACTGGGTATGATTAAGAAGGGCAGGGGACTGGGTAAGGGTGACACTGGGTAGGATTAAGATATTTATAAATATAAAAACAAAGAAAAAATAAATAGAGGGATGAACATAACTATAGGTTGGATTAATATAATGGGCGTTCACGATAAGATATTGAAAGAGTGAGGAATTTTTTGAGATAAATGAGGGTTCTGTGGGGAATAATATGGTATGGGAAGCCGCAAAGGCCTTTATAAGAGGAATTATTACTAAACACACTGTAGTATATAGGAAGGAAATTAGGAAAAAAATTACTGATTTAGAAACTGAGGTGGAAAGATCTTAAAATAAATATATTGATAGCCCTACAGTACAAAACTATAAGGAATGGATAGACAAAGCGGCCAAATTGGAAAATGATCTCCTCCTGTTAGCCGAACAACAAAAAGAGAACAATGTAAGGGATAACTATATCTATGCACATATACCTGGCAAAAAACTGGCCGCCCTGGTGGCAACTCAGACTAAAAATAATAAATACATTCATTGCCTGATAGATAAATTTGGTCATAAAACATATGACCAAATGGCGAAGCTGGAGCTCGTTAGAGAATACTTTGAAGATATATACAGTAGCAAAGTAAATAAGAGCGCAAAGGAACTACAACAGTTCCTAGAGAAAATCTGAATTACTAAATTAACTACTGATCAGAGAGAATCCATGGATGCCCCGTTAAACTCGGCTGAAGCAGAGACAGTATTGTCCAAGATAACTAAGAATAAGACCCCAGGTAAAGACGGTATCCCATTTGAAGTTTATGCCCAATATAAAGAAGTATTAATTGCGAAACTGCTCACAATGTGGACTGTCTCAAGGGAACTGGGAAAACTCCCAGATTCCGTTAGAGAAGCTTTAATAACTTTAATATTAAAACCAGGGAGAGATCCGGAGATTCCGGACTCATATCGCCCCATTTCATTGATTAACACTGATAATATAATAATAAAATATTGGCACGGATTCTGGCAAATAGACTTGGGAGAGTGGCGCCTGGGATCATTCATGAGGATCAGTCAGGGTTTATGCTGGGTAGAACCACATTTGACAACATAATTAGATATTTATTGGGCACCCAGTTAGAACCTATAAATTGTGGAGAGCGCATGATTGTAACCATAGGCGCTTCAAAAGCTTTTGATACGATAGAATGGTCTTTTTTATTCGCTACATTGAAGAGAATGGGATTTGGAGATTACTTTGTATCTTGGGTTAGGCTATTGTATACTGAAGTTTCTGCAAGGTTAATATTGAATGGCGAGTATTCAGAGAAAATTCATATAGCTAGAGGGGTTAGGCAGGGTTGCCCCCTATCCCCCTTATTATTTGCTCTAGCTATGGAACCTCTAGCGGATATGACCAGACAGGATAAAGAAATTGAAGGATTTAGGTTTGGGGCATACAAGGAAAAAATCTCATTGTATGCAGACAATATTATGCTGTTTGTGGGATCCCGTGGATCACTAGTGAAGATTTTTCAGGTATTTGAAGAATATAGTAAATACACTGGACTGAATATAAACTGGTCTAAGTCGGCTTGTATCCCGATTGATCCTCTGAATGGGTTTGTACCGGGGCTACTTGAAATTAAAGCGAGGCAAGAATCTGTTAAATATCTGGGTATTCAGATAACATCTAATCCCAGGGATTATATACAGTTGAATATACTCCCTAAAATACAAGAGATGCGAAAAAAAATACAGGTCTGGAAAAAAATTCATATCTTACTGGCAGGTCGTATCGAACTGGTGAAAATGTGTATTTTGCCCTTTTTAAACTATTTGCTACGGAATGCGCCAACAATAATTTCTAAAATAATTTTTAAGATAATAGCTACTCTAATAACAGATCTGGTATGGCGTGGTAAAAAAACGAGAATAAGAGCACAGATACTGTACATTCAGGAGAAAGAGGGCGGCTTATCAGTTCCGGATATGGAGCTGTACTTTATCTCTGGACAGATTAGGAAAGGAAATACAAGAGTTTGGTAGCCGGGTTTAAGAAAGGTTTGGAAAACTTTAATATCTTCCAATTAATAAATCACAGAAAAAATGCACCAAACGGATATGCCACTGACTATACTGGCTAGTCATAAATGCAGATATTAAAAGCTGAGACTTTCGCCAATATATTCCTGTCAGGAAAATATCGGAGCCCATCATTGCACCACGTCACGGTCACTCAGCATGGCAATAGGGTCCTACCACTACGCTACCTATGGTGTGAACACGGTCTGAAGGCGATGTAATCCAGCTTGCAGCCAGGCTTCCACACAAACGCCTAGCAGGACAACTAGTGCAATGTGAACAAAGCCAAGACTGCAAGCCACGCCCATATCAGAGCCTGTGATGGAGGTCACCAGGTGCAAAAGAGTGTTTGAATGCCAGGTAACGGCACATACACTACATATGAAACAAGACAAAAACACAGAAATATAGTGGCAATACTGGAGGAGCGGCTCAACCCCTGGATTACAAGCTGGATTACATCGCCTTCAGACCGTGTTCACACCATAGGTAGCGTAGTGGTAGGACCCTTTGCCATGCTGAGTGACCGTGACGTGGTGCAATGATGGGCTCCGATATTTTCCTGACAGGAATATATTGGCGAAAGTCTCAGCTTTTAATATCTGCATTTATGACTAGCCAGTATAGTCAGTGGCATATCCGTTTGGTGCATTTTTTCTGTGATTTATATGATTGTATTTACATCCGCACAATGCTCCGTTTTGTGTAGGATGCCCTTGTGGTGCATGTGGACCGCGCCGAAATCCTCCACCGTATGCATTTTTTGCTGGGGATAGTCGTTTGCTGCGGTCCACGTGCGGTGGGGCTGCTCCCCCAATGTAAAACACGCTACAGTGTTAGGGGTTGAGCCGCTCCTCCAGTATTGCCACTATATTTCTGTGTTTTTGTCTTGTTTCATATGTAGTGTATGTGCCGTTACCTGGCATTCAAACACTCTTTTGCACCTGGTGACCTCCATCACAGGCTCTGATATGGGCGTGGCTTGCAGTCTTGGCTTTGTTCACATTGCACTAGTTGTCCTGCTAGGCGTTTGTGTGGAAGCCTGGCTGCGAGCTGGATTACATCGCCTTCAGACCGTGTTCACACCATAGGTAGCGTAGTGGTAGGACCCTTTGCCATGCTGAGTGACCGTGACGTGGTGCAATGATGGGCTCCGATATTTTCCTGACAGGAATATATTGGCGAAAGTCTCAGCTTTTAATATCTGCATTTATGACTAGCCAGTATAGTCAGTGGCATATCCGTTTGGTGCATTTTTTCTGTGATTTATATGATTGTATTTACATCCGCACAATGCTCCGTTTTGTGTAGGATGCCCTTGTGGTGCATGTGGACCGCGCCGACATCCTCCACCGTATGCATTTTTTGCTGGGGATAGTCGTTTGCTGCGGTCCACGTGCGGTGGGGCTGCTCCCCCAATGTAAAACACGCTACAGTGTTAGGGGTTGAGCCGCTCCTCCAGTATTGCCACTATATTTCTGTGTTTTTGTCTTGTTTCATATGTAGTGTATGTGCCGTTACCTGGCATTCAAACACTCTTTTGCACCTGGTGACCTCCATCACAGGCTCTGATATGGGCGTGGCTTGCAGTCTTGGCTTTGTTCACATTGCACTAGTTGTCCTGCTAGGCGTTTGTGTGGAAGCCTGGCTGCGAGCTGGATTACATCGCCTTCAGACCGTGTTCACACCATAGGTAGCGTAGTGGTAGGACCCTTTGCCATGCTGAGTGACCGTGACGTGGTGCAATGATGGGCTCCGATATTTTCCTGACAGGAATATATTGGCGAAAGTCTCAGCTTTTAATATCTGCATTTATGACTAGCCAGTATAGTCAGTGGCATATCCGTTTGGTGCATTTTTTCTGTGATTTATATGATTGTATTTACATCCGCACAATGCTCCGTTTTGTGTAGGATGCCCTTGTGGTGCATGTGGACCGCGCCGACATCCTCCACCGTATGCATTTTTTGCTGGGGATAGTCGTTTGCTGCGGTCCACGTGCGGTGGGGCTGCTCCCCCAAGGTAAAACACACTACAGTGTTAGGGGTTGAGCCGCTCCTCCAGTATTGCCACTATATTTCTGTGTTTTTGTCTTGTTTCATATGTAGTGTATGTGCCGTTACCTGGCATTCAAACACTCTTTTGCACCTGGTGACCTCCATCACAGGCTCTGATATGGGCGTGGCTTGCAGTCTTGGCTTTGTTCACATTGCACTAGTTGTCCTGCTAGGCGTTTGTGTGGAAGCCTGGCTGCGAGCTGGATTACATCGCCTTCAGACCGTGTTCACACCATAGGTAGCGTAGTGGTAGGACCCTTTGCCATGCTGAGTGACCGTGACGTGGTGCAATGATGGGCTCCGATATTTTCCTGACAGGAATATATTGGCGAAAGTCTCAGCTTTTAATATCTGCATTTATGACTAGCCAGTATAGTCAGTGGCATATCCGTTTGGTGCATTTTTTCTGTGATTTATATGATTGTATTTACATCCGCACAATGCTCCGTTTTGTGTAGGATGCCCTTGTGGTGCATGTGGACCGCGCCGACATCCTCCACCGTATGCATTTTTTGCTGGGGATAGTCGTTTGCTGCGGTCCACGTGCGGTGGGGCTGCTCCCCCAATGTAAAACACGCTACAGTGTTAGGGGTTGAGCCGCTCCTCCAGTATTGCCACTATATTTCTGTGTTTTTGTCTTCCAATTAATAGAAGCAGACATTTTGTTACAAAAACAAGTTAATAAAATACCTTTATTGGATATGTGGACTAAATCCTGGAATAGGGTAAAAGAACTTTGGTCACTTAAGGGAATACACACAGACACTGTTATGGGACAATACCCATTTAACGGAACTAAAATTAATTGAGCAAAATGTCTGGAGGAAATACGGAATTAATAAACTGGGCCAGATATGGAGAGAGGGAGACATAATTACTTATCAAGAACTAAAAAAGAGGTTTTTTTAACCTACAAATGAAACAAGCACTGCGGGCGGAGATAGGGAAAGGAACGCAAATCGCCCCTCTTCCATCAACCCTAGCTAACATTGCAAATTTAACAGCAGGGAGGAAACTGATCAACAAAATATATGGATGCCTGATACATCGGAAGACAAAAAATAAAGCCATTAATACTTTAAACTATAAATGGCAACATGTTTTAAATACGCAACTGGAAGAATTTTGGGAAGAGGCTATACAGTAGAAAAATAGGGTGTCCAATAGCTTCTCCCATAGAATCACTCAGTTTAACATATTATATCGCCTGTATTATTCCCCTAAGATGTTTAGTTTTATAACATTTCATTAACAATTTAGCTGCAAAAAGGGGACTGGGAGAGCTGCGTGGTATTCTTTTCTTTTCTCTTTTTTTTTTTTTTTGGCTGTTGTTTTCCTCTATCCCCCCACGGCCCCCTCTCAGGAGTGGACTAAGCAACAGGTAGGGTTGGGAAGGTAATATATACTGTTTTTATGCACACTGTGTAAAAGGGAAAAAATCCCTATGTCTGTTTAGGAAGGGAAAAATGTCAAAAATAACTGTATGAACTTGTAAAAAAAATAAGAAATTAACAAATAAAGATTATTTAAAGAAAAAAAAAAAGAAGGGCAGGGGACTGGCTCTGGGTGACACTGGGTATGGTTAAGAAGGGCAGGGGACTGAGTAAAGGTGACAGGGTATGATTAAGGGGCAGGAGACTGGCTATGGGTGACACTGGGTATGATTAAGAAGGGCAGGGGGCTGAGGGGGGGGGGGGGGCACCACAAGATTAGCTCGCACAGGGTGCCTGAACACCTAAGGCCAGCCCTGGTTAACATAGACAATACAGGCTATTAACCATGCTTATCCTGTGTCTGAGTTAACCTTTCAGTTCCCAGAGACACACCCAAGGCTTACCACCCACAGTTTAACCATTTGAAAGGCAGATATTGGTTCTCCCAAACCATGCCCTTCTCACAATACATATAACAAAACATTTGGTTAAATGAACCAGAACCATAAGGTCATGGAGATACCGGGTTCCAACATTATAAAGTAGATAAGGTCCCAACAGTATGTATTGAGAGTGCCTTTAAGCACACCATGGTTGCCAAATAGAGAGGAGCAACCCAAGTGTTAGGTACTTTAAGTATAAGCCTTTGCCATACATGTCTAAGTCATCTCTACTGATCAGGTGGGTTATTCGTACTTGTGAGCATGTCTCATGAAGGGTCCCGTAAACCTTTTCCTGAGGGTGAGCAGTTTCTATGGAGTTTCCAGGGGTCCCATATGCGAGCAAACATATGTGGTGTGTTTTGTTCCCAATGCACTAGTTGTTCTACTCTAAAGATGTGGTCGCATCTGGTTAGACATTGCACTATGGTGGTCTTCCAGTTGGCTGCTATGAGGATTCCATCTGCAGCTAGCAGATGATGGTATAGCTGCATCTCGTATCGTTTGTTGTATGAGGAGGCAGGAATACCTAGTAGGCATGGGGGTTATTTTCTTTCAATGCAGAAATGACATTGGGGATCATACATCCTTCCAGTATTGTTGCAGTAGGGGGCATGCCCCACCATATGTGCAGGAAAGTGCCCAACTCTTTTGCCACATCTCCAGTAGTGATGAGCGGAAGGGGCTATATTCGAATTTGCAATATTTTACGAATATTTGGGCGAATACTGATCACATATTCGCAAATTCAAGATCATTTTCTTAATTGCGAAAAATCGGCAATGTAATATTTGCGTAATGCGCGCGAAACACAGGCATGGGTCACTTTTGCTACATTTTCCAAGCTCTTAGAAGTTTCCTGAGACTGAAGAAAATGGTTGGCACGGCAGAACATTAAAAATGGCAGTTAGAGTGCTCCAAGATATTCGCGATTGCGCTAATCGGCACTAATGATGAGAATATTTTGGCGCAATACGTGAAACTTCATATTTTAGCAGGTCTACATGTATGTATGGACAGCAGAAGCTATCACACTACCTAACGCACTGCAAGAGCTACACTATATCAGGATATAACCTACAGTGACTATCTCCCTCTAACTATCTGTATTATATATATAAGCTATCTATCTAATGTAGTGTGGAAAACACAGAGCATAGCAATGACACTGCTGTCTCTCAGAACTTTAAAAACTGTAGAAAATGGCTGCTGGGGAGTTTCTTATATAGTAAGGGGTAGGCAACTTTCCTATTGGTTGCTAGAGATGTTGCTAAGCTCAGACAAATACATTTCAGCCTTCTCATTGGCCCACAAGCAAGAAGGGAGGTTACTGATGAAAAAAAATAATCTAGATTATTCGAAATTACGAATATATATCACTATATTCTAAATATTCGCGAATTCTCGAAGTGCCGATATTCGAGATTAATATTCGCGATTCGAATATTCGCGCCCAACACTAATCTCCAGCAGATTGGGGATGTGGTTGGGTAGATCTTTTGTAAGCGGATTGGGGTGTAATACCACCTTGTTAGCAGCTTATAATAGTTCTCCTTCACCCTAACACATCTAGAGACTTTTGCACTTCTTGTTTAGTAAAAACCATCTTTAAATCTGCTTCCCATTGCCTGATAAAAGAAGGTGTTGAGGGTAGTTGTTCCTGTATCAATAGTGAGTATATAACAGATATTATCTTGGTCGGTTCTTTAACAGACAATACCATGTTTTCGAAAAGGGAAGGAGGGGTTCAACATGTCGGTTGTATGTCTCTGGCATATCGTGGGCTATGTGTTATTTGAAAGTATGATCAAAGATGGCCTTGCGGTTCACCCGGCGGTCGTTTCGCGGCAAACTTTTCTCGTTCGTGATTTGCCGAACATGAGAACATATGGCGATGTCCGCCGGCGCCATATTCTTTTGCACTGCGCCGAACTTTGACCCATGACACATCCATCAGGTGGACTAGGACAGCCAATTGAGATGTTTCAGCACATGGACACACCCCCTACCCTATAAATAAACCCGATCTGGCCGCCATTTTACATTCAGTCTTTTGCCAGTGTAGGGAGAGGTTGCTGTGTGGAGCAGGGACAGGCTGTTAGGGACACCAAACGATAGCTAATAGGGCCACAAAAGTCTGTTTAAGGACTGGTATAGGTGTGCTATCGATAGGTGTGACATACTGAGGAGTGTGATATACTTTCTAACATAGAAAGTATATTACAGTGCAATTGTATTGTGCAGCAGTTGTGTGCGGTTCTGCAGTGATAACGCAGCTATACAGAGGGACAAACGCTATTGGAATACTTAATTGCAACTGGTGTGATATACCAGTTGCCCCTAAAAAATACTGATTGAAGCAGAGGTGTGATATACCTATAATATAATTTCTATGACTTCATGATTTCAGATGGAAAAAATTCTATGACAAACGCTATTGGAACAACTAGATGCAACTGGTGTGATATACCAGTTGCCCCCCCAAAAAACTGATTGAGGCAGGGATGTGATATACCTATAATATAATTTCTATATAGTGCATTTGTATTGTGTAGTAGTTGTGTGCGGTTCTGATAAGATACCTCAGCTATACAGAGGGACAAACGTTATTGGAACAACTAATTGCAACTGGTGTGATATACCTGTTTCCCCCCCAAAAACTGATTAAGGGGTTTGATATACCTGCTTGCAGCAAATAATCATTAAGGGGTTCTATATACCTGCTTCCACAAATACTGCTCTTCTATAGGGACTTTGTCACAGGGTCATTTTGAAAATGACAGGCAGAGGAAGAGGCAGGCCATTCCGCAGGGGTGGTAGGGGTTGGGCAGGTGCACCAGGCCGGAGCCTAAGTGGGAAGTTGGAGAAGGTACATGCGATTACATCAAAGGACGCACCAGAGTTGGTTGAGTGGCTCCGCTTCTGCACCCTCCTCATCCTCTGTATCTGCACCCTCCTCACTCTCTGCTGTGTGCACCCTCAAAGACACCACCACCACCATAGCCCTTCCACTAGAGTCAGAGGAATTATTTTCCCATACATTCCCAGACCTTACCGATGCGCAGCCATTCTTGGCATCGGATGAGGAAGAGGAGGTAGCAACGGCTGCCACCCAGCGGTCTGACGACAGTACCACGACAGTCATGTGGGTGCCCACAAGAGAAGAAGAGGAGGGGAGTTCAGAGGGAGAGACAGTGCAGCAGATAGGGAGGAGAAGGAAGAGAAGCATTAGAACTCTCAGTGCACAGGAGGCAAAAAGCAGACTGCAAATGTATCTGGAGCGAGCCATCCACCATGCACGGTCACATCTTGCGCTCCCAGGACGCCGACACATGGCTCCGCAGTGTGGGCTTTTTTTAATGTGTCAGCTGCTGACAATAGTGTTGCCATCTACAGCCTGTGCTGTCAACGCATAAGTCGCGGTAAGCCCAACACTCACCTAGGGACGACCGCCTTAAGAAGGCACCTGGCCTCCCATCATCACCGGGCCCAGTGGGAGCAACACCGTCAGAACCAACAAAGCCACACTCACGGAGCTCCACGTCCTGCCTCCTCTCCTTCTCCTCTCTCCTCCCATTTGTCCTCCATTCCACCTTCCACCGTGCCGTCGTCGCGTTCATCTGGCAAAAGGCAGGCTTCCGTGGCCCAAATGTTCGAACGTAAAAAGTTGATGACGCCGGATAACCCTCTTGCCCAACAGCTGACCGCCGGCTTGTCGGAACTGCTAGCCCGCCAACTACTGCCATATAAACTGGTGGACTCGGAGGCCTTTAGAAAATTTGTGGCCATTTTCACACCGCAATGGAAGGTCCCCAGAAGGAACTATTTCTCCCAGAAGGGCATCCCAGATCTATATGGCCACGTTCAGCGGCAAGTGAATGTATCTCTGGCACACAGTGTCGGTGCCAAGATACATCTGACCACAGACACGTGGTCTAGCAAACATGGGCAGTTAAGGTACATAACTTTTACTGCTCACTGGGTGAACCTTCTGATGGCTGGATCTCAGAGGAATGAGGCATGGATCTCAGAGGAATTCAACACCTATGACGACCATGTTTAATTGAATATCACCTATTACCATTGGGAGTTTAATCAAGAGGGGGATTTCGTTTTTAATTTTTTTTAGTTCTTTTAAACATATGTATTTGACATGTATTTGTACTGGCCTGCAGTAAAATTGATATCCAATGACCGTCTAATATACCTCCAGCCACATAATGACTTGATCTTTTCAGTACATTAAATGCATATTTTTTGGGGCCTTTAATGTAACTGGCCAACAGTAAAATTGTTATACGGTGACCGCCTAATGTACCTCCAGCCACATAATCACTTGATGTTTTCTGTCCGGTGAATGCCTAATATTTGGGGCCTGTACTCCACTGGCCTGCAGTAAAATTGATATCCAATGACCGTCTAATATAGTGATGAGCGGCATGGGCAATATTCGAATTCTCAATATTTCGCGAATATTTTCGTCATATATTCGCGAATTCGAGATTATATTCTTGATTCCGAAAATCGGCAATGTAATATTCGCTTAATGCGCGTGAAATACAGGCGTGGGTCACTTATGCTAAATTTTTCAAGATGGTATAAGTTTCCTGAGACTGGAGAAAATGGTTGGCACGGCAGAACATTAGAATAGCTTTATATGCAGATAGAGTGCTCCAATATATTTGCGCTTGCGAATTTTCGGCAATAGTAAGGGGTAGGCAACTTTTCTATTGGTTGCTAGGGATGTTGCTAAGCTGTGACAAAGCCTTCTCATTGGCCCACAAGCTAGAAGAAGGGAGGCATGATCACCTGATGTGTACTGTGTAGAGTTGAGCGAACACCTGGATGTTCGGGTTCGAGAAGTTCGGCCGAACTTCCCGGAAATGTTCGGGTTCGGGATCCGAACCCGAACCGAACTTCGTCCCGAACCCGAACCTCATTGAAGTCAATGGGGACCCGAACTTTTGGGCACTAAAAAGGCTGTAAAACAGCCCAGGAAAGAGCTAGAGGGCTGCAAAAGGCAGCAACATGTAGGTAAATCCCCTGCAAACAAATGTGGATAGGGAAATGAATTAAAATTAAAATTAAAAAAATAAAAATGAACCAATATCAATTGGACAGAGGTCCCATAGCAGAGAATCTGGCTTCACATCAGCAGAGAATCAGTCTCTTTATGCCATAGCAAAGAATCTGGCTTCATGTCAGCACAGAATCAGTCTCTTCATGCCATAGCAGAGAATCTGGCTTCATATCAGCACAGAATCAGTCTTCATGTTATAGCAGAGAATCAGGCTTCACGTCACCCACCACTGGAACAGGCCACTGTCACACATTTAGGCCCCGGCACCCAGACAGAGGAGAGCGGTCCCGTAACAGAGAATCTGGCCTTATGTCAGCACAGAATCTGTCTTCATGTCATAGCAGAGAATCAGGCTTCACGTCACCCACCACTGGAACAGGCCACTGTCACACATTTAGGCCCTGGCACCCAGACAGAGTAGAGCGGTCCCATAACAGAGAATCTGGCCTTATGTCAGCGCAGAATCTGTCTTCATGTCATAGCAGAAAATCAGGCTTCACGTCACCCACCACTGGAACAGGCCACTGTCACACATTTAGGCCCAGGCACCCAGGCAGAGGAGAGAGGTCGCGTAACAGAGAATCTTTCTTCATGTCATAGCAGAGAATCAGGCTTCACGTCACCCACCACTGGAACAGGCCACTGTCACACATTTAGGCCCCGGCACCCAGACAGAGGAGAGCGGTCCCGTAACAGAGAATCTGGCCTTATGTCAGCGCAGAATCTGTCTTCATGTCATAGCAGAAAATCAGGCTTCACGTCACCCACCACTGGAACAGGCCACTGTCACACATTTAGGCCCAGGCACCCAGGCAGAGGAGAGAGGTCGCGTAACAGAGAATCTTTCTTCATGTCATAGCAGAGAATCAGGCTTCACGTCACCCACCACTGGAACAGGCCACTGTCACACATTTAGGCCCCGGCACCCAGACAGAGGAGAGCGGTCCCGTAACAGAGAATCTGGCCTTATGTCAGCACAGAATCTGTCTTCATGTCATAGCAGAGAATCAGGCTTCACGTCACCCACCACTGGAACAGGCCACTGTCACATATTTAGGCCCAGGCACCCAGGCAGAGGAGAGAGGTCGCGTAACAGAGAATCTGGCTTCATGTCAGCACAGAATAAGTCTTCATGTCATAGCAGAGAATCAGGCTTCACGTCACCCACCACTGGAACAGGCCACTGTCACACATTTAGGCCCCGGCACCCAGACAGAGGAGAGGTTCATTCAACTTTGGGTTGCCCTGCAATATAATGGTAAAATGAAATTAAAAATAGTATTGAATGAGGAAGTGCCCTGGAGTAGAATAATATATTGTTAAGGGGAGGTAGTTAATATCTAATCTGCACAAGGGATGGACAGGTCCTGTGGGATCCATGCCTGGTTCATTTTTATTAACGTCAGCTTGTCCACATTGGCTGTAGACAGGCGGCTGCGTTTGTCTGTAATGACGCCCCCTGCCGTGCTGAATACACGTTCAGACAAAACGCTGGCCGCCGGGCAGGCCAGCACCTCCAAGGCATAAAAGGCTAGCTCTGGCCACGTGGACAATTTGGAGACCCAGAAGTTGAATGGGGCCGAACCATCAGTCAGTACGTGGAGGGGTGTGCACAGGTACTGTTCCACCATGTTAGTGAAATGTTGCCTCCTGCTAACACGTTCCGTATCAGGTGGTGGTGCAGTTAGCTGTGGCGTGGTGACAAAACTTTTCCACATCTCTGCCATGCTAACCCTGCCCTCAGAGGAGCTGGCCGTGACACAGCTGCGTTGGCGACCTCTTGCTCCTCCTCCGCCTTCGCCTTGTGCTTCCACTGGTTCCCCTGTGACATTTGGGAATGCTCTCAGTAGCGCGTCTACCAACGTGCGCTTGTACTCGCGCATCTTCCTATCACGCTCCAGTGTAGGAAGTAAGGTGGGCACATTGTCTTTGTACCGTGGATCCAGCAGGATGGCAACCCAGTAGTCCGCACACGTTAAAATGTGGGCAACTCTGCTGTCGTTGCGCAGGCACTGCAGCATGTAGTCGCTCATGTGTGCCAGGCTGCCCAGAGGTAAGGACAAGCTGTCCTCTGTGGGAGGCGTATCGTCATCGTCCTGTGTTTCCCCCCAGCCACGCACCAGTGATGGGCCCGAGCTGCTTTGGGTGCCACCCCGCTGTGAACATGCTTCATCCTCATCCTCCTCCACCTCCTCCTCATCCTCGTCCTCCAGTAGTGGGCCCTGTCTGGCCACATTTGTACCTGGCCTCTGGTGTTGCAAAAAACCTCCCTCTGAGTCACTTCGAAGAGACTGGCCTGAAAGTGCTAAAAATGACCCCTCTTCCTCCTCTTCCTCCTGGGCCACCTCCTCTTCCATCATCGCCCTAAGTGTTTTCTCAAGGAGACATAGAAGTGGTATTGTAACGCTGATAACGGCGTCATCGCCACTGGCCATGTTGGTGGAGTACTTGAAACAGCGCAACAGGGCACACAGGTCTCACATGGAGGCCCAGTCATTGGTGGTGAAGTGTGTCTGATCCACAGTGCGACTGACCCGTGCGTGCTGCAGCTGAAACTCCACTATGGCCTGCTGCTGCTCGCACAGTCTGTCCAGCATATGCAAGGTGGAGTTCCACCTGGTGGGTACGTCGCATATGAGGCGGTGAGCGGGAAGGCCGAAGTTACGCAGCTCTGACATGTCGGGGTAGTTGCGAATGAACTTCTGCACCACCAAATTCAGCACATGCGCCAGGCAAGGGATGTGCGTCAAACCGGCTAGTCCCAGAGCTGCAACGAGATTTCGCCCATTATCGCACACCACCAGGCCGGGCTTGAGGCTCACCGGCAGCAACCACTCGTCGGTCTGTTGTTCTGTACCCCGCCACAACTCCTGTGCGGTGTGGGGCCTGTCCCCCAAACATATGAGTTTCAGAATGGCCTGCTGACGTTTACCCCGGGCTGTGCTGAAGTTGGTGGTGAAGGTGTGTGGCTGACTGGATGAGCAGGAGGAAGAAGAGGAGGAGGAAGCTGAGTAGGAGGAGGAGGAGACAGGAGGCAAAGAATGTTGCCCTGCGATCCTTGGTGGCGGAAGGACGTGCGCCAAACAGCTCTCCGCCTGGTGCCCAGCCGCCACTACATTTACCCAGTGTGCAGTTAGGGAGATATAGCGTCCCTGGCCGTGCTTACTGGTCCACGTATCTGTGGTTAGGTGGACCTTGCCACAGATGGCGTTGCGCAGTGCACACTTGATTTTATCGGACACTTGTTTGTGCAGGGAAGGCACGGCTCTCTTGGAGAAGTAGTGGCGGCTGGGAACAACATACTGTGGGACAGCAAGCGACATGAGCTGTTTGAAGCTGTGTGTGTCCACCAGCCTAAATGACAGCATTTCATAGGCCAGTAGTTTAGAAATGCTGGCATTCAGGGCCAGGGATCGAGGGTGGCTAGGTGGGAATTTACGCTTTCTCTCAAATGTTTGTGAGATGGAGAGCTGAACGCTGCCGTGTGACATGGTTGAGATGCTTGGTGATGCAGGTGGTGGTGTTGGTGGTACATCCCATGTTTGATGGGCGGCAGGTGCCAACGTTCCTCCAGAGGTAAAGGAAGAGGCCGAGGCGGCGGCAGCAGCAGCAGAAGAGGCTGAGGCGGCGGCAGCAGCAGAAGAGGCCGAGGCAGCAGCAGCAGAAGAGGCCGAGGCGGCAGCAGCAGAAGAGGCAGCAGGGGGAGCCTGAGTGACTTCCTTGTTTTTAAGGTATTTACTCCACTGCAGTTTATGCTTTGCATGCAGGTGCCTGGTCATGCAGGTTGTGCTAAGGTTCAGAACGTTAATGCCTCGCTTCAGGCTCTGATGGCACAGCGTGCAAACCACTCGGGTCTTGTCGTCAGCACATTGTTTGAAGAAGTGCCATGCCAGGGAACTCCTTGAAGCTGCCTTTGGGGTGCTCGGTCCCAGATGGCGGCGGTCAGTAGCAGGCGGAGTCTCTTGGCGGCGGGTGTTCTGATTTTGCCCACTGCTCCCTCTTTTGCTACGCTGTTGGCTCGGTCTCACCACTGCCTCTTCCTCCGAACTGTGAAAGTCAGTGGCACGACCTTCATTCCATGTGGGGTCTAGGACCTCATCGTCCCCGGCATCGTCTTCCACCCAGTCTTGATCCCTGACCTCCTATTCAGTCTGCACACTGCAGAAAGACGCAGCAGTTGGCACCTGTGTTTCGTCATCATCAGAGACGTGCTGAGGTGGTATTCCCATGTCCTCATCATCAGGAAACATAAGTGGTTGTGCGTTAGTGCATTCTATCTCTTCCCCCCCTGGTGAAGAGCTAGGTGGATGCCCTTGGAAAACCCTGGCAGCAGAGTCTTCAAACAGCATAAGAGACTGCTACATAACTTGAGGCTCAGACAGTTTCCCTGATATGCATGGGGGTGATGTGACAGACTGATGGGCTTGGTTTTCATGCGCCATCTGTGCGCTTTCTGCAGAAGACTGGGTGGGAGATAATGTGAACGTGCTGGATGCACTGTCGACCACCCAATTGACTAATGTCTGTACCTGCTCAGGCCTTACCATCCTTAGAACGGCATTGGGCCCCACCAAATATGGCTGTAAATTCTGGCGGCTACTGGGACCTGAGGTAGTTGGTACACTAGGACGTGTGGCTGTGGCAGAACGGCCACGTCCTCTCCCAGCACCAGAGGGTCCACTAACACCACCACGACCATGTCCACGTCCTCGTCCGCATCCCTTATTAGATGTTTTCCTCATTGTTCCCGTTCACCACAATTTTGAGAGTGGCAAATTTGGGAATAGTTTTTCAACGCAGAAAAAAAAATGTGCTTTTACGGTCACTACAAATAACTTGACCAGCTAAAACAGTACAGATTTGCTCGAATAGAAATGTGAGACCTGTTTTTTTTTTGCACTGTGTGACAGGTTAAGGTTTAATCACAGAATCAGACTTCTATCTGCACGGTAGCGTGTGTCTTAGGTTTTTCTGAATGACACTATCAGTACCTTCAATGTAAGATATCCTTTTTGAGATAGATTTCAAGTAGGCCTCAAATACCAGAAACTAGTTATTTTGAGAATGGCAAATTTGGGAATAGTTTTTCAACCCAGAAAAAAAAATGTGCTTTTACGGTCGCTACAAATAACTTGACCAGCTAAAACAGTACAGATTTGCTTGAATAGAAATGTGAGACCTGTTTTTTTTTGCACTGTGTGACAGGTTAAGGTTTAATTACAGAATCAGACTTCTATCTGCACGGTAGCGTGTGTCTTAGGTTTTTCTGAATGACACTATTAGTACCTTCAATGTAAGATATCCTTTTTGGGATAGATTTCAAGTAGGCCTCAAATACCAGAAACTAGTTATTTTGAGAATGGCAAATTTGGGAATAGTTTTTCAACCCAGAACAAAAAGTGTGCTTTTACCGTCACTACAAATAACTTGACCAGCTAAAACAGTACAGATTTGGTTGAATAGAAATGTCAGGTCTATTTTTTAGGCGCTGGGTGACAGGCTCAACTTGCCCCTGATGTAGTATATGGCCAAAAAATAACCACACTGTTGATGGTTAAATGCACTTGGGTGACACAGGCTCAGCCTGCACCAGATGTAGTATATGGCCAAAAAATAATCAGACTGTTGATGGTTAAATGCACTTCGGTGACACAGGCTCAGCCTGCAGCTGATGTAGGATATAGCACAAAATAACCACACTATTGATGGTTAAATACACTTGGTGATAGCTTGTGCTGGCGCACCACAAGTCACAAAATGGCCGCCGATCACCCCAGAAAAAAAGTGATCTAAAAACACTCTGGGCAGCCTCAAAAAAGTGAGCAAGTCAATATTAGCACTTCAATGATCCACAGCTGCAGATCGATCACAGAATGAAGTCTTTTGGAGGAGTTAATCACTGCCTAATCTCGCCCTAACGTCGCAGCTGCAACCTCTCCCTATGCTTCAATCAGCAGAGTGACGTGCAGCGCAACGTGACCCAAGCTTATATAGAGGCTGGGTCACATGCTGCACTGGCCAATCACAGCCATGCCAATAGTAGGCAAGGCTGTGATGGCCTCTTGGGGCAAGTAGTATGACGCTTGTTGATTGGCTGCTTTGCAGCCTTTCAAAAAGCGCCAAGAAAGCGCTGAACACCGAACCCGAACACGGATTTTTACGAAAATGTTTGGGTTCGGGTCCGTGTCACAGACACCCCAAAATTCGGTACGAACCCGAACTATACATTTCGGGTTCGCTCATCCCTAGTACTGTGTTAAAAAAAAAAACATGAATATTAGATTTTACGAATATATAGCACTATATTTTAAATATTCGGGAATTCTCGAAATTCTTTCTAGGCTCCAGCAGGAAAATTAGAAGTCCCAATGATGGGAAGAGAACCCCTACCAGACAAACAAAACACACAACTACAGGGGACCTGAGGTGGCAGGTCGCCTGATGGTCAGATACACGTTCACGTCTCTGAGTAAAACAGGAGGCGAACTGTATGACCTATAGACATAAACAAAAACAAAAAATGAAGACCATGGTGGGTATGCCGTGGTCTTATAACATGCCGAATAGGCGGGGTAAGGGTCGGTCTTACCGGTGGTGGACGGATGGACCGTCAAGTCCAGTACCCAGAAGGAGGTGTTCTCACGTGTGGATACGTCCTCCAGTTGGCGGTCACTTTATACAGGAGGGCCACAGGGAAAGGTCTATCCCTGGTAATGCCCTACTTGGCCTATCGAGCCCTAAAGTGCCTGCTAACACGGGGTCCAATCCCCAAAAGGGGTGGCCCCGTCCGGAACCTAACCCTGAAATAGATACCACTAGTTGGCCCTGTGAGGACAGGGGATGGCCCAGTGGGGCTTGCGGACCAGGGTACACTATTAAGATGGAGGTGAAAACAAGTATGCAGATATGCTCAGAGTCCCTACGCGTTTCGTTAGAGAGTATATCCTACTGTATATATCCTGCAGTAAGGGAGTAAAGGCGACTACCTATAGCGGACCCCTTAACTCATCAGGGGACAAGGGTACAAGGTAGACAATAAACCCCCGCTCACAGCCCATCTGTGTGGTTATAGCAGATGCAGGGAGGGGGTATGTATAGGAGTGGCGCAGACTTAACAGGACTTGGTAGTCCAAAGGTGACCCGGATTCTGTTTAACATGAGGGTCGTATGGCTTCCATCATGAGGTGCGGCAGGGTAGATGCACGTGCCGACCATCTACCGGCGTCTGACTATCTATCTGCATACTTGTTTTCACCTCCATCTTAATAGTGTACCCTGGTCCGCAAGCCCCACTGGGCCATCCCCTGTCCTCACAGGGCCAACTAGGGGTATCTATTTCAGGGTTAGGTTCCGGACGGGGCCACCCCTTGCGGGGATTGGACCCCGTGTTAGCAGGCACTTTAGGGCTCGATAGGCCAAGTAGGGCATTACCAGGGATAGACCTTTCCCTGTGGCCCTCCTGTATAAAGTGACCGCCAACTGGAGGACGTATCCACACGTGAGAACACCTCCTTCTGGGTACTGGACTTGACGGTCCATCCGTCCACCACCGGTAAGACCCACCCTTACCCCGCCTATTTGGCATGTTATAAGACCACGGCATACCCACCATGGTCTTCATTTTTTGTTTTTGTTTATGTCTATAGGTCATACAGTTCGCCTCCTGTTTTACTTAGAGACGTGAACGTGTATCTGACCATCAGGCGACCTGCCACCTCAGGTCCCCTGTAGTTGTGTGTTTTGTTTGTCTGGTAGGGGTCCTCTTCCCATCATTGGGACTTCTAATTTTCCTAATAAAAGTTAGGTTTTAAATACGTTACTACCCCTTTCTTTACACTCAGTTTTGCTAACGAGTAGTTATTTTGGGGGGTGCCCTCGCATCACCCATAAGGGACCACCCTTTGCAATTCTCTAGGCTCCAGCAAGGCACATTTTTGAGAGTTTCCCTTTAAGACGCATACAAATGGCCCCTTATTAAAATACATATTGTGGGAATTTTTGCCATTGATCCCCCTCTGGTGGCTGCAAATATGGCCTGAAGGTTTTTCAGGTTCGCCTGCCATTAACATTTGATCGCGTTTGCAAGATCGCGTTCGCAAATCGTTCCGGCCGATGTTCGTCCATCACTAAGTATGATAACGAGTGATGTGTCGTACAGCTTGGATCTGTTGAGAGGGTACATCTGCCCTCTTTGAGGAGCTCTCTGGCATTTAGTTTGCTGAGGGTTGTCTGCGATGATTGGAATGCCACTGGGGAGTCCCATAAAACATCTCTTACTTGTAGCAGAGGAGACAGGTGGGGTGCAAGCAGGGTCTTAGTTAATGCATTGTGCCAAACTCTAAGGCCCCTTTCACATAGGCGAGATTTCCGCGAGGGTGCAATGCGTGAGGTGAACGCATTGCACCCGCACTGAATCCGGACCCATTCATTTCTATGGGGCTGTGCACATGAGCGGTAATTTTCACGCATCACTTGTGCGTTGCATGAAAATCGCAGCATGCTCCTCTTTGTGCCTTTTTCACTCAACGCAGGCCCCATAGAAGTGAATGGGGCTGCGTGAAAATCGCAAGCATCCGCAAGCAAGCGGATGCGGTGCGATTTTCATGTACTGTTGCTAGGAGACGATCGGGATGGAGACCCGATCATTATTTTTTTCCCTTATAACATGGTTATAAGGGAAAATAATAGCATTCTTAATACAGAATGCATAGTACAATAGGACTGGAGGGGTTAAAAAAAAATAAAAAAATAATTGAACTCACCTTTAATCCACTTGTTCGCGCAGCCCGGCTTCTCTTCTGTCTTCATCTTTGCTGTGCACAGGAAAAGGACCTGTGGTGACATCACTACGCTCATCACATGGTCCTTCACATGATCCATCACCATGGTAAAAGATCATGTGATGAGCGCAGTGACATCATCAAAAGGTCCTATTCTTCAAAGAAGAAGACAGAAGTGAAGCCGGGCTACGCGAACAAGTGGATTAAGGTGAGTTAATTTTTTAAAAAAATTTTTAACCCCTCCAGCCCTATTGTACTATGCATTTTGTATTAAGAATCCTATTATTTTCCCTTATAACCATGTTATAAGGGAAAATAATACAATCTACACAGCATCTAACCCGAACTTCTGTGAAGAAGTTTGGGTACCAAACATGCCGATTTTTCTCATGCGCATGCAAAACGCATTACAATGTTTTTCACTCGCGCGGAAAAATCTTACATTTTCCCGCGACGCACCCGCATCTTATCCGGGCCAAAAACATGACGCCCGTGTGAAAGAAGCCTAACAGTTTTTGCTGTCATAGTGTTCGAGTATATTGTGAGATCATCAAATGCGTTTTAAGCAATAGCATGGAGTGTAAGGGCAGTTTAGACAGAGATTGTTCAGCCGATATGACTAGACTATGTAGCATCTCTTAGCCACTCCAGGGCTCTGAGACCTTGTATCGCTCTATAATAGGTAAAAATATCTGGGACACCTATACCCCCTCAACTAATAGTTTGAGTTAGTCGGGAGAAGGCCAGTCTCAGACGCGAATTACGCCATAGGAATTAGTTAAATATATTTTTCTCAAATCTCCTAAAATAAGAACGGGGTAGGGAGGACTTGTAGATAGTACAATATTTTCGGAAGGATCACTGTTTCGGGGCCAATAAAAATTCCAGCCTTTATTTTAGCATCAGTTTTCAGTGTGCTAAACTTCTCCTTCAAATACTGGAAACCATTTCCATCACGATCAAGTGCAATTACAAAACTTTTCATTAAACCAAGTTTAATGTGAAGTGGTGGAAGATAAACTTGAAGTGGATCGACCAGTGATTTGTGTTGTACATTGTACTGACCAACTGTGTTCTCGACTCCGAGAGGCCACTGTCTCATTTTGTAATGATTGTTGTGATCACGACTGTTCCATAGGCACAAGAAACACATATGCTTTGTGTACCCTAACTGTAGGCCAAGCAGCAGTGCTACCACTTTCAGGTCAGCACAAATTTTCCATTTAAGTTCTGAGTATTTGATCATTTTCAAAATGAACTCCATAGAAACATGGGTTTCTTTCATTCCAACCACATGAGCCAATGGAACAGATGGTTTTTCGTTACCATTGTGCAACAAGACAGCTTTCAAACTTGTTTTTCTAGAGTCTATGAATAGCCTCCATTCATCGGGAACATGTGTACCATCTAACTCCATCATAAGACCATTTACAGCAGTACAGAAACAGACATCGCTTTCCATTGCATAGAATGCAGCTAACATGGTGTGTCGATGACGAAAGTGTGAAGTTGTGGTGCCTCATTTTAGCAAATTCCATTCCTGAAGTCTAGAAGCTAGCAGTTCTGACTTCTTTAGATAATGACAGATCTCTTACCAGATCATCTAATCTGATTGGCTCAGCAAGTGCGGCTGACCCTCCAGTTGTTCTGGATCAACATCTTCTTCTTCATCAGGATCAGAACTGTCTGTTTCAATTGCCGTTCCTGCTGTGGGAGGGGCAGGCACTGGATTCTCTACATCGTCGGGTACTGGTTTAAGAGCAGACTCACAGTCAGGATACACAATGTGTGACTTGTTTCGCTTTGAATATCCGGCGATTTTAGTCATGCAAAAGTAACAGTCTGGTGATTTTTCTGCTCACGCCAAACCATAGGCACTGCAAAAGCCATTCCTTTCCTTATACCATTTAACCACTGTGTTAGCCTAGAGTAACACACAATGCAACAAACATGAGGTGCGCAGCTTTTATCTTGATCTCCAATTTTACAGTCAAAGTAATACAGTTATAAGCCAGACTCACTCGCTTTGTCAGATTCTTGCGCTGATCATAAGTAGTGTATTTGCCACATATGTAGCAGAAATTGTCTGGATTGTTAACACATTTGCAATTATCCATCTTAGGTTTTAAACTGATAGCACTATAACAGATCACTTTTTTTTAAAAACCTGACCAGCTTGCCTTTTAAACTTACTGCTGACATCAGCCTGAGTGCATCCGGACAGGTCTGGACATGTTCATTGAAATATTTCCAATATAATGCATTAATATTTTAACTGAATAGGCTCTGCATGTATAACTTAAAATCTAGACGTGACAGGCAAATTCAGAGTTATCAGCGTGCTCATTTTAGTATAAGGCCTCATGCACACAACAGTTGTTCGGGTCCGCATCCGAGCCGCAGTTTTTGCGGCTCGGGTGCGGACCTATTCACTTCAATGGGGCCGAAAAAGATGCGGACAGCACTCTGTGTGCTGTCCGCGTCCGTTGCACCATTTCGTGGCCCTGCAAAAAAAATAGAACATGTCCTATTCTTGTCCGTTTTGCGGACAAGAATAGGCGTTTCTACAATAGGCCGCCCGTTCCGTTCCGCAAATTGCGGAAGGCACACGGGCGGCTTCAGTTTTTTTGCGGATCCGCGGTTTTTGGACCGCAAAAAAATGGAACGGTCGTGTGCACGAGGCCTTAATTACATGTTTTTCTCTCAGTAGAAAAATCATTGTTGCGCGGTGTAATAAAAGGATAAGAAACAAAAAGAAAAAACACCTATTAAAAAACAGTAGCATATACATGAGCAGAAGATAAAAATGAAAATGTTCATGTAAATGCAAAAGATAATGAGGAAAGGGGGGGGGGTGAAATAACAATATAATTAGTTCTGTTGGGTTCAATATCATGTTGAGTTCTATTGATGTTGGGTCATATACGGTAAACATTAACATTAAGATGTTTATTCAGATTCTTTCCATATGTTAATTTTTTATTGCATATATTTATACCTATTTGCCTTTATAATTTTACCTATTTATAAAAAGTAACTCTGAAAAAATATTCTAATACTTTTTTTTTTGTTTATAGGTGACTGCTGGTTTTTAGCTGCCATTGCTTCTCTTACTCTCAATGAGAAGGTACTACATAGGGTGGTTCCACCTGATCAGTCATTTGGCGCTGGGTATGGTGGCATTTTTCATTTTCAGGTAATATTGCATACATTGTAAGAAATAATTAAAATATTTATCCATGTTTAATCCAAGTCCACTAAAGGTACAGCTACACCTGCAGAGCTAAAGCCGATTGTCGTAAAGGAAGCGATAAGGGTTAATTCACTGCCCACAGGGTTAATATCTACAACCATTATTAGTTAGGCTACTTTCACACTTGCGGCAGTGTGATCCGGCAGGCAGTTCTGTCGTCGGAACTGCCTGCCGGATCCGCCGATCTGGATGTGACTGAAAACATTTGTGAGACGCATCCGGATGCAGATCTGTCTCACAAATCCATTGCAATAACGGATCCGTCTCTCCGCTTGTCATGCGGACAGACGGATCCGTCTTGTATTTTTTTCACATTTTTACCGGTCTCTGCATGCCGGTATTTTGAATGCCGGATCCGCCACTAATACAATCATATGGGGAAAAATGCCAGATCGGGCATTCAGGCAATTCTTCAGTTTTTTGGGCCGGAGATAAAACCGTAGCATGCTACGGTTTTATCTTTTGCCTGATCAGTCAAAACGACTGAACTGAAGACATCCTGATGCATCCTGAACGGATTTCTCTCCATTCAGAATGCATGGGGATATACATGATTAGTTCTTTTCCGGTATAGAGCCCCTGTGATGGAGCTCTATGTAGGAAAAGAAAAACGCAAGTGTGAAAGTACACTTAATATACTTTTCATGCTTTGAATGTGATCCCTGCTGTGGGAACTGCTGTACTGATTGTGAGAGTTTTGCACGTGGTGGAAATGTGGTGGAATTGGAAGAAAAAGCTTTTATGCCACAGTTTTATATGTTTAGTTTTTGCAGAATTCACTATACAGTAAAACTGACTTTTGCACGTCATTCTCGCGATACCAGATTTTCTGGTATTAAATACTGAAAAAAAAATTTAAATCTTTAAAAAAAGTTTTGTGACCCCTATAACTTTTTTGTAGTTATGTGTACAGAGCTGTGTCAGGGCTCATTTTTTCTAGGAGATCTGTAGTTTTCATTGACACAATTTTAGGGTGTGCATTGTTTTTGATCACTACTTTTTTTTGAGGGAGGTGAAATAACCAAAAAAACAGCGAATCAGACATTTTTTTTTTTTTTTTAATAGTTCCCCTAGTGAACTTGAATAAGCAATCATCAGATTGCTTCTCTCATAGACCCCAATGCATTAGCATTGTTTCTTATCACTTTTTATGAAATTTTGTGGTAGGTGACATTTTTTTGGCGGTCTATGAGACTTCCACTATGTTCCTATGGAGCCCTGTCAGAGGCAGGATCTCCATAGGAACCTATGTGCGGCAGCCTCAGATCATTTAGGAGGACCGAGGCTGCCACACACATCATCTGGCTCCCCCGATCCTTGCTGTTTTGTTTTGCTCCATCCTAATAGAAGTCTATGGGCAAGCATAACGGATTCATCTGGTTTCCGTTATGCAGGTCGGAAACAAAGTCCTGTCGACAGGAAAAAATTTGTCCTGCATAACGGAAATCAGATGGATCCGTTATGCTTGCCCATAGACTTTTTTTTATTACAGATCAAAACTGAATGCCTCTTAAAGACTTCCATTTTGCATTTCTGGGCATTCCATTATGTTCCGTTATGAACGGAACCTATAACGGAATGCCATAACACTAGTGCGAACCGACCCTAAATTGTTGAAACCAGTGTACAGAGTGCTTGTAGAAGGTGAATACCATTTAATAACTTGTGTCTACCAAACCTGTGACTTTTTTTTTATAAGCCTCATCCTAAAATGTCTGGTAAATGGAAGTGTAGAAAATGAAAGACCCACATCTCATTATCCGAGACTCAAAATGTGGATGGCTGCAGTACTACACTACTGAGGACAAGGAGGATGACATTGTGGTCTGGATGGCTCACTTCTCCTCTCAGTCACAGCAGGATGATGTCAATGTCACCTTTGAGTCTGACACTGTGCCTTGGAGCCAGGGGTCAAAGCATTCCTCCTGCTTCTCCTCCTTGAGGCCCAGAGAAGTTTTTTACTTGCATCATCTCTGTCTTCCTTATTCCGTTCTTGTAAGACACCTTTTTTTGCTAAGAAGAGACAACAAGAGCCCCGTGTGCTATGGAAGATACTCCAGATAGTCTTCATGTTGATAATTTGTGTGAGAAGTGTCAGCTTCACCATTTGGACGTCCATGAGGAGGAGGTTCATGCAGAGATAGAGGACCCCTTGAATAGCTGTGTTGTTGTTGTTGTTGGTAGTTGTAGTGGCACTTGTAGCCACGGTGGTGGTGGTAGGGGAAGTGGTAGTGACAGTAACACTCTGAGTGAATATAGAGGAGGGAATTGAGAGCGGGGGATGAATCACAATGACATATCACAATTTGATAAAAAGTGGCAGGGAGGGATAGGAATATTATGATGATTGTGTGTTGGACAAGAACTGGGGGTCGGATTGGGGTGCTGTGGAGAAGGGTGGTGGCCTCAGCACCAATAAACAGCGGAGGCAATATACAGCCAAAACCTCAAAAAACACTGGCTTCTATTGTGGTCACTTCGAGAACTGGTGATGATGCTGAAAATATGGGAGCAGGCTCAAACTGTGCCAGACCGTCATCAAGATTCGCTGCTGCTAGCATTGTTTGAGTGTCTACCTTATGGCAGTTTTTCTCCACAAGGCCATGGGCATTCAAACACAAACATAGATATCATGGCTCTATTCCAGTACATAAGGCGGCATCACTGGATCCTGTGGGAAAATAAAATGGCCAGCATTCCAAATTAGAACAAGCCTGTCCTTCTTCTCCCAATATTCTTTGTGGCAACCAGGCACCAAGTGTCCTTGTCTTCATCATCGAGAGCTGCTATTTCTCCTGCTCAGACTCCTGCTCCTCCTCTTTGTCCTCTGCTCCATCGTGGGATATCCATGATGGAATCTGTGGCCATGAAAAACTATTCACAACCAGCAATTAGTTTGGCCACTCCCAGTGGCCAAGTTGCTGGCGGTTCAATAGCTGTACCACTGAGCTGTGGTAATTGTGGCACAATTGCACGCCTTCCCAAAACTGAATTCAGTGGGCATTGCTAGCTCTGCCAAGCTGTCGTTAGATTGTCTTGTCATCATGAAAATCTCAGCATCATGGAAATGTGACACCGTTCCGCATCTTTAACAAAATTTTATTCTGCACTATGGTATTCTGGCCACTAGAGGTTCTACATGTGTGTGCAGGGCTGGTACTGCCTTTTTGGCAAAGAAATGATAGCTTGGGATTCTCCACCTCGGCTCGGCACAAGCCATCAGTTCTCTGAAAGGTGCAGGGTCCACCACTTGGAAAGGGAGGGACTGCAGCACCAGCAACTTGGCCAGGAGCACATTCAGCTTCTGCGCCGTTGGATGAGTGCACGTGCACTGTTGGCTGTTGGCAATCGCTTTGGTGATCGATTTCTGAAGGAATGCGTGACGAGGAGGAGGAGAAGCAGGAGCATCTGGACCAGCAGATGATGGGAAGGACAGACAACTCCCTTCGGCTGAGGTGGCAAAGCTTTGACTGCCAGAAACCGGGTGCATCCCAGTGGGTGATGCAGCAGTTGCTGCGGTAGGCTGGATCACCACATCGGAGCCACGGTTCTCCCAGGTCACTTTATGGCGACGTTGCATATGTTGACGCAGGGCCATAATGCAAACATTGGCACCCTGGCCATGCTTCAACCTCTGCCCACAGATTCTACGTACGGCCACGTTCACCTCCTCTGGCAGCTTAAAAAAAAACTGCCACACCGCCAAGTAGGTGATTTTACCCCCAACACTATGCACTGACTGACTTCTACCGCCGCTGCCTCCTTGAGCCTCTGCACCTCTACTTCCCGGGCAGGTAGACTCCCGCAAAGCAGATGGTCTACCCTGGGTGCATTTGGCTCCCGGCCTCCCACTGCTGCCACCCTGCTGACTCCCGGCCACGCTGGCAACTTGCTGGCTCCGCTGCTGACTCGCAGGCAAGCTGCCACCCTCTTCTCCCGATGATGATGAAGCCCCTTCGTCACCCGGCTCCCAAGTGCAATCAGCTATATCAACATCATCGAGTAGTGTCTGCACGTCACTGATGTCCTCCTCAACTGTCTCTGGGTCAGGAGCCTGACCGCTCTCAACACCAGCTCCCACGCCACTCTCCTCATCATTACTTGCCCACCTAGCGGAGGAAGCATGTTGTAGGCTGTGACAATATCCACTTCCTGGCAATAAGAAGTCTTGGCAAAAAAATAACTGTTTCTATCAACTCAAAGTGCAAATGCACAGTATAAGGCCTCTTGGACACGACTGTGTGTATTTTGCGGTCCACAAAAAATGGATCCTCAAAAAATACGGATAACATCCGTGTGCATTCCATATTTTGCGGAACAGAACAGCTGGCCCCTAATAGAACAGTACTATCCTTGTCCGTAATGCGGAGAATAATAGAACATGTTCTATTTTTTTGCGGAACGGAATGAACCTTTGTTTTTTTTTGCGGACACATTGAAATAAATGGTTACGTATACGGTCCACAAAAAAACGGAATGAAAAGACGTTCGTGTGCAAGTGGCCTAACAGGTTGGAATCCAGCCTAAATTTAATCCATATCCAATAAACGCAAATTCTAGAGTTATACCCATGTCATCTATAATAGATCTGCCTGCAACACTAGATCTCAGACCACGAGAAATTTGACAAAACCCAATTTTATACAAGAATAAAGGTGAATCGTAAAGTCTGTGACTGATCAGCAGAAATGATACCATTTTGTAACCAAAATGGGTAAGAAAGTGAAAATATATCATATTGAACCACTTTTCCATAGAAACCCCAAAATTATGTTTCCATTGTCTTCTGACCTTTAAACTAACTTTTGGGAAATTGTGATTTGTTCATATATTTCTAAAACACCTGAGTTCCACCCTTGGGAATTACAGGAAAATCTAAGAATAAAGTCACATTCATAAATTATTAGGCAGTTATGTAGCAATGTGCTTGTCACAGTGTATTGAAGGCATTTGACAGTAGCTTTGTGCATGTACTGTACTATTGTATGTATTTTTTCTGCTTTCAATAGAGGTCAAGTAGAGGAAGCATATAACTAGTTCAAAAAGATTGCAATTGAGAGGATTGTTGTTAAGTTTTTCAAATGGAAACCACCCATTGAAGTATGTGGAGAGTGATTAAAATATGGATGCATCTATAAGTGATTCATGTTGAGTCAGCATGACATTAGTATTATATACACATTTGCATCTTATTTTAAAGACTAGCTCTTTCATGCAGTTCACTTCCCCCCCCAGAAGACAGAGTAATCTGTAAAACTGATACTACAGGGAGTGCAGAATTATTAGGCAAGTTGTATTTTTGAGGATTAATTTTATTATTGAACAACAACCATGTTCTCAATGAACCCAAAAAACTCATTAATATCAAAGCTGAATATTTTTGGAAGTAGTTTTTAGTTTGTTTTTAGTTTTAGCTATTTTAGGGGGATATCTGTGTGTGCAGGTGACTATTACTGTGCATAATTATTAGGCAACTTAACAAAAAACAAATATATACCCATTTCAATTATTTATTTTTACCAGTGAAACCAATATAACATCTCAACATTCACAAATATACATTTCTGACATTCAAAAACAAAACAAAAACAAATCAGTGACCAATATAGCCACCTTTCTTTGCAAGGACACTCAAAAGCCTGCCATCCATGGATTCTGTCAGTGTTTTGATCTGTTCACCATCAACATTGCGTGCAGCAGCAACCACAGCCTCCCAGACACTGTTCAGAGAGGTGTACTGTTTTCCCTCCTTGTAAATCTCACATTTGATGATGGACCACAGGTTCTCAATGGGGTTCAGATCAGGTGAACAAGGAGGCCATGTCATTAGATTTTCTTCTTTTATACCCTTTCTTGCCAGCCACGCTGTGGAGTACTTGGACGCGTGTGATGGAGCATTGTCCTGCATGAAAATCATGTTTTTCTTGAAGGATGCAGACTTCTTCCTGTACCACTGCTTGAAGAAGGTGTCTTCCAGAAACTGGCAGTAGGACTGGGAGTTGAGCTTGACTCCATCCTCAACCCGAAAAGGCCCCACAAGCTCATCTTTGATGATACCAGCCCAAACCAGTACTCCACCTCCACCTTGCTGGCGTCTGAGTCGGACTGGAGCTCTCTGCCCTTTACCAATCCAGCCACGGGCCCATCCATCTGGCCCATCAAGACTCACTCTCATTTCATCAGTCCATAAAACCTTAGAAAAATCAGTCTTGAGATATTTCTTGGCCCAGTCTTGACGTTTCAGCTTGTGTGTCTTGTTCAGTGGTGGTCGTCTTTCAGCCTTTCTTACCTTGGCCATGTCTCTGAGTATTGCACACCTTGTGCTTTTGGGCGCTCCAGTGATGTTGCAGCTCTGAAATATGGCCAAACTGGTGGCAAGTGGCATCTTGGCAGCTGCACGCTTGACTTTTCTCAGTTCATGGGCAGTTATTTTGCGCCTTGGTTTTTCCACACGCTTCTTGCGACCCTGTTGACTATTTTGAATGAAACGCTTGATTGTTCGATAATCACGCTTCAGAAGCTTTGCAATTTTAAGAGTGCTGCATCCCTCTGCAAGATATCTCCCTATTTTTGACTTTTCTGAGCCTGTCAAGTCCTTCTTTTGACCCATTTTGCCAAAGGAAAGGAAGTTGCCTAATAATTATGCACACCTAATATAGGGTGTTGATGTCATTAGACCACGCCCCTTCTCATTACAGAGATGCACATCACCTAATATGCTTAATTGGTAGTAGGCTTTCGAGCCTATACAGCTTGGAGTAAGACAACATGCATAAAGAGGATGATGTGGTCAAAATACTCATTTGCCTAATAATTCTGCACGCAGTGTATAACAGACTGATGATATACTGATGCAATATCATAAACAATATGAATTAAAGATCTTTACCAATACACATAATTTTCTGCTTTTCCCTATCTGTATATATTAAGTATATATTCGTTTTGGTTTTTTTTGTCTTTTTTTTTTTTTTTTTTAAACACAATTTTATTGTTTCATAAAATGATGACATAATCACATTTGACATGCATTTTCACAAAGGGTTTACAATGTCAAAAATAGCTGTTTCTATACATTGATATGCTTGAGTGTGAAAAAGATATCACCATAGAAACAAAAGGCAGTGAAACATGATATAGAATATGTAAACATAAACATAGACAAAACAAAATTTGCACATGTCTAGATATTCTTGTACCAACTTCCCTCTCCTATCCCTCATAACGTCTTTCCAATCAGATGTTAACATTGCTTTCTCCCAAATCACCTAATGTGCCTTTAAGCTGTTCTCTCAGATACCATGAAGTCAGAAGATAAGGACAAATCAGATCTTGTAACTTGTCTCTATTGAACACTCGTGGAATGATGTACCTCCATTTTTTCTATATATTTGTTTTATCCAGACTCTTTACAAATTCTGTAGCTTTTACCATTTTTAAAAAATTCTACATACATGCAGTCTTATGCTCTTAAAGGGGTTTTGCGGGTTACTATGGTTTTTAACAGATGTGCTTTTGTCGTTGCTTACCTCATATACATCTTTCCCATGCTTTTTTTCAATTGGGACTCTTCTGTTACATTTTCACCCTGTACACAAATCACTCTGGCTTGGATACATCCTGTATGTTGCACTTCTGTTCCTGTATCCAACCAAACCCATGATGCACTTCTCCTTTCTCTGCACATTTCCAGCAACACCCCCAACTAGCTTATAACTCCCACACACTCAGCTAGTTACACTAGGACACTCCCCTATCACTGTCCCTGTTGCTACTTTGACATGCCCATGGACACTGGAAATATGAAAGAATTGCATGGGCATGGTCATGTGTCCATAGCCCAAAATGGAAGATAGAAGCAGTAAAAGTAAAAGAAATACATTACAAAGTTACATCTACCTTCATAATCGATTATTTTAAAGGATGTTGATGGAAACCGGAAAACCCCTTTAAGGAATGTGAGGTCAATGAATTGACTCTCTTGACATATAAAGAAAGCATCAGTGGCATTTGCATGTTATCACTGCTAAATCAACATCTCTCTAATATTTCTGTTATAGTTTTGGCAACATAATGAGTGGGTTGATGTTGTGATTGATGACAGACTACCTACCTTCAGAAATCGTCTGGTATTTCTTCACTCGGCTGACCTCAATGAGTTTTGGAGTGCACTAATGGAGAAAGCTTATGCTAAGTGAGTACTCAAAATGCTGAGAATCCTGTGATTTTCAAGGGGAGAATATATCATCATTTTCTATGACTTAATAAACACAAATAAGCCTTCTTGTTACTAATAATAAAAGGTCTCGATTTTACTGCTAAATGTTTTGTCTTATATGAGAAAGATAACAATATTATAAGGGACACAAAAGTGTTCCGGATGCTAACAAACAGCCTATGGATGGACCCATCGACTCACATAACTTGTCTTTTTTAGTAAATCCTTGCATTCCCCATAATGTAACTATTCTGGAGCGTCTTTTCTTAGAGCCTTCTGTGAGAGCCTTACATTTTTTATTACCTATACACATGACTAAAACACGTTAGGTGGTGTTGATATCGCTGCTATTAATTCCCATTGTTCTGCCCAGTTTTAGGAGCAGAACAATGGAAATAACTGAGTGCAGGATTCGGCACATAGCTGACCCAAATGGTGCAAAACAGAATCAATAGACTATAATGTGGGCCATCTGGTTTCTTTGGAGGATATAGATATACAGTTGCATTTATCTGGGACAAAGTTGGGCAGGACACTTTGAACATAAGCCTTGAACATATTATGAATAGAGGCTAATGCATTTGCAAACAATCTGAATCTATGTACACAGAGGGCGAAATATTTCAAGTTATTTTCACTACTTTTGTGCACTTAAAAAGTCAAGGATGTTGGATCACACCATTTTGAGCAAAAATGTGCAATGTTTTCACTTTTCTGCCACACTCACCATTTTTCAAAAAGTAGGTGAGGCTTAGCAAGATGTATCATGGTCTCCAATTGCTCAGCAAATTTACTATCATTTTTGGCAGGCTTGATAAATTTCTCTTCATAGCAGGGCTTACGCTCTAAATTACCCAACTGAACCCCATCCACCACACAATTAATTGCTGCCATAATCTGCCTTACTGATAAATAAAAGCTATGGTCACTCAATACACAATGTATATTCTGTTCTAGGCTCAATGGTAGTTATGAAGCATTAAAAGGCGGCAGTACCATAGAAGCTATGGAAGATTTCACTGGAGGAGTTTCTGAAGTTTATGAAACCAAAAAACCACCTAAAACTTTTTTTGAAATAATGGATAAAGCTCTGAAAAGAGGATCAATGTTGGGTTGTTCTATTGATGTAAGTAGATTTTTCATCAATTTCTAATTTTTTTTTTTTTTACTTTTTATTTTATTCTAACATCAAATATAAAATACGGGGGTCATTTACTAACCGACAGAAGCGCAAAGGTCCACAATCTACAACTTTTCCCCGCTCACACCAGGTCTAAAAAAGTGGGCACGGTGAGGGCAGGGGAACAGACTGGTAGGACCATCTGATTTACCATTTCCTATAGGCAAATCACAAAATGAAAGAAATTAAATCCAATTTCATGCACATTAAAACACCCACAAATAGAGCCAATAAAGAGAGGGTTTTGGGGAGAAAGGGGGAAACACAGTAAGGTTAAACCAAGTAGCACCTCTCATTCTTAAAAACCGGTTCAAGAAAATGTGTCTAAGTTCTTAAGAAATGGTAACCAGGGTGACCATACTCCCATAAAAATATCATGGGTCCTATGGATCGAATTTAACAATTCTTTAAAATTACAAATCTGCTTAAAGAAGAACTCCTGCAAAAATGTTTATTCTCTGACCTGTTAGAAAGGTACATGATGTAATCTTTAGTAAATGTAATCTTCTCACCAGTAACTATATTTGTGAATTATCCCCTCCCTTCTGATTCTCAACTGTGTCATGTGACCAACTCTCTGACCTCCAACTGACACAGGACAGGAAGTCAGATACTAGTGACGGTCGTTTTGCGGCAAACTTTGCTCGTTCGTGGTTCACCGAATGGGCGAACATATGGCGATATCCGCCGGCGCTATATTCTTTCACATGGTGAAGAACTTTGACCCATGACAGATCCATCAGGTGGTACAGGACAGCCAATTGAGATGTTTCTGCACATGGACATATTCTGCGCATAAATAAACCTGATCTGGCCGCCATTTTACATTCAGTCCTTTGCCAGTGTAGGCAGAGGTTGCTGTGTGAAGCCGGGACAGACTGTTGGGGTCACTTTTATGGAGTTTTTACTCTAGGGGTGCATCAGGGGGGCTTCAAATGGGATATGGTGTAAAAAAAAACAGTCCAGCAAAACCTGCCTTCCAAAAACCGTATGGCATTCCTTTCCTTCTGCGCCCTGCCGTGTGCCCGTACAGCGGTTTACGACTAGTGTTAAGCGAGAATATTCGAATATCAAATTTTTTTCGCGAATATCGGCACTTCGCTAATTCGCGAATATTTCGAATATAGTGATATAAATTTGATATTTCGAATATTCGTTATTTTTTTTTTTTTTTTTTTATATTGTTATATTTTTTTCTTTCCCACTTTCCTAAAGTTGTTCTTACCTGTCCTTTGGATTCCTGGCTGCTCCAGTCAGTGCCCGTTGCCGCTTCTGCCGACTTCCGTGCTCATGGAGCGTCCCCATCACCATCGGAACGTCTCCATATACTAGAATGTACTGTCGGATTTGAGAATTACGTGAAAAATCGCAATTCGATTATTTCAAGTTATAATAATCGAATTTCGATTTTAACTTAACACTGCTATATTTAATTGTAGCCTAATATGGAATATAGCAGTGCTAAGTTAAAATCGAAATTCGATTATTATAACTTGAATTTTTTTTTTTATTGTTATATTTTTTTCTTTCCCACTTGCCTAAAGTTGTTTTTACCTGTCCTTTGGATTCCTGGCTTCCTGGCTGCTCCAGTCAGTGCCCGTTGCCGCTTCTGCCGACTTCCGTGCTCATGGAGCGTCCCCATCACCATGGGAACGTCTCCATATACTAGAATGTACTGTCGGATTTGAGAATTACGTGAAAAATCGCAATTCGATTATTTCAAGTTATAATAATCGAATTTAGATTTTAACTTAGCACTGCTATATTTAATTCTAGCCTAATATGGAATATAGCAGTGCTAAGTTAAAATCTAAATTCGATTATTATAACTTGAATTAATCGAATTGCGATTTCAACTTGGACCTGGTTTACTATGGTTGGCTTGGTAGAATTAGCGAATATGACGAATGTATTCGTCATATTCCACAAAACGAATATAACTAATGTATTCGTCATATTCCACAAACCGAAGATAACGAAGTATTCTGCATCTTTGTTTTAGCTACCTATTCATCAACTTCGCTAATTCTAGCAATCATATAGGAAAGTTTACTATAGAGACAGCTAAGTTTAATTCACTATGCGATTATATGACTGCTTTTTAAAAAAAAAAAATAGAATAATTATAATACCTGATAATTATTATAATTATTCTATTTATTAAAAAAAAGCAAAGTAATATAATCGCATAGCGAATTAAACTTAGCTGTCTCTATAGTAAACTTTCCTATATGATTGCTAGAATTAGCGAAGTTGATGAATAGGTAGCTAAAACGAAGATGCAGAATAATTTGTTATATTCGTTTTGTGGAATATGACGAATACATTTGTTATATTCGTTTTGTGGAATATGACGAATACATTAGTCATATTCGCTAATTCTACCAAGCCAACCATAGTAAACCAGCTCCAAGTTGAAATCGCAATTCGATTAATTCAAGTTATAATAATCGAATTTAGATTTTAACTTAGCACTGCTATATTCCATATTAGGCTAGAATTAAATATAGCAGTGCTAAGTTAAAATCTAAATTCGATTATTATAACTTGAAATAATCGAATTGCGATTTTTCACGTAATTCTCAAATCCGACAGTACATTCTAGTATATGGAGACATTCCCATGGTGATGGGGACGCTCCATGAGCACGGAAGTCGGCAGAAGCGGCAACGGGCACTGACTGGAGCAGCCAGGAAGCCAGGAATCCAAAGGACAGGTAAGAACAACTTTAGGGAAGTGGGAAAGAAAAAAATATAACAATAAAAAAATAAAAAATAAAATTCAAGTTATAATAATCGAATTTCGATTTTAACTTAGCACTGCTATATTCCATATTAAACTAGAATTAACAAATATGGAATATAGCAGTGCTAAGTTAAAATCGAAATTCGATTATTATAACTTGAATTAATCGCATTGCTATTTCAATAGGAGAGTAGCCTATAAGTTAAAATCGCAATACGCGATTATTTAAATCGCATATTAATCGCGATAACAAGAATAATGACGAATATTCGATTTCGACGAATATAAAACAAATATTCTATCGAATATTCGCGAATTTCGTCGAAATCGAATATGGCACCTGCCGCTCATCACTATTTACGACCACATATAGGGTGTTTCTGTAAACTACAGAATCAGGGCCATAAATATTGAGTTCGGCTTGGCTGTTAACCCTTGCTTTGTAACTGGAAAAAAATTATTAAAATTGAAAATCTGCCAAAAAAGTGAAATTTTGAAATTGTATCTCTATTTTCCATTAATTCTTGTGGAACACATAAAGGGTTAACGAGGTTTGTAAAATCTGTTCTGAATACCTTGAGAGGTGTAGTTTCTAGAATGGGGTCATTTTTGGGTGGTTTCTATTATGTAAGCCTCGCAAAGTGACTTCAGACCTGAATTGGTCCCTAAAAATTGGGTTTTTGAAAATTTCAGAAAAATTTCAAGATTTGCTTCTAAACTTCTAAGCCTTGTAACATCCCCAAAAAATAAAATGAACATGAAGTAGACATATGGGAAATGTAAAGTAATAACTATTTTTGGAGGTATTACTATGTATTCTAAAAGTAGAGAAATTGAAACTTGGAAATTTGCAATTTTTTACCAATTTTTGGTAAATTTGGTATTTTTTTATAAATAAAAATGATTTTTTTTAACTTCATTTTACCAGTGTTATGAAGTACAATATGTGACGAAAAAACAGTCTCAGAATGGCCTGGATAAGTCAAAGCGTTTTAAAATTATCAGCACTTAAAGTCACACTAGTCAGATTTGCAAAAAATGGCCAAGTCATTAAGGTGAAATAGGGCTGAGTCCTTAAGGGGTTAAGTGAGATAAATTTATATTAAAAAATTGGGATCGAGAAGAAATGTGGGTAAAGCTATTGAGGCGCAAATGTTGGCCAAAAGAATATAGCGGAAATGTGGGACAAAGTATCGAAGCTTAAATGTGGTACAACTTGTTTGAGTTTAAGCATTGAATCAAAGGAGGTGGCGCGCATCAATTAACCCCTTAGGGACACAGCCTTATTTCACCTTAAGGACCAGGCCATTTTTTGAAAATCTGACCACTGTCACTTTAAGTGCTGATAACTTTAAAACGCTTTGACTTATCCAGGCCGTTCTGAGATTGTTTTTTCGTCACATATTGTACTTCATGACACTGATAAAATGAAGTCAAAAAAATTATTTTTTTTGCACAAAATAATACCTAATTTACCAAAAAATTTGAAAAATTAGCAAATTTCAAAGTTTGTTTCTCTACTTCTGTAATACATAGTAATACCCCCAAAAATTGTGATGACTTTACATTCCCCATATGTCTACTTCATGTTTGAATTGTTTTGGGAATGATATTTTATTTTTTGGGGATGTTATAAGGCTTAGAAGTTTAGAAGCAAATCTTGAAATTTTTCTGAAATTTACAAAAACTCAATTTTTAGGGACCAGTTCAGGTCTGAAGTCACTTTGCGAGGCTTACATAATAGAAACCACCCAAAAATGACCCCATCTAAGAAACTACACCCCTCAAGGTATTCAAAACTGATTTTACAAACTTCGTTAACCCTTTAGGTGTTGCACAAGAGTTATTGGCAAATGGGGATGAAATTTGAGAATTTCATTTTTTTGCCTAATTTTCCATTTTAACCCATTTTTTCCACTAACAAAGCAAGGGTTAACAGCCAAACAAGACTGTATCTTTATTGCCCTGACTCTGCCGTTTACATAAACACCCAATATGTGGCCGTAAACTACTGTACGGCCACACAACGGGGCGTAGAGTGAAAGGTGCGCCGTTTGGTTTTTGGAAGACAGATTTTGCTGGACTGGTTTATTGACACCATGTCCCATTTGAAGCCCCCCTGATGCACCCCTAGAGTAGAAACTCCATAAAAGTGACCCCATCTAAGAAACTACACCCCTCAAGGTATTCAAAATTGATTTTACAAACTTTGTTAACCCTTTAGGTGTTGCACAAGATTTAATGGAAAATAGAGATACAATTTCAAAATTTCACTTTTTTGGCAGATTTTCCATTTTAATATTTTTTTTCCAGTTACAAAGCAAGGGTTAACAGCCAAACAAAACTCATTATTTATGGCCCTGATTCTGTAGTTTACAGAAACACCCCATATGTGGTCGTAAACTGCTGTACGGGCACACGGCAGGGCGCAGAAGGAAAGGAATGCCATACTGTTTTTGGAAGGCAGATTTTGCTGGACTGTTTTTTTTGACACCATGTCCCATTTGAAGCCCCCCTGATGCACCCCTAGAGTAGAAACTCCATAATAGTGACCCCATCTAAGAAACTACACCCCTCAAGGTATTCAAAACTGATTTTACAAAAGTTGTTAACCCTTTAGGTGTTGCACAAGATTGAATGGAAAATAGAGATACAATTTCAAAATTTCACTTTTTTGGCAGATTTTCCATTTTAATATTTTTTTCCAGTTACAAAGCAAGGGTTAACAGCCAAACAAAACTCATTATTTATGGCCCTGATTCTGTAGTTTACAGAAACACCCCATATGTGGTCGTAAACTGCTGTACGGGCACACGGCAGGGCGCAGAAGGAAAGGAATGCCATACGGTTTTTGGAAGGCAGATTTTGCTGGACAGTTTTTTTGGACACAATGTCCCATTTGAAGCCCCCCTGATGCACCCCTAGAGTAGAAACTCCAAAAAAGTGACCCCATTTTAGAAACTACGGGATAGGGTGGCAGTATTGTTGGTACTAGTTTAGGGTACATATGATTTTTGGTTGCTCTATATTACACTCTTTGTGCGGCAAGGTAACAAAAAATAGCTTTTTTGGCACTTTTTATTTTTTTTGTTATTTACAACATTCATCTGACTGGTTAGATCATGTGGTAATTTTATAGAGCAGGTTTTCACGGACGCGGCGATACCTAATATGTATGCTTTTTTTTTTATTTATGTAAGTTTTACACAATGATTTCATTTTGAAAACAAAGAAAATGTTTTAGTGTCTCCATAGTCTAAGAGCCATAGTTTTTTTCAGTTTTTGGGCGATTATCTTAAGTAGGGTCTCATTTTTTGCGGGATGAGATGACGGTTTGATTGGCACTATTTTGGGGTGCATATGACTTTTTGATCGCTTGCTATTACACTTTTTGTGACGTAAGATGACAAAAAATGACTTTTTTTACACCGATTTTATTATTAATTTTTTACGGTGGTCATCTTAGGGGTTAGATCATGTGATATTTTTATAGAGCCGGTCGATACGGACGCGGCGATACCTAATATGTATACTTTTTTTTAATTAATGTAAGTTTTACACAAGGATTTCATTTTTGAAACAAAAAAAAACATGTTTTAGTGTTTCCATAGTCTAAGAGCCATAGTTTTTTCAGTTTTGGGGCGATTATCTTGGGTAGGGTATGATTTTTGTGGGATGAGATGACGGTTTGATTGTTCCAATTTTGGCGTACATGCGACTTTTTTGATCACTTTTATTACCTTTTTTTGGGAAGTAAGGTGGGCAAAATTTAAATTTCATCATAGTTTTTTATTTTTTATTTTTATGGCGTTCACCGTTCGGGTAAAGCCACATGACCGTTTTATAGATCAGGTCATTACGGACGCGGCGATACCAAACATGTGTAGGGAATTTTATTTTTTACATTTTTAATCAGTGATAAATGTGTTTTTTGATTTTTACTTTTTTTTCACTTTTTTTTTTACCTAGACCCACTTGGTTCTTGAAGATCCAGTGGGTCTGATGTCTGTATAATACAGTACAATATATATTGTACTGTACTGTATTTTACTTACACTTTGTCTGAACAGATCTCTGCCTTTAGCACAGATCTGTTCAGCACCATGGACAGCAGGATGCCTGAGACGGCGTCCTGTTGCCATGGGAACCTTCCCCGTCTGCTCAGAACTTCGCAGACGGGGAAGGGTAAGGACGGGGCTGTCGGGGGGCTGTCTGGGAGCTCTCTCTCTCTCCCATCGGGGGGCTGCAAAGGCACTGCAGCCCCCCGATGGGAGAGGGAGGGAGCTCCCTCTTACTGTTAACTTTTTCCATACAGCGGTCTGTACGGACCGCTGTATGGAAAGGGTTAAATGGCTGACATCGCATCGCAGATGTCAGCCGTTTATACCAGATGTCAGCCGTTTATACCAGGGTGCCAGCAATGTGCTTGCACCCTGGTATACCCACTAACCACCAACGATCATTCAAGGGGAGGCGGGCGGGGGATAGCGATCCCGCCTGCCGCACCGCCCGCAACCCTCCCCCTGCACCTCCCACCGGGCTATAATCACTCAAGGGTGCAGGGGGGGGGGGATACAGATATATTTTGGACATTATAAAGTTTCTGATCCTCGCGGTCAGGGACCGCAGGGATCAGAATCTGCAAAAAGCGCATCAAACCGCAGGTCTGAATTGACCTGCGGTTTGTTGCGATCGCCGACATGGGGGGGTCACGGGACCCCCCCGCGCATTTAGCCTAGGTGCCTGCTCAATGATTTGAGCAGGCACCTTGTTCCGATCACTGCCGGCCGGGCGGCAGTGATCGGAACAACACATGACGTACCGGTACGTCATGTGTCCTTAAGTACCAGGACATCATGACGTACCGGTACGTCATGTGTCCTTAAGAGGTTAAAGAAGCATTTCAGAAATTTTATTCCCTGTCACCTATGCAGAGCAGGGGTTTATTCACGTCTAAAATTGTATAATGTCAACTCAAGTTAAATTAACCTGTCTACCTGTCAAATTAATTAACCTGTCTACTTGGTAAAGCAGGGGTCTATGACAGAAAACAATTGTTTATTGTCACCCGAAAATGTAAAATAAAAATTATTGAAATTTATTAAGTTGTCAACTAGGTAGAGGAGGGGTATATTACACCCAAAAATTGGTGAATTTGACCATAAAATGTAACTGACAAATGTTGTTGTTGTTTTTAACGGCCTACTAGGTATAGCAGTGGTACATCACACCCAAAAGTTTCTGAATTTCACCAGAAAATGTAACTGAAAAATTGTTTTATTGTTTAACCTTTTGGTTAATTTCACCCAAAATGTTAAAGGGGTATTCCCATCTTAATGATCACTGTTAAATCTGTTAATGATTTAACAGTGATAATTTTTCTAAATATATTTAATTAACTAATTCCCACCCCTTAGAAGAAAATAAACATATACTTACCTGACTGTTGTCTTCCGTCTCCCCTGGTTACGGCCACCGCTCTTCTCCGGAATCGCTGTGGCTGCGCTTGCGCAGACGACTTCTTCTTTTCTCCCGGCCGGCCGCGCGCAGTCCCAAAAGCGAAGGCGTGTGCGTTCAGTCCAGCGCGCGGCCCGGCCGGGAGAACACTTCAATCAAGATGGAGCCCGCCCCCTGCCGAAACCAGGAAGTGGACAGCACGCCGGGAGCAGGTAAGTATGAAACAGCGTGATGGGAATAACCCTTAAATGCCAATTTTTTTTATTTTTTTTTAACCGGCCTACTAGGTATAACAGTGGTACTATACACCCAAAAATTGGTTAATTTCACCAGAAAATGTAAATGACAAAGTAGCGAAATGATATAAAATAAAACAAAGGTACGGACAAAGGTATGCACAAGGTACGGACAAGTCCTGAGGGATCCATGCCTGGTTCATTTTAGTGAACGTGAGCTTGTCCACATTGGCTGTGGACAGGCGGCTGCGCTTGTCTGTGATGACGCCCCCTGCCGTGCTAAACACATGTTCAGATAATACACTGGCTGCAGGGCAGGCCAGCACTTCCAAGGCGTAAAGGGCAAGCTCAGGCCATGTGCCCAATTTGGAGACCCAGAATTTGAAGGGGCAGACCCGTCATTCAGTACGTGTAGGCGTGTGCACACATACTGCTCCACCATGCTTTTCCACATTTCGGCCATGCTAACCCTGCCTTCTGAGGTGCTGGCGTGCCCCAGCTCCGTTGGCGACCCTTTTCCTCGTCCTCTGCCTTCGTCTTGTGCTTCCACTGTGCCCCCTGCTGTAAGGTGGGAATGCCACCAGCAGCGTGTCTACCAGCGTGCGCTTGTACTCGCGCATCTTACGATCACGCTCCAGTGACGGAATTAAGGACGGTACGTTGTCCTTGTAACGGGGATCCAGCAGCGTGGCCACCCAGTAATCAGCACAAGTTAGAATGTGGGCAACTCGACGGTCGTTGCGGAGACACTGCAGCATGTAATCGCTCATGTGTGCCAGGCTGCCCAGAGGCAACGAAAAGCTGTCCTCTGCGGGAGGTGTATTGTCTGTGTCCTCTGTATCCCCCCATCCACGCACCAGTGATGGCCATGACCTGGTCTGGGTGGCACCCTGCTGTGAACATGGTTCCTCCTCCTCCATATCCTCCTCCTCATCCTCCACCTCGTCATCCTCCAGAACTGTGGCCTTGCTGGACAATTGTGTACAGTCGTGGCCAAAAGTTTTGAGAATGACACAAATATTCGTTTTCACAAAGTTTGCTGCTAAACTGCTTTTAGATCTTTGTTTCAGTTGTTCCTGTGATGTAGTGAAATATAATTTCACGCACTTCATACGTTTCAAAGGCTTTTATCGACAATTCCATGACATTTATGCAAAGAGTCAGTATTTGCAGTGTTGGCCCTTCTTTTTCAGGACCTCTGCAATTTGACTGGGCATGCTCTCAATCAACTTCTGGGCCAATTCCTGACTGATAGAAACCCATTCTTTCATAATCACTTCTTGGAGTTTGTCAGAATTAGTGGGTTTTTGTTTGTCCACCGCCTCTTGAGGATTGACCACAAGTTCTCAATGGGATTAAGATCTGGGGAGTTTCCAGGCCATGGACCCAAAATGTCAACGTTTTGGTCCCCGAGCCACTTAGTTATCACTTTTGCCTTATGGGACGGTGCTCCATCGTGCTGGAAAATGCATTGTTCTTCACCAAACTGTTGTTGGATTGTTGGAAGAAGTTGCTGTTGGAGGGTGTTTTGGTACCATTCTTTATTCATGGCTGTGTTTTTGGGCAAAATTGTGAGTGAGCCCACTCCCTTGGATGAGAAGCAACCCCACACATGAATAGTCTCAGGATGCTTTACTGTTGTCATGACACAGGACTGATGGTAGCGCTCACCTTTTCTTCTCCAGACAAGCCTTTTTCCAGATGCCCCAAACAATCGGAAAGAGGCTTCATCGGAGAATATGACTTTGCCCCAGTCCTCAGCAGTCCATTCACCATACTTTCTGCAGAAGATCAATCTGTCCCTGATGTTTTTTTTGGAGAGAAGTGGCTTCTTTGCTGCCCTTCTTGACATCAGGCCATCTTCCAAAAGTCTTCGCCTTACTGTGCGTGCAGATGCGCTCACACCTGCCTGCTGCCATTCCTGAGCAAGCACTGCACTGGTGGCACTCCGATCCCGCAGCTGAATCCTCTTTAGGAGACGATCCTGGCTCTTGCTGGACTTTCTTGGACGCCCTGAAGCCTTCTTAACAAGAATTGAACCTCTTTCCTTGAAGTTCTTGATGATCCTATAAATTGTTGATTGAGGTGCAATCTTAGTAGCCACAATATCCTTGCCTGTGAAGCCATTTTTATGCAACGCAATGATGGCTGCATGCGTTTCTTTGCAGGTCACCATGTTTAACAATGGAAGAACAATGATTTCAAGCATCACCCTCCTTTTAACATGTCAAGTCTGCCATTTTAACCCAAACAGCCTGACATAATGATCTCCAGCCTTGTGCTCGTCAACATTCTCACCTGAGTTAACAAGACGATTACTGAAATGATCTCAGCAGGTCCTTTTAATGACAGCAATGAAATGCAGTGGAAAGTTTTTTTTGGGATTAAGTTAATTTTCATGGCAAAGAAGGAATATGCAATTCATCTGATCACTCTTCATAACATTCTGGAGTATATGCAAATTGCTATTATAAAAACGTAAGCAGCAACTTTTCCAATATTTATGTAATTCTCAAAACTTTTGGCCACGACTGTACATTGGGTTTGTGGGTGCAGGAACCCACCCTCGGAGCCACTTGGGAATGACTGGCCGGAAAACCTACGAAATGATCCCTCTTCCTCCTCCTCCTCCTGTGCCACATCCTCTTCCATCATCTCCAGGAGCGTGTTTCAAGGAGGCATAGAAGTGCGATAGTAACGCTGAGAACGGAATTATCGGCACTGGCCATGTTGGTGGAGTACTCGAAACAGCGCAACAAGGAACACAGGTGCATGGAGGCCCAGTCATTGGTGGTGAAGTGGTGCTGTTCCGCTGAGCAACTCACCCGTGCGTGCTGCAGCTGAAACTCCACTATCGCCTGCTGCTGCTCGCACAGTCTGGCCAGCATGTGCAAGGTGGAGTTCCACCTTGTGGGCACGTCGCATATGAGGTGGTGAGCGGGAAGGCCGAAGTTACGCTGCTGCGCTGACAGGCGAGCAGCAGCAGGGTGAGAACGCCGAAAGTGGGGTAATTTTTAAGGAATTACTGCACCACCAAATTCAGCACCTGCGCCAGGCAAGGGATGTGCGTCAAACTGGCTAGTCCCAGAGCTGCTACGAGATTTAGCCCATTATCGCACACCACCAGGCAGGGCTTGAGGCTGACTGGCACAAACTACTCATCGGTCTGTTGTTCAAGGCCCATCCACAGCTCCTGCGCTGTGTGGGGTTTGTCCCCCAAACAGATAAGTTTTAAAACTGCCTGCTGTCGTTTACCCCTGGCTGTGCTGAACTTGGTGGTGAAGGTGTTACGCTGACCGAATGAGGAGCTGGTAGAGGATGAGGAAGCAGAGTAGGAGGAGGAAGCAACAGGAGGCAAACTGAAGCGCCCTGCAATCCTTGGTGGTGGAAGGACATGCGCCAAACTGCTATCCGCCTCAGGCCCAGCCGCCACTGGATTTACCCAGTGTGCTGTTATGGAGATATAACGGCCCTGACCGTGCTTACTGGTCCACGTATCCGTAGTCAGGTGCACCTTGCCACAGATGGCGTTGCGCAGTGCACACCTGATTTTGTCCCCTACTTGGTTGTGAAGGGAAGGGATGGCTTGCCTTGAAAAGTAGTGGCGGCTGGGCACGACGTACTGTGGGACAGCCACCGCCATAAGGCCTTTAAAACTATCCGTCTCCACCAGACGGAATGACAGCATTTCAAAGGCCAGTAATTTAGAAATGCTGGCATTCAGGGCTAGGGATCGCGGGTGGGTAGGGGGGTACTTCCTCTTCCTATCCAGCGTTTGGGATATGGAGAGCTGAACGCTTCCGTGGGACATTGTGGAGATGCTTGGTGACCCAGGTGTTGGTGTTGCTGGCAGATCCTTTGTTTGCGGGCTGGCAGGTGGCACTGTCACTCCAGGTGGATGAAGAGGCCGCGACTGCAGCAGAAGAGGAAGCTGGAGGAGCCAGAGACCTTTCTTGGTTTTTGAGGTGTCTACTCCACTGCAGCTCGTGCTTTGCACTTAAATGCCTGGTCATACAGATTGTGCTCAGGTTGAGAACGTTTATGCCTTGCTTCAGGCTCTGATTGCACAGCGTGCAAACCACTCGTGTCTTGTCGTCAGCACATTGTCTGAAGAACTGCCACGCCAGGGAACTTCTTGGCGCTGGCTTTGGTGTGCTCGGTCCCTTGCTGCGGTGGGCAGTAGGAGGCGTACTGTCTAGAGGACGGCCGCTCCGCTTTTGCACCCTGCTCCCTCTTCTGCTGTGCTGGTGGCTCTGTGCAACCATCACCTCTTCCTCCGAACTACATAGGTCACTCGCATGACCTTGATTCCATGTGGGGTCGAGGACCTCATCGTCCTCCACATCATCTTCCACCTAGTCTTCACCCCTACCTTCCTTGTTGGTCTGCACACTTTTGAAAGCCCCAGCAGTTGGCACCTGTGTTTCGTCATCATCCGAGACGTGCTGCGATGGTCCTCCCATGTACTCATCTTGAAAGATAAGTGGTTGGGCATCTCTTCCACTTCTGGGGCAGGGCTAGGTGGATGGCCCTGGGAAACCCTGCTAACAGAGTCATCAAAAAGCAGAAGAGACTGCTGCATGACTTGGGGCTCATACTGCTTGGCTGATTTGCAAGAGAGTGAGGTGAAAGACTTATGGACATCGGCTGCAGGTGCCAACTGTGGTCTTTCAGCAGGAGACTGGGTGGGAGACAATGTGAAGGAACTGGATCCACTGTCAGCAACCCAATCTATCGCCTGTACTTGTTCAGGCCTCACCATTCGTAGAGCAGCATTAGGCCCGACCAAATACCGCTGCAGGTTTTGTCACCTACTCGCACCTGCGGAAGGGGTTTCACTTGTGCGTGTAGCTGGCACAGATCGACCACGTCCTCTCCCTGCAACAGGAGCTCCACCAGCAGCACCTCGACCTGGGCTACGTCCCTTATTTGACGCTCTCCTCATATTTTTCGAATTTATGATCTTGCCCTAAATGGGTGTTTAATTAATAGTAGAATAGAATGACAGTATGTAAAGGGTGTATCTCACACGGTCTGAACCAGTGTAGGCCTGAATAAAATATTTCTTTGCCCAAAATGGCTGTATTTCAAATGGCTGTATTTCGAATGCCTGATTCAAACCCCTGTATGTAGAGGGGGTATCTCACACGGTCTGAACCAGTGTAGGCCTGAAGTAAATATTTCTTTGCACAAAATGGCTGTATTTCGAATGCCTGCATCAAACCCCCCCTGTATGTAGAGGGAGTATCTCACAGGGCCTGAACAAGTGTAGGCCTAAATTTAATATTTCTTTGCACAAAATGGATGTATTTCAAATGGCTGTATTTCAAATTCCTGAATCAAACCCCTGTTTGTAGAGGGGGTATCTCACAGGGCCTGAACCAGTGTAGGCCTAAATTAAATATTTTTTTGCACAAGATGGCTGTATTTCAAATGGCTGTATTTCAAATGCCTGAATTCAACCCCTGTATGTAGAGGATGTATCTCACACGGCCTGAACCAGTGTAGGCCTGAATTCAATATTGGTGCACCAAATGGCGGTATTTAAAATCTCTGAATGTGACCCAAATGTATGTGGGTGGGTGTATCTCACAATGACATCTGCATCAAAGGCTGCCAACTAAATTTTTTGTGCCCAAACGAGTGTTTGTTTAACAACTGAATTTGACAGCCGTATATAAGCCTGTAATTTCACACGTGCTGATGCTGCAAGGGATGAAAATAGTGTTTTTTGTCAAAAAAGTGTGTTTTTCAAACCCCAGAAAATAATGGGTGTATTTCTAGCTTAAATTGTATACTGACTAATCCTGATGTTGTAGATTGCCAAAAAAGTGTTTGTTTTTTTGTAGCAGAATATGAAAGCTGTATATATTAAACTTGAATGTAACACTTGCAGATCTGGAAAATACTGTTTTTTGAAGAAAAAAAAAAGTGTGTTTTTCAAACCCCAGAAAATGATGGGTGTATTTCTAGCTTAAATTGCACACTGACTAATCAAGATGTTGTAGTTTGCCCAAAAAAATGGTGATTTGCAATGTCCCAAAAGCTCAGATGCAGTGCTGGTGCACTGGAGCTTGCATAAAATGGCCGCCGCCGCCCACCTAACTAACAGATTTATAGGTTGTTGTTTTTTTGGTCAATGGGCTTAGGGCAGGGTAAAACGATTGTGCCCTGCACCCACACAACTATTTCTCTGTAGATCGCTGAGTTAGATTGTCTCCTATTCTCTCCCTGAAATCACAAGTCCAGCAGCATTCTCTCCCTACACTTGTAACAGCAGAGTGACAAGCAGCGCTACGTGACTCAAGCTTATATAGAGCTTGGGTCACATGCTGCTCTGGCCAATCACAGCCAAGCCATTAGTAGGCATGGCTGTGATGTCTTCTAAGGTCAGACAGTTAACCGCTTGTTGATTGGCTGCTGTACAGCCTTTCAAAAAGCGCAAAGAAAGCACCGAACCCGAACTTTTACGGAAATGTTCGGGTCCGGGGTCCAAAAATCCTAAAGTTCGGTACGAACCCGTACTTTACAGTTCGGGTTCGCACAACCCTACTAATAACACACAAAGAATTAAACATTACCATGTTTTTATTGAAAACACCATGTAAACATTTACAGTGCAGGTGGAAAAAGTATGTGAACCCTTGGATTTAATAACTGGTTGAACCTCCTTTGGCAGCAATAACTTCAACCAAACATTTCCTGTAGTTGCAGATCAGACGTGCACAACGGTCAGGAGTAATTCTTGACCATTCCTCTTTACAGAACTGTTTCAGTTCAGCAATTTTCTTGGGAGGTCTGGTGGGAATCGCTTTCTTGAGGTCATGCCACAGCATCTCATTCGGGTTGAGGTCAGGACTCTGACTGGGCCACTCCAGAAGGCGTATTTTCTTTTGTTTAAGCCTGTAATGACCGGCGTCATGCAAAGGGAGGGAAATGGGAAGGCCCTGTCCAAGGGAGAGGGAAAGGTGGTGACCCCTGACTCACCTTGAGGCTGGCACCTGACTGCCCTGAAGTCCCTAGACGGGTTCCCCACCCGTACGCCGATCACATGCCTAAACCCTGGCTTTCCCTAAGATGAGCCCTATGTAGTGGTGGGATCACTAGTCCGCACCACTGACACTAAAAGGAAAACACCAAGGAGAGGACAGACAATACAGACAAACATACAATCCCAGGTGGGCGACAACAGCAGACCACAAAGGCCCAACAGGGATCCGGAGGGTAACGTTCTGGAACAACAACCAGGGAACACAGCTACACAGCTCCAGTGGGTCAGTATAGAAGTCCAGGCAGGAAGCTCTACACTACGTGCAGAATTATTAGGCAAATGAGTATTTTGACCACATCATCCTCTTTATGCATGTTGTCTTACTCCAAGCTGTATAGGCTCGAAAGCCTACTACCAATTAAGCATATTAGGTGATGTGCATCTCTGTAATGAGAAGGGGCGTGGTCTAATGACATCAACACCCTATATTAGGTGTGCATAATTATTAGGCAACTTCCTTTCCTTTGGCAAAATGGGTCAAAAGAAGGACTTGACAGGCTCAGAAAAGTCAAAAATAGTGAGATATCTTGCAGAGGGATGCAGCACTCTTAAAATTGCAAAGCTTCTGAAGCGTGATCATCGAACAATCAAGCGTTTCATTCAAAATAGTCAACAGGGTCGCAAGAAGCGTGTGGAAAAACCAAGGCGCAAAATAACTGCCCATAAACTGAGAAAAGTCAAGCGTGCAGCTGCCAAGATGCCACTTGCCACCAGTTTGGCCATATTTCAGAGCTGCAACATCACTGGAGTGCCCAAAAGCACAAGGTGTGCAATACTCAGAGACATGGCCAAGGTAAGAAAGGCTGAAAGACGACCACCACTGAACAAGACACACAAGCTGAAACGTCAAGACTGGGCCAAGAAATATCTCAAGACTGATTTTTCTAAGGTTTTATGGACTGATGAAATGAGAGTGAGTCTTGATGGGCCAGATGGATGGGCCCGTGGCTGGATTGGTAAAAGGCAGAGAGCTCCAGTCCGACTCAGACGCCAGCAAGGTGGAGGTGGAGTACTGGTTTGGGCTGGTATCATCAAAGATGAGCTTGTGGGGCCTTTTCGGGTTGAGGATGGAGTCAAGCTCAACTCCCAGTCCTACTGCCAGTTTCTGGAAGACACCTTCTTCAACAGTTGTACAGGAAGAAGTCTGCATCCTTCAAGAAAAACATGATTTTCATGCAGGACAATGCTCCATCACACGCGTTCAAGTACTCCACAGCGTGGCTGGCAAGAAAGGGTATAAAAGAAGAAAATCTAATGACATGACCTCCTTGTTCACCTGATCTGAACCCCATTGAGAACCTGTGGTCCATCATCAAATGTGAGATTTACAAGGAGGGAAAACAGTACACCTCTCTGAACAGTGTCTGGGAGGCTGTGGTTGCTGCTGCACGCAATGTTGATGGTGAACAGATCAAAACACTGACAGAATCCATGGATGGCAGGCTTTTGAGTGTCCTTGCAAAGAAAGGTGGCTATATTGGTCACTGATTTGTTTTTGTTTTGTTTTTGAATGTCAGAAATGTATATTTGTGAATGTTGAGATGTTATATTGGTTTTACTGGTAAAAATAAATAATTGAAATGGGTATATATTTGTTTTTTGTTAAGTTGCCTAATAATTATGCACATTAATAGTCACCTGCACACACAGATATCCCCCTAAAATAGCTAAAACTAAAAACAAACTAAAAACTACTTCCAAAAATATTGAGCTTTGATATTAATAAGTTTTTTGGGTTCATTGAGAACATGGTTGTTGTTCAATAATAAAATTAATCCTCAAAAATACAACTTGCCTAATAATTATGCACTCCCTGTATATCTGGCAACCAGAGAAGTGGGAGAGGGGAATATAAGGAGGTTGGGAGTGCTGGACAAGAGACAACAGAGGAGAAGGAGCTACGGATCCCTGAGTGAGCCAAAAAGGGTTGCAAGGCAAACCCAGAAGGCTACCATTAAGAAACAGCACTATTTTTATACATAGAGCGCGCAGCCACCCGCTGCGACTTCCTGACCCCGGGTATAACGGAGTCAGGCGTGGCTCTTGACACCCTCGTGACAGTACCCCCCTCTCTACGAGGGGCCTCCGGACACTCAGGACTATGTCTCTCAGGATGAGAGGCATGAAAAGCCCTTACTAACCTGTCGGCGTTTACCTCAGACGCTGGAACCCACATTCTTTCCTCGGGACCGTAACCCCTCTAATGCACCAGATATTGAAGAGAGCAGCGGACCCGACGAGAATCAACAATTTTGGATATTTGAAACTCTAGATTACCATCCACAACAACAGGAGGGGGTGGCAGCGGTGACGGTTCTAGAGGTGGAACATACTTCTTGAGTAACGACTTATGGAAGACGTTATGGATTTTAAAAGTCTGAGGTAGCTCCAGGCGAAAAGCCACAGGGTTAATGATGGCTACTATTTTGTAAGGGCCAATGAACCTAGGACCCAGTTTCCAAGAGGGAACCTTTAATTTAATATTCCTAGTAGACAACCACACATAGTCATTCACTCCTAGGTCCGGACCTGGCGACTGTCTCTTATCAGCCATGCATTTATATTTAAGTCCCATATTTTTCAAGTTAGCTTGCACCTTCTGCCATACAGATGAAAGAGATGACGAAAACCGTTCCTCTTCAAGAACCCCAGAAGACCCCCCCTCTTTGAAAGTACAGAATTGGGGATGAAAACCATATGCACCAAGAAATGGTGACTTACCAGTGGATTCCTGACGGCGATTATTTATGGCAAACTCGGCTAACGATAAATATGATGACCACACCTCCTGGTTCTCAGACACAAAACACCTTAGATATGTCTCAAGGTTTTGGTTGGTACGCTCAGTCTATCCATTTGACTGAGGATGGAAAGCCGAGGAAAAGGACAAGTGTACCCCCAAACGGGAACAAAAAGCTTTCCAAAATTTAGAAATAAACTGGGTTCCCCGATCCGAAACAACATCGGAAGGGACCCCGTGAAGCTTCACGATTTCACTGATGAATACCTGAGCAAGAGTCTTAGCATTAGGTAGTGCGGGTAACGCAATGAAGTGTACCATTTTGCTAAACCTGTCCACTACTACCAAGATAACTGTTTTACCCGCAGACAAGGGTAAGTCAGTGATAAAATCCATTGACAGATGTGTCCATGGCCTATTGGGAATGACAAGTGGCAATAAAGACCCTGTAGGACGTGTATGAGAGACTTTCGCGCGCGCACAAGTAGAACAAGAAGACACAAAATCCATTACATCCTGACGCAACCTTGGCCACCAAAAATGACGAGACAATAGCTCCAAGGTTGCTTTACTACCCGGGTGCCCAGCAAGTGCTGAATTATGATGTTCCTTTAATAATTTGAGACGCAGGTTTAACGGTACAATCAATTTCTCTGAGGGGCATGAGACCGGGGCGTCCCCCTGGGCCTCTAACACCTTCCCCTCCAGAACAGAGTGTACCGCAGAGACAACCACTCCTCTTTGTAGAATGGGTACCGGATCACTCACATTACCCCCTCCAGGGAAACAACGAGATAATGCATCTGCCTTGGTATTTTTTGCCCCAGGACGATAGGTAATAACAAAGTTAAACCTGGTAAAAATTAGCGACCACCTAGCTTGTCTAGGGGTGAGACGCTTAGCTGATTCGAGGTACAGAAGGTTTTTGTGGTCCGTAATCACAGTGACGGGGTGGATTGCCCCCTCTAAAAAGTGACGCCATTCATCAAACGCTAGTTTAATAGCTAATAGTTCCCTATTGCCAATATCATAGTTCTTCTCTGCTGCAGATAGTTTTTTAGAAAAGAAAGCACAAGGACGCCATTTGCCAGGAGACGGACCCTGAGACAGCACAGCCCCCACTCCCACCTCTGACGCATCTACTTCAACAATAAAAGGCTGGGAGACATCAGGTTGGATTAGTACAGGTGCCGAGGTAAGCCTCTCTTTTAGAGAGGAAAATGCAATTTTAGCGGCGTCAGACCATTTAGAAAAATCAGTCCCCTTCCTAGTCATGTCAGTAAGGGGTTTTACAATCACCGAATAATTTTTAATGAACTTTCTATAGAAATTTGCGAAGCCCAAGAACCGTTGCAGTGCTTTGAGGTTCTCAGGAAGATCCCAATCTAAAATTGCCTGGACCTTCCTAGGATCCATACGGAAACCTGAAGCAGATAATAAATAACCTAGGAACTGTATTTCCTGAACGGCGAAGACACACTTTTCAATTTTAGCATATAATTTATTCGTCCGTAGGACCTGCAGTACCTTTCTGACATGCACCTCATGTGTTTTCAGATCAGACGAATAAATTAAAATATCATCTAGGTATATCATCACAAACCTGCCGATAAGATGACTAAAAATGTCATTAACGAAATGTTGGAAGACGGCAGGAGCATTGGTCAGACCGAAAGGCATGACTAGATTTTCATAATGCCCCTCAGGGGTGTTAAAAGCTGTCTTCCACTCACCCCCTTCCTTGATACGAATCTGATTGTAGGCCCCCCTAAGATCAAGTTTGGAGAACCACCTAGCACCCGCCAATCTGATTAAACAGGTCAGGAATGAGAGGAAGAGGGTATGGGTCTCGGATGGTTGTCCGGTTTAATTCGCGAAAATCTAGGCAATGACGCAGGCCCCCATCTTTCTTTTTAACGAAGAAAAACCCTGCAGCCACGGGTGAAGAAGAGGGTCTGATGTGTCCCTTACCCAAGCTCTCGGAGATATAATCTTTCATGGCTTGTCTCTCCGGACCCGAAAGATTATATAACCTGGTCTTGGGTAATTTTGCAACGGGAATTAGGTTAACCGGGCAATCATAAGGACGGTGAGGTGGTAACTTCTGGCAACCCTTTTCAGAAAAAACGTCCTCAAAGTCCGAAACAAATGTAGGTAGGGTAGCTATGGAGGCAACTAAGCAATTGCTATTTAAGCAATTTTCTCTGCAATGCTCACTCCACTCCAATATCTCCCTGGCCTGCCAATCCACCACTGGATTGTGCGCTACCAACCAGGGAAGACCCAACACCACAGGAGTGGGAAGCCCCTCCAGAACATAACATGAAAGCAACTCGTTATGGTGGTCCCCTACCCGAAGGTGTAAGTTATGGACAATGTGAGTGAGGTTTCTCTGAGACAGAGGAGCAGAATCAATAGCGAATATGGGAATAGGTCTCTGTAGCGTACAGAGAGACAAACCCATAGTGTGAGCAAAATGGGCATCTATCAAATTTACTCCTGCTCCACTGTCTCGAAAAAAAGAAATAGTCTCCGTCTTAACACCAAAAACTACAACCGCTGGCAACACAAATTGCGATGTTCGTATGGAGGAAACGTATACCCCCCGGCTGACATCCTCCACACAGCCTGGGGTTAGTAGTTTTCCGACGGTCTTTTGTTTTTGAGAAAGGAAGGACAGACATTAATAAAATGACCCCTCTCCCCACAGAAAAAACAAACCCCACGCCTACAGCGAGCCTCAGGAGGATGGACCTGATGAGTAGTTCCTGCTAGCTGCATAGGCTCGTCTAAGTCCGTACAGACTAACTGCTGCTTGGGAGGGGTTACCAATTGCCCCGGATTTTTCAATCTGTCCCTAAGACGTCTATCTATTCTGACAGAAAGGGACATAACCGCATCAAGGGAAAAGGGAGTCTCATACAGCGCAAGCGCATCCTTAATTTTTTCGGATAACCCAGAGCAGAACTGACTCCTGAGAGCCGGGTCGTTCCACTGGGTATCCGTAGCCCACCTACGGAACTCTGAGCAATACTCCTCTACTGGCCGCTCTCCCTGTAGGAGTCTCCGTAATTTTGATTCAGCCAGTGCGACTCGGTCAGGGTCATCATATATGAGACCCAAGGCCCCAAAAAATTCATCCACTGACCGGAGAGCCTGGTAATCAGTGGGTAAAGAGAACGCCCAGGATTGCGGGTCCCCGTGAAGCAAGGAAATAACAACCCCCACCCGCTGTTCTTCATTACCAGAGGAGTAAGGGCGCAGCTTAAAATATAATATACAGGCCTCACGGAACGTCACAAATTTGTCCCTTCCCCCAGAAAATCTGTCAGGAAGAGCAACCTTGGGTTCCGCAACAACCTGGTTACCTGTAGCAATCGCTGGGCTTGCGGTCTGTTGCAATTGCTGCTGTTGCTGGAGGACCGCAGCCTTCAATCCTGCCACCTTCAAAGACAGGCCATGAAGTTGCTTTGACAAAGCAGCAATTGGATCCATACTGGATTCTAAGTAGGTATAAAGTATTTTTTTTTGTTTTTTTTTCTACCTACACAAAATAAGGGCCAGATATAATGTAATGACTGGCGTCACGCAAAGGGAGGGAAATGGGAAGGCCCTGTCCAAGGGAGAAGGAAAGGTGGTGACCCCTGACTCACCTTGAGGCTGGCACCTGACTGCCCTGACGTCCCTAGACGGGTTCCTCACCCGTACGTCGATCACGTGCCTAAACCCTGGCTTTCCCTAAGATGAGCCCTATGTAGTGAACGGGGCGGTGGGATCACTAGTCCGCACCACTGACACTAAAAGGAAAACACCAAGGAGAGGACAGACAAACATATAATCCCAGGTGGGCGACAACAGCAGACCACAAAGGCCCAACAGGGATCAGGAGGGTAACGTTCTGGAACAACAACCAGGGAACACAGCTACACAGCTCCAGTGGGTCAGTATAGAAGTCCAGGCAGGAAGCTCTATATCTGGCAACCAGAGAAGTGGGAGAGGGGAATATAAGGAGGTTGGGAGTGCGGGACAAGAGACAGCTGAGGAGAAGGAGCTACGGATCCCTGAGTGAGCCAAACAGGGTTGCAAGGCAAACCCAGAAGGCTACCATTAAGAAACAGCACTATTTTTATACATAGAGCGCGCAGCCACCCGCTGCGACTTCCTGACCCTGGGTATAACGGAGTCAGGCGTGGCTCTTGACACCCTCGTGACAAAGCCATTCTGTTGTTGATTTACTTCTATGCTTTGGGTCGTTGTCCTGTTGCAACACCCATCTTCTGTTGAGCTTCAGCTGGTGGACAGATGGCCTTAAGTTCTCCTGCAAAATGTCTTGATAAACTTGGGAATTCATTTTTCCTTCGATGATAGCAATCCATCCAGGCCCTGATGCAGCAAAGTAGCCCCAAACCATGATGCCCCCATTACCATACTTCATAGTTGGGATGAGATTTTGATGTTGGTGTACTGTGCCTCTTTTTCTCCACACATAGTGTTGTGTGTTTCTTCCAAACAACTCAACTTTGTGTCACGGCGGGCGTGCACTCAGAATAACAGAAAACCCACCAACCAGGCTCTGGGCGAGAGACAGGGGAAGGGTCACCTCCTAGCTAATCCCTGACCTCTTTCCCTGCACTGCTCAGCCCACCTACAGACCTTTAAGGTAGGTATGAGGTGTCCCCGTACCTGGGCTGACAGAACCCTAACTTCCCTGAGATGGTGAAGAGGGGAAATAGGAGCAGCCTACTCGCACAGAACCTGGATGGAAGAGATGACACAAAACAACTAAACCAGAAATCACACTTATCTCACTGAGCTGGAACAGACAGAAAACCTTCCTTCCTAGCTTCCAAGACCACAATGATTTGTATAATCCGCTCAGAGCACTGGGCTGATGAGCTATTTAAACTAATGACTCCACCCAGTGCACCTGATGAGAGGCGGATCCAGCACGGCTCCAAAACAAACACTAAACTCGTGCTGCAATCCTGGCCGACCTCCGCACGTCAGAGTGGGGCATGACACTTTGGTTTTATCTGTCCACAGAATATTTTGCCAGTTCTGCTGTGGAACATCCAGGTGCTCTTGTGCAAACTGTAAACGTGCAGAAATGGTTTTTTTTGGATAGCAGTGGCTTCCTCTGTGGTATGCTCCCATGAAATCCATTCTTGTTTAGTGTTTTACCTATCGTAGATTCGCTAACAGGAATGGTAGCATATGCCAGAAACTTTTGTAAGTCTTTACCTGACACTCTAGGATTCTTCTTCACCTCATTGAGCAGTCTGCGCTGTGCTCTTGCAGTCATCTTTACAGGATGGACACTCCTAGGGAGAGTAGCAGAAGTGCTGAACTTTCTCCATTTATAGACAATTTGTCTTACCATGGACTGATGAACAGCAAGGCTTTTGGAGATACTTTTATAACCCTTTCCAGCTTTATGCAAGTCAACAATACTTAATCATAGGTCTTCTGAGGGCTCTTTTGTGCGAGGCATCATTCCCATCAGGCAATGCTTTTTGTGAAAAGCAAACCCAGAACTGGTGTGTGATTTTTATAGGGCAGGGCAGCTGTAACCAACACCTCCAATCTCATCTCATTGATTGAACTCCAGTTGGCTGACACCTCACTCCAATTAGCTCTTGGAGATATCATTAGTCTAGGGGTTCACATACTTTTTCCACCTGCACTGTGAATGTTTACATGGTGTGTTCAATAAAAACATGGTAACATTTAATTATTTGTGTGTTATTAATTTAAGCAGACTGTGATTGTCTATTGTTGTGACTTTGATGAAGATCAGATCACATTTTATGTCCAATTTGTGCAGAAATCCATATCATTCCAAAGGGTTCACATACTTTTTCTTGCAACTGTAGTGGGAAATACGAGAAAGCACATCACTGCACTAAATATCGGCAGATTCCATAAAAGGGAGAGCTCCCCTGTGTGAGAGAAATACATGTAGCTGTGAAGCTAAAACAGGCAATAATACCGCTGAGGAAAAAATTAGGGAAGCCCAAAAGACCTGTTCCTTCACAGTTATGATTGTACAAAGAAGCACAGCCATTATGCTAACTTTTTTTGAAAACTCAGGTATGCTTTAAGTAAAAACTGTGCATGTGCAGAGGGTTGAGTTTGAAGTCAGTTCAGCTGTTTTAGAGCTTTTGTGTAATCAAATTGGTTTGGAGTGAACATATGTGTAGGGAAATCTGGGTCTCAAATTGATAATTATATCAGCTTCCAGCGTAAAAGGGAGGATATCTTCCTGTCTCATCCACCTTGTCCCAATCAGGAGTTAGCAATGGACACATCCACGAAATATGGGAATAAGAGTCAATGTGAGATACACATATCCACCAATTGTTTGTATTAAATAAATTATGTGTATGTAAAAATTCTGTACTCTTATACAGTACCCTCTACTTAGGATCTTGTAATGATTTTGTAATACAGGGTGGGCCATTTATATGGATATACCTTAATAAAATGGGAATGGTTGGTGATATTAACTTCCTGTTTGTGGCACATTAGTATATGTGAGGGGGGAAACTTTTCAAGATGGGTGGTGACCATAGCGGCCATTTTGAAGTCGGCCATTTTGAATCCAACTTTTGTTTTTTCAATAGGAAGAGGGTCATGTGACACATCAAACTTATTGGGAATTTCACAAGAAAAACAATGGTGTGCTTGGTTTTAACGTAACTTTATTCTTTCATGAGTTATTAACAAGTTTCTGACCACTTATAAAATGTGTTCAATGTGCTGCCCATTGTGTTGGATTGTCAATGCAACTCTCTTCTCCCACTCTTCACACACTGATAGCAACACCGCAGGAGAAATGCTAGCACAGGCTTCCAGTATCCATAGTTTCAGGTGCTGCACATCTCGTATCTTCACAGCATAGACAATTGCCTTCAGATGACCCCAAAGATAAAAGTCTAAGGGGGTCAGATCGGGAGACCTTGGGGGCCATTCAACTGGCCCACGACGACCAATCCACTTTCCAGGAAACTGTTCATCTAGGAATGCTCGGACCTGACACCCATACAGTGGTGGTGCACCCTCTTGCTGGAAAAACTCAGGGAACGTGCCAGCTTCAGTGCATAAAGAGGGAAACACATCATCATGTAGCAATTTCGCATATCCAGTGGCCTTGAGGTTTCCATTGATGAAGAATGGCCCAACTATCTTTGTACCCCATATACCACACCATATCATCAATTTTTTTGTTCCAACAGTCTTGGAGGGATCTATCCAATGTGGGTTAGTGTCAGACCAATAGCGGTGGTTTTGTTTGTTAACTTCACCATTCACATAAAAGTTTACCTCATCACTGAACAAAATCTTCAGCGTAAACTGAGGGTCCTGTTCCAATTTTTGTTTTGCCCATTCTTCAAATTCAGTGCACCGATCTGGGTCATCCTTGTTGAGATGCTGCAGTAGCTGGAGTTTGTAAGGGTGCCATTTGTGAGTAGCTAATATCCGATGTTCGACTAATGCTACTCTCCAGTGACATGCGGCGAGTGCTACGCTGTGGGCTCTTGCTGAATGAAGCTAGGACAGCCACTGATGTTTCTTCATTAGAGACAGATTTCATGCGTCCACATGCTCGCGCTGCCGGCATCTCGTCTGTCTCCTTCTTTGCTGAACAGGACCTGTGGTGACGTCACTCCGGTCATCACATGATGCATCACATGATCTTTTACCATGGTGATGGATCATGTGATGACCGGAGTGACGTCATCACAGGTCCTGTTCCTGCAATGAATGCTCACCACAGGTCCTGTTCAGCAAAGGAGACAAAAGGAGATGCCAGGCTGCGCGATCAAGTAGACTAAGGTGAGTTAAATAATTTATTTATTTTTTTAACCCCTCCAGCGCTATTTTACTATGCATTCTGTATTCAGAATGCTATTATTTTCCCTTATAACCATGTTATAAGGGAAAATAATACAATCTACACAACCCCGATCCCAAGCCCGAACTTCTGTGAAGAAGTTCGGGTTTGGGTACCAAAATCGCGCGTGTTCCAGCAACGCACCCGCACATTTTCCTGCAACGCCCGTCTGAAAGAGGCCTAAAGGACAGACATGACTTCTCCCCTTTTTTAATTCACCTCTGGTTTTGGCTTCCAAAACTGCATGCAAAAACATGACAGTGTGGTCGTAACCTTACAGTAATTAAACCCCAGTCCAAATCTTCAAGCCAGAGTGAAGTTGCATCTTGCAGAAGCCTTCTTGGATTTTGTAAACTTTGGCTTACATGCCGTTTTTCCAAGGTTCTAACTTTGGCAAAGGCAAGAGGGAATCTTGATCTCATATGGGGAGCCAGGATGCTAAAGGGGTTGTCCACTTGTCTGTTCAAGTGAATACTATAGAGCTTTCCCTTTGAATTGAATGAGGAGACATGAAGTACAGAGAGGACAAACAGGCCTATAGCTTCCGGGCTCTGTTTTTGACCCCTTTTTGAATATTGGCACCACATTTGGTAATCGCCAATACTGTGGAACACCCTGTCAATATAAAGTCCTTAAAGAGGACCTTTCACTACAATAAAAAATCTAAACTAAGCATACAGACATGGAGAGCGGCGCCCAGGGATCTCCCTGCACTTACTATTATCCCTGGGCGCCGCTCCGTTCTCCTGGTATAGGCTCCGGTATCTTCATATTTTTGGCTCAACTGGGAGGAGCCTGCCAGCGTCTCCTTCTCCCAGGCTGTAGCGCTGGCCAATTGCAGCGCTCAGCTCATAGCATGAGAGGTTTTTTTTTCTCTCAGGCTATGAGCTGAGCGCTGCAATTGGCCAGCACTCCAGCTTGGGAGAAGGAAACGCCGGCAGGCTCCCCCCAGTTGAGCCGAAAATATGAAGATACCGGAGCCTATACCGGGAAAACGGAGCGGCGCCCAGGGATAATAGTAAGTGCAGGGAGATCCCTGGGTGCCGCTCTCCATGTCTGTATGCTTAGTTTAGACTTTTTATTGTAGTGAAAGGTTCTCTTTAAATATAAGAAATAAGGGTCTGTCTACGACATTACATAATTCTCTTAGGATATGTCTGTATGCCATCTAGGCACAGTGATTTGGATATTTTAATCTTTTTAAGATGCTGCTGTACTTTTTCTTCCTGGGTCAGACAGGCCACTGTTAATAGGGAATGTACTTTTGCATTCTAAATTTAATCTGACACTTTGTTTTTCTCACTGAATACAGTGGGGAAAAATATTTAATAGATTTGCTTTCTCTTCAATTACTCTGTAACTGCCAACAGTTTCACATTTAAACTTTTTACTATTTATATAACTGAAGAACAATTCAGGGTTAATTTTACTCTCTTTGGCAATAAGTCACTTTGTCTCCACCTTGGCTGCTTTTATTTGTCTTTTACATATTCTATTTTTTCTTTTATTCATATATTTTTAAGACATAAAAGTTGTTTGAAATGTTCTATAATGGGAGATACAATTATTCACTAAAATGGCATAGTCAGTAGAGCAGGAAGGCCATTTTTAATAGGACAGCAGTGCTTTCTTTCAAGCCTTCTTGCACATCACATTCGTGAGACCCACCTTTCTGTACATTTTTCTTTTCAAAATGAGTATATACACTGCTCAAAAAAATAAAGGGAACACTTAAACAACACAATGTAAATCCAAGTCAATCACACTTCTGTGAAATCAAACTGTCCACTTAGGAAGCAACACTGAGTGACAATCAATTTCACATGCTGTTGTGCAAATGGGATAGACAACAGGTGGAAATTATAGGCAATTAGCAAGACACCCCCAATAAAGGAGTGGTTCTGCAGGTGGTGACGACAGACCACTTCTCAGTTCCTATGCTTCCTGGCTGATGTTTTGGTCACTTTTGAATGCTGCCGGTGCTTTCACTCTAGTGGTAGCATGAGACGGAGTCTACAACCCACACAAGTGGCTCAGGTAGTGCAGCTTATCCAGGATGGCACATCAATGCGAGCTGTGGCAAGAAGGTTTGCTGTGTCTGTCAGCGTAGTGTCCAGAGCATGGAGGCGCTACCAGGAGACAGGCCAGTACATCAGGAGACGTGGAGGAGGCCGTAGGAGGGCAACAACCCAGCAGCAGGACCGCTACCTCCGCCTTTGTGCAAGGAGGAACAGGAGGAACACTGCCAGAGCCCTGCAAAATGACCTCCAGCAGGCCACAAATGTGCATGTGTCTGCTCAAACGGTCAGAAACAGACTCCATGAGGGTGATATGAGGGCCCGACGTCCACAGGTGGGTGTTGTGCTTACAGCCCAACACCGTGCAGGACGTTTGGCATTTGCCAGAAAACACCAAGATTGGCAAATTCGCCATTGGCGCCCTGTGCTCTTCACAGATGAAAGCAGGTTCACACTGAGCACACGTGACAGACGTGACAGAGTCTGGAGACGCCGTGGAGAACGTTCTGCTGCCTGCAACCTCCTCCAGCATGACCGGTTTGGCATTAGGTCAGTAATGGTGTGGGATGGCATTTCTTTGGAGGGCCGCACAGCCCTCCATGTGCTCGCCAGAGGTAGCCTGACTGCCATTAGGTACCGAGATGAGATCCTCAGACCCCTTGTGAGACCATATGCTGGTGCGGTTGGCCCTGGGTTCCTCCTAATGCAAGACAATGCTAGACCTCATGTGGCTGGAGTGTGTCAGCAGTTCCTGCAAGACGAAGGCATTGATGCTATGGACTGGCCCGCCCGTTCCCCAGACCTGAATCCAATTGAGCACATCTGGGACATCACGTCTCGCTCTATCCACCAACGTCACGTTGCACCACAGACTGTCCAGGAGTTGGCAGATGCTTTAGTCCAGGTCTGGGAGGAGATCCCTCAGGAGACCATCCGCCACCTCATAAGGAGCATGCACAGGCGTTGTAGGGAGGTCATACAGGCACGTGGAGGCCACACACAATACTGAGCCTCATTTTGACTTGTTTTAAGGACATTACATCAAAGTTGGATCAGCCTGTAGTGTGTTTTTCCACTTTAATTTTGAGGGTGACTCCAAATCAAGACCTCCATGGGTTAGAAAATTTTATTTCCATTATTTTTTTTTGTGTGGTTTTGTTGTCAGCACATTCAACTATGTAAAGAACAAAGTATTTCAGAAGAATATTTAATTAATTCAGATCTAGGATGTGTTATTTTTGTGTTCCCTTTATTTTTTTGAGCAGTGTATATATAGGACACATTCCTCATCAGAACTTACTTGATATAACTCCTTCCTGGTGCAGTGATTTCTGTTTTTGCATTTTCGTGCCTTTCTGGAGCCATTACTTTTTTTTTCTGTTCAATTAGCCATAGGACCTGTTTTTTGTGTGGAATAAACCATACTTTCTAATAGCATCATTTAATATTGCATAGAATGTAGTGGAAAGCTGGAAAAATGGGGTAGAATTGGAAAACAAAACACAACTCCACCACAGTTATATGAGTATTGTTTTCACAGCGTTCCTTTTGCAGTAAAACTGACTTGTGCTCTTCATTCTTAAGGTCAATACGATTATATCAATACCACATTTGTAAATTCTTTCTTGCATTTTAATACTGAAAAAAATAAAAACTTAAAAAATTTTTTTTTTTCTTTTTTTCACTATATTCTGACCCCCAATTACTTTTTTTTAGTTATGTCTATGGAGATTTGTGAAGGTTTCTTTTTTGCAGTGCCATCTGTAGTTTTTGTTAATACCATTTTGGGGTGTGTATGACCTTTTGATCACTTTTTGTAAAAAAAATTCTGTGAGGTATAGTGATGAAAAAAAAATATGAATTGGCCACTTTTTTCTATTACGCTATTCATCTTATGGGTTATGTTTTTTTTATATTTTAATAGTACTGGCGTATTTTAAGGCCACAATGCCCATGATGTTCATTTTTTTTTTGTTAAGTATTTTTATTTTGGGAAAAAGGGGGCGTTTTGAATTTTTATATATTTTTTTAAAACGTTTAACTTTTTTTTTACTTTTTTTCATGTCCCCAAGTGGACCACAACATGCAATAATTAGACTGTAATTTGTATAGAGCAATGGAATTTTCTCCTTTATCCTATACAGAAATAGCTACAGTATATTAAAATTCAGTGCTGCCACCTGCTGGCCTGAATTGTAATATACAAATATTGAGCCTGGAAGCCTAGTATAGGCTCAGGCTCATTACTTACATGGAGCGCCTTCCCCCGATCTCTGTCCAAGGGATGCAAAGCGTGCTTCCGGGTTTCCAACCTCTCAGATGCCATGGTTACATTTGACCATGGCATCTGAGGGGCTAAATGCCCATGATCAGCATTACTGCAGGATGAAACTGTATGAAACAGCAGGTATCCAGTAGCTATGGCGCTCGCTCTGCTTCGGACTAAGTGCCATCATTAAAGTCCTGACATCCACCATACATATATGGGAGGATGTTGAGAAGGGGTTTACAAAAAAAAAAACATTCAAAGGGGTCCTAACCCTGCATAAGAGGCCTCGTTCACACATTGTGCTCATTTCCTGTTTAAACCAATGTGGTATATTTAAGGAATTAAAAGGTGTTTGTATTGATGGCCTATTCTCAGGATAGTCAATAAATATCTGATCAGCTAAGGTCCGACACCTTATATCCCAGCCAATCAGCTGTTCCTAAGTGGTACCAGGACTACATATGGTAGCTGCGTTAATTTGATAGGGAACAGAGCTGGTTACTGCAGCACTGCTCCTATTCACTTAAATGGGAGCAGCGCTGAAGAAACCTACACTGTCCAGTACAAAGTGGACGATGCCTACTTCCAGCCCCAGCTCTAATTGGGCACAGCTGATTGGCAGGGGTGCAGAATGTCAGACCCCTGCCGATCAGATATTGGTTGCCTATGATGAGGATAGACCATAAATATAAAGATCCTGGGCAACCCCTTTATATAATTCTATTTAGTTACTTTACATAATTTGCAGGTTAAGCTACTTTGTACCCTATTTTTTGTTTGTATGTGGAACAAAAAAGCATTTAACACATTATATGATTTCACTAGCATGTAAGTTCATATACAGTGGCAAAGCAAATAATAATTTATAGCCATAATCCAAGTTTTAACACAACAGGAAAGTTGAGGACAAAAACAAAAGAGCCACTGGGAGCATCAATGTCCATTGGGCCAACCCTAAAACAGTGCATACGCTGATCAGCCATAACTAACAAAGGGGAAATAAATAACATTAACTTGTCACAATGTCACCTGTCAAGGGGTGGAATATATTAGGCAGCCAGTGAACAGTCAGTTTTTGAAGTTGATGTTTTTGAAGCAGGAAAATTGGGCAAAGATCTGAGTGACTTTGACAGGGGCTAAATTCTGATGAATTGATGACTAGGTCAGCGAATCCCCAAAACAGCAGGTCTTGTTGTGGGTTGCTGATATACAGTGGTTAATACTAACGAAATGTGTACCAAAGAAGGACAACTGGTGAACTGACAACAGGTTTATAGTTGTCTATCGGTTACTGATGCACTTAGGGAGCACAGGCTAGCCTGAGCAACTGCAGCACAAATTGCTTAAACAAGTTAATTCTAGATATAGTAGAAAAGAGAGTTTGCTGCCTATGTTGACCCCTATCCACTTTGGAGAGCACATACAATAAGCTGGGTGTGCATCGCTTATCTGTGTAAATGATGGTACCAAGATGCATTATGGGAAGAAGACAAATTGGCAGAAGCAGTGTGAAGCTCCGGGCAATGTTCTGCTGGGAAACTCTTGGACCTGCCATTTATGTGGATGTTAATGTACTTTAAAATGTCTTACCTACAGTACGTACACACTGTTACAGGTTATTCCTGCTGTCTTATCTGAGAGTAGCAGAGTCTCCTAGGACTCCTAGAAAAGACAGTCTACACATAGACAGTGAATGACAACAATTACTGTGTGTGCACAAAAAGCTGCCAATCATCCTGTATGAGTGGAGTAATCAGGACCCTCACTGTCTCTCTGAGGATATAGGAGAGAAAGAGAGACAGGAGGCAGCGCCTTGTGTGTATTCCCGTTTGCCACAAGATCGCAAGATAATAAATTGCGCTTATCATATGATGTTGTGATAAGTCACAGCACCTTTGTTTTGCCTTGCTGGTATTTTCCCATTCACTTTGCGGGGATTCTGCTTTGCTGCCAAGGTCTTTGCCCTTACAGCTGCAGCGGTTTTCTGGAACGAGAAACAGTAGTAAAAAGAAAGAAACACAGGACCTTTTCATGGCGCTGATGCAGAAGATGTGGGACCAGAGGGGTATCGGTAAAACAGTAACAATTCATTATTCCGGGTCTACGCGCTCCAGGGGCGAACAGCCCCCTTCATCAGGACAATAAAACATTTAGCAATGTTTTAAATGTTAAAGGGAACCTGTCCCCTCCAACAAACATCCCAAGCCGGCAGCAGTACCTTAGAGTAGCCAGCAGCATGTTTGTAACGATCATTTTTTTCCTGCAGGCAGTTGAAGCAAAAGCTATAAAAACGTTCTTTAATCCCCTGCCCGGCACGCTTCTCTAGTCAGGCTTGAAGTCACAGAGGCAGCGGCCTCCTAGCTTCAAGTCACGGTAACTACGCCCCCTTCCCTGCCCCTTCGCTGTGACTGACAGCCAGCAGTTCAGCAAAGCCAGCCGAACTGTCGTGCATAAGCGCTGTCAGTCACAGCAAAGGGGCAGGGAAGGGGGCATGGTTACCGTGACTTAAAGCAAGGAGGCCACTGCCTGACTAGAGAAGCGCATCGGCAGGGGATTAAAGATAGTTTTTACAGCTTTTGCGTCAACTGCCTGCAGAAAGAAAATTATCGTTACAAACCTGCTGCTGGCTACTCTCAGGTCCTGCTGCCGGCTTGGGATGTTTGGAGGTGACAGGTTCCCTTTAATGTTTTATTGTCCTGATGAAGGGCGCTGTGCGCCCTGAAACGCGTAGCTCCGGAATAAAGAATTGTTACTGTTTTACCGATACCCCTCTGGTCCCACATCTTCTGCATCAGTGCCGTGAAAAGGTCCTGTGCTTCTTCCTTTCTAATAATTGGCCCATATAATCAGGCAGCCGATCAGCCGATATTCATCAGGATACAAGATGCCCTATTATCGGCAGCACATCTCTCTGTGTAATCTAGGCTGTGCTGCTGATAATGAATAGAAGAGAAAGAAGAAGAATGACTGCAATAGCAATTGTTCCTTCCACATTCAGTTTGATTCTGTATAATCAGGCAAACAACCACCGATGGATGATTAAAATCAGGCAGTGTAATAGGGACCTTGGATGACTTAAAGGATATACTGCTAATGTCTTGGAGCCAGATACCACAGGACACCTTCAGAGGTCTTATGGAGTCCATACCTTCATATGTCAGAGCTGTTTTGGCAGCATGAGTAGGACCTACATTAGGTTTTTAATGATATCGTATAGCTGATTGATTAGTGTTACCTGTAAATATTCTTGATAAGTTTTAATGTTTCATATTTCTTATATTTACAGATTACAAGTTCTGCTGAAACAGAAGCTAAAACTCCTCAAGGACTTGTAAAAGGTCACGCATACTCTATAACTGGCTTGGATACGGTACGGGTGCAGTGTTTCTTATTTGCTTTCTTCCCCCAATGTCTTCGCTTACATGTACATTATCAAATTCTAATATTTTATGTTTATAGTTGTACAGGCATTCACTTACCACAGCAGATAGAGTAATAATCAATGCATAATATTGGGAAGTGTTGTCTCCTCATCTGATTTCATTGCAGATGAAAGTATTGAAACCCAAGACAGTTACTATATACAGTACTTTTCTATTGCGCTGAAATAAATGTTGTTAACAATGCAATAACATCTTAGTCTAGAACAGCATGTCGCAAACTCTGAGTCAGGACACCAGTTGTAGATGAGGCATAGCTGAGATGACAGATTTGACCGAAGTGATCATAACTAGGGATGAGCGAATCGACTTCGGATAAAACATCCGAAGTCGATTTGCATAAAACTTTGTTCTAATACTGTACTGAGCATGAGCTCTGTACAGTATTAGAATGTATTGGTTCCGAAGAGCCAAAGTTATTGCTTTGCGAAGTCTCGCGAGACTTTGTACAATAACTTCATAAATTAATTTGTACTGTAAAAAAAAATTTTTCGAACTCAGGTTCGGTTCCGAGGTACCACTTGGAACCAAACTCGAGTTCGGGAAATGTTTTTTTACAGTACAAATTAATTTATGAAGTTATTGCGCGAAGTCTCGCAAGAATTCGCAAAGCAATAACTTCGGCTCATTGGAGCCAATACATTCTAATAGTGTACAGAGCTCCTGCTTCGTACAGTATTAGAACGACGTTTTATGTTAATCGACTTCGGATGTTTCATCCGAAGTCGATTCGCTAATCCCTAATCATAACCTTTCTTAGGCTGCACCATTTCATAATTGGTTTATTTTTTACTGTTACTTTTTGTGCTTATTTTATTGTTACTATTGACTGCAAGTGGCGGGACCCAGAATAACTTACAGTTGATGTGTTCTTTGTTTGGAGTCATTCACTTTTCTGGACTTTTCCATTAGGCCAGACCACCTTGACCGTCCTTTTAAATTATTTGTCTGCAGAGTTTGTAACAGAGACATCTATAGCTCCTCACTTTTCCAGCATTCATCATAACTTTTCTCAATGAACACCAATTCCCCCTCCTGCTGATACCTCCAATTCTATGCCTGTTGCATCCCCATGTGCTCAAATACTGTATCTAGGGATGAGCGAATAGACTTCGGATGAAACATCCGAAGTCGATTTGCATAAAACTTCAGTCCAATACTGTACGGAGCGAGCGCTTTGTACAGTATTAGAATGTATTGGCTCAGATGAGCCGAAGTTATTACTTCATCAAGTCTTGCGTGACTTTGCGCAATAACTTCATAGATAAAATTTTACTGTAAAAAAAACATTTCCTGAATTCGGGTTTGGTTCCAAGGTACCACTTGGAACTGAACCCGAGTTTGGGAAATAACTTTGGCTAATCTGAGTCTATACATTCTAATACTGCATAGAGAAAAGTTGATTCCAGCTTCAGCATATAAAAAGTTTTCTTTATTCGGCTTGTAGTATAAAATCCAACAAAATTGTCACATGGAGAGACACAGAAAGATTGTGACGCGTTTCGGGCTGTGGTATTGAGCCCTTCTTCAAGACAATACAAAAGTGTACTAAAAACAAATACTTTATATACCACACAAATGGGTTACTCCTCCTTCTTATTTCATTGGAGACTGTGTCCCAGACCCAGGTGCTCCTGGATTAGGAGATCCTCCCTGGAGCATGTGGGTGGGGACGCAGTACTTCACAGACTTACATATTCAAAGAACACATATAAAAATGTCGGTGCACTACATGTTTGGTTTTGGATTTTTTGATGAGACATAATTATTTTATGTTCAACAAAAAATATTATTTACAGCAATCAGGAATCCCTATGGGAGCTAAATACTCACCGTCAATAGCAAATATATATATGGCGCGGTGGGAGAATAATTTCCTTTTTTCTGACAACAATCCCTATAGAGAAGATTTCAAATGGTACGGTCGTCATATTGACAATATGTTGTGGGTGTGGCAGGGGGACACAGAGAGAATAGCTGACTGTATAGAATAGAATATTTGAACAATTGTACTACATCAAAACTCACCTTTTCCAGCGACCCAGAGAAAATTGTTTTTCTGGATCTATGTCTGGAAGGTGATAATGATACCAGCAGGGTGGTTACATACACCCACAGAAAGCCTACAGCTGGCAACACTATTCTCTCTGCCTCCTCCTGCCATCCACCACACGTCCTAAAAAATATCCCCAAGGGAGAAATGATAAGGGCGAAGAGGAATTGCCCTACCCAAGAGCTCTTTGAAAGAGAAGCTAAAAATATTGCAGCCAGATTAAAGGTGAGGGGTTACACCCAAACTAACATCAATAGAGGAATTAACTTTGCCAGATCAAAAGATAGAGAAACTCTTATTTTTCCAAAAAAACATAAAAGCAAGAACATAAACAATGAGAACAAAAATGCTGATGGGGACAAAAAAGATAGGGAACGCAAAAATATAATAACAAAGGATATTACTATTAATAAAGAAAAACCCATCACCTTTATTACTAATTATAGTAGAGATTATTTTAAGATTTGCAAAATTATACGTAAACATCTCCATGTTTTGAACTATAATGAAGAATGGAAAAATATAGCTTCAACAGGGATTAGACGTGTAGCAAAAAAAGCCCCTACAGTGGGCCAAAAAATCAGCCCCAGTTTATTTAGGGAAAATTTTCCCAGAACGAACAGCTGGCCTAAAACAAACGGGAATTACAAATGCGGCAGCAATAAATGTATATGCTGTCGACACATGCTTATCTCGAAAGAGGTCACATCTATGGCCAATAACAAAAAACACATGCTAAAACAATATATAAACTGTAAAACAGACCATGTAGTTTATGTTATAACATGTAAAATATGCAACCTACAATATGTGGGCTGTACCACCAATGAACTGAAGGTGCGTATAAGAAAACATTTGAGCGATGTCCCTCATTTTATGTCCCTTAATGTCTCAGCGGCAACAAGACATTTTGCCGCTGTTCACAAGGGCGATATTTCTGCGTTTTCTGTACAGGGAGTGGAAGTGGTCTCCACACCTGTCAGAGGAGGCGATCGCAAACAGAAGCTTCTGAGTAGGGAAACATATTGGATGTTCATTTTAGACACTTGCATACCGAAGGGTTTGAACAGAAAACATGATTTAACTTTGCAGTATATGTAGTGCACCGACATTTTTATATGTGTTCTTTGAATATGTAAGTCTGTGAAGTACTGCGTCCCCACCCACATGCTCCAGGGAGGATCTCCTAATCCAGGAGCACCTGGGTCTGGGACACAGTCCTCCAATGAATTAAGAAGGAGGAGTAACCCATTTGTGTGGTATATAAAGTATTTGTTTTTAGTACACTTTGTATTGTCTTGAAGAAGGGCTCAATACCACAGCCCAAAACGCGTCACAATCTTTCTGTGTCTCTCCATGTGACAATTTTGTTGGATTTTATACTACAAGCCGAATAAAGAAAACTTTTTATATGCTGAAGCTGGAATCAACTTTTCTCTTTGTTCTTGTACTTATCAAGTGTGGCTAGGTTCAAGCCACTCCTTTTCCGTGCTTCATGCAGGTGACTAGAGGTGAGAGCTGCTAAAATCCTTTCCCTCATCATTCTAATACTGCATGGAATGCTCACTCCGTACAGTATAGGACCGAAGTTTTATGTGAATTGACTTCGGATGTTTCATCCGAAGTCGATTCACTCATCCCTAACTGTATCTACTGAATGACACAATGCCCCCAAACACTTATAAATGGCTAGTCAGCTATAATTGCTCTCAAAGTATACCAGTCACAGATGCCTCGAAAATTTTGTGCCATCCACAGATGCCACCAAAATAATATGCTAGCCATAGATGCCCTCAAAATAATATGTTAGCCACAATACCCTCAAAATCATAAGCAGGTCACAGATGCTCCCAAAATTATATTGCAGCCACAGATGCCTAGAAAATAATAAAAGTTGTGCTCGCCATGATCTCCCAGCAAGAGCTGCTACAGAATCCTTTTACAGTTAGTGTCCCAACGCAGGCAGTGAGATCAAGCTGGCTGCGAACAGACATTGCATCATCTGCTTGGTTCCTGCCTACTGTAGGATGTAGGTTGAAGCTTTGGTCTAGAGCTGGACATAGCAAGTTTGAAGTTTATTTGGTTGTGGCAATTTTAGACACCAAATTTGATTTGTCTTGTACAATATTTTGATTGCATCCTGTCCTGTCCAAATTCTTGTTTTTATTGATACAGATTATTAAACATAGAAATATGAACCATATAGTTATTATTATTATTATATGTTTTGTTTCTACTTTGCGTCATTACAAAACCTGCATGTATTGATAATGTACCTTTTGCAGTTAATATATCACCGTATTACCCATTTAGGTGAATTATAAAGGGCAAATGGTACAGCTTATTAGAGTGAGGAACCCTTGGGGGCAAGTTGAGTGGAATGGACCATGGAGTGACAAGTAAGTATGATGAATAAAGCAGATCCCCTATCTAACTTCTGAGAGTCATTTGGCTGAATATATGTGTTTGGGAATAACCTGATAAACTTCCTTATCTAATGGTGGTTTAGTAGGCTGCACTTTATAATCTTTATATCCTTGTGTTAATGGAAACTAGTTATACTCTACAATCATTGACTTTATTGTGAGTTTGTGGCGGGCTTGTGCTTATTCATAGAAGCAAGTGTAAAAACGAAACTGCAGCATTAAAGCAGATCTGTCACCATACCATACTGCTTTATGTAAAGGTAACCTAATATGAGGCCAGGTGTGCTTGCCTAATAGCACACATGGCACTAAATTATTAGGGGATTTGGCTAATATGGCTTTCAAAGTATGCAGCAGACTTTTTCACACAGACAGGCCCTCTCATATGAGCATTATGCATAGTTTAGCATTGCCTGCATAGTTTATCTTGGGATTCTGATTTATTGAGGATCTGAGAATTGACCCCTCCAAGTTCCAAAATAATATCAGAAAAACAAGATATGCACAGTGACCATCATGGATTGCATAATCTAGCTACATTCCATCAGGGGGTGAAGCTCTTTGGTAAAAATAGTATAAAAGCTGGAACTTTTCAGTTAAAAATTATCTCGTCTATGATCAAGTCTCTGATATTCGCTGAAACTGGCTCCCCAGCTGACTTATTGCTGTCAGATTATGCTAACTCAATTGGTGTAAGTACCTTCATTCTGGATGTAGTCAGGACTTCAGATGAAGTGTGATTGTAATTATATAATTAGTGGTTGTGTTTTGTCTTTTGTCTAACCTTTAGGGCTCACGCACACGACCGTATGTATTTTGCGGTCCGTAAAAAACGGATCCGCAAAAAATACGAATGACATCCATGTGCATTCCGTATTTTGCAGAACGGAACAGCTGGCCCTTCATTGAACAGTACTATCCTTGTCCGTAATGCGGACAATAATAGGACATGCTCTATTTTTTTGTGGAACGGAAATACGGACATACAGAAACGGAATGCACATATAGTAACTTTTTTTTTTTGAGGACTTATTGAAGTGAATGGTTCCGCATATGGTCCGCAAAAAAAACGGAACGGACACGGAAAGAAAATACTTTTGTGTGCATGAGCCCTTATTGTTTGTAAGTTTTCTATTTGGAGTTGGTGCATTTACCTAATTTTGCTAAAAAAGGACATACATTTGCCTAATTATCCTTATTTCTTTAATAAATTTACTTAATTATTTTACCATTCTTAAAGTGGTGCGTGTAGTCTCTCTTTAAAGAGTATCTGAACCTGAAATAATGTATTTGTAAGCAAGTTACCTAACTTGTTAGCAATACATGTACAGAAAGTTATTACAAGGCACTTACTAATGTATTGTGATTGAACATATTGCCTCTTTTGATGGCTTGATTCATTTTTCCATTGCATTATACACAGCTCGTTTCCAGGAGTTACGACCACTCTGCAATCCAGCAGCGGTGATGTGATTGCACACTATAGGAGAAAGCTCTGGTCATTGCACAATCTGACGGTTCTGGCCACCAGAGATGCGTTTTCCAATAGTGTGCAAGCACAGCCACCACTCTTTGATTGTAGGGTGGTTGTTATCATAGATTTGAGCAGTGTATAACGTGATGGAAAAATGAATGAAGCTAGGAAAGGAGAAAATATGGACAATAACAAAACATTAGTAAGTGCCCTGTATTAAATTTGTCTACAAGATAATTGACATTTGCTGATGTGAGACAACCCCTTTAAGAATGCACTGTATTCATAAGGGCATTCTCACCCCCCCCCCAGCAGTGATTAATGGGCTCATGCAGTACTAACATTTTACCTACTCCTTTTCACTTATTCTATTCTATAATAGATTTTTCAAAGGTGTCCAAGAATAGAAAAACACAGCTGATGTCATCTAAAAACTGCATGGTTGTGTATGGTATTGTAGCTCAGCCCCATTCATTTCAATGGAGCAAAGCTGCAATACCAGACACAAATCGTGAACAGGTGTTGCCCTGCTTTTGGAAGAAAGCAACCGTGTTTTTGTAAACCTGTACAATACCCTTAAAGGAGTTGCCTGCTTTTGCTATATTGATGACCTATCCTCAGGATAGGTCATCAATATCAGATAGGTGGGGACAGACTGCGAGCATCCCTGCCAATCGGCTGTATAAAGAGAACGCAGCACTCATACGATCAGTGTGTTCTACTCTATGTGTAATTGCAGCTTCTCCATCCCATTCACTTCAATGGGACAAATCCCTCCTATTCATTTGAATAGTACAGAGCTGTCCCATTGAACTGAATGGGACGGTGGAGCTGTAATTACACCTGATTGCCACTGCAATGATGATGGCGAGCAGGTAAACAGAGAGTAGAACAACAGGGATCGTATGAGTGTGGCATTCTATTCATACTGTACAATTGATCGGCGGGGATGCTGTCAGTTGGGCCCCACCGATCTTATATTGATGACCTACAGTATCCGGAGGCTAGGTCATCAATAGAGTTGAGCGAAGTTTTGTAAAATTTGATTCGGCTGCTTCGCCAAATTTTACAAAAAAATCTGCTTTGTGATGAATTACTTCATCACGAAGTGCATTTCTTTGTAAGTAGTGGGTGCAATGAAAGGTAGCAGTGATTGCGTCGCGCCCCATCATTGTACCCCTCAGATGCCGTGTTCATACATGAACACGTCATCTAATATACATAACAGTGTAAAATAAAAAAATTAAAATACTTACCTGATCCATTTGCTTGCGACGGGCCGGCCGCTGCCACCATCTTGCTTAAAGGTCTGGCACATCTTGAAGCAAGATGGCGGTGGGTGGCCCATCACAGGCAAATGGAGCAGCTAAGAATTATATATATTTTTTTTAACCCTATTTCAGGTTAAATCTATTTGCTACCATGCCGAATCGTATATAATCAAGTGGAGAACCGCACTCAGTTAAGTTAGTTCTGGTGCCTATCAAGGGCTGGGAACAGCCAATATATATGTAGCGAAATTGAGGCACACAGATTTATAGTGTTGCAATCAAGATTTTGTTATTTTTTTGTTTCGCAGTAGTTTCATCAATCCAATTGCCCAATATTTTTCTTCAATGTACAAACAGAATATCTAGACCGGACGTTTCAGTCATCTCACACCTTCATCAGCGGTCACATTTTTTATCTGTTCTGGTGGAAGTAGTGGTTAATCTGGGCTCGGATGCGTGAATCGTATTTATTGTGAAATTCAGATTTGCTCATCCCTAGTCAACAATATGGCAAAAGCGGACAACTTTAAATTTAGTCCATAAAAGATATTAAAAAATTTACCTTTTATCACTTTCTTACAGTTCTTCAGAATGGAACTCTATTGACCCAGTAGAAAGAAAACATCTTTGTCAAACTTCTCTGGATGATGGTGAATTCTGGTACATCAGTTTTATGTTCACTAATCACAGCTTCACTGGATGTAACTTATTTTTAGTTTAAAAGCTATGGACACTTTTTGTGCTGATTTGTGTAGCATTCATTCACTTCCAAAATGCTAAATTAAGCAACTTTCTAAACAGTGTGTGGTAAAACCTTTCTGCCATTTTGCATCTGCATACTGTGTAAGTCCTTCAGCTATATGCTTGTGTGTCTGAATCGGACATAAATCCATCAGATTAATGCTCCTGTTTCTGACAGCTCTCTGCCTGGCAGATCAGAGGGTTGCTCATGCAGACTATATATAGGGAAGAATGTACACACAAGGCAGTTTGCAGGAGGGGAATCACATAGCATGTGTACAAGTGTAGAGATGAGCTGTAGTAGAGGATATCTGTACAAGCATTAAGTTGTGCTACTATATGAGATCAAGTGAAGGCAGCAGCATTGTGGACACACAGACCTCACATCCAGCAAGTATACAAAGTGGGAAATCCACACCAAAAAGTGTGAAACTGTAAGCAGGTTGTACACTGAATATCACATGTATGAAAATGAACGAAGGAATGAAGATTGCAGACTGAAATTTTGTGCCACTCTTTTACTTACGGTTAGCACTAGTGATGAGCAGCATAGTCAATATTCGAATTTGAGATATTTTGCTAATTTTTGGCCACATATTCACAAATTCGAGAATTCATGATTGCGAAAATCAGTATTGTAATATATGCATATTACAATTTCATTACCTATAACATATAATAAACAGACAATTACACAAAGGCTGTATGCCAAAAGCAGGTATGTGCTAACCAATAACCTATCCTTAATACAGGTACGGTCAGCATATCTTACAATGGCAGCCTTGTGCAAAATGAGACATTTAAATCTAGCTCTCATCTGACTGAGAGCCAGTAAGCCTCAAAGTTGCTTGATTTAAGTTGGATAGCTTGGGGGGACCTGTGTACCTAGATCATTATCATTAGGGTGGCAAAAATTGAAAATGTTTTTTGGGATGCCAACTCTTCTCCCACTGCTTAGGAGGGCTGCATAGAAAATTTCAGTTTTCTAATTATCCTATTATATTCGATAACATTTCTATACTGTTTTGTCATGTAAACTCATTTGCATAAACTTGAATATGGGAAAGACATGCAAATTAGCAGAATATGCCTTGTTTTTCAGCTGAAACACTATTTGCATGTCTTTCCCTTATTCAAGTTTATGCAAATGAGTTTACATGACAAAACAGTATAGAAAGGTTATTGAATATAATATTAGGACAATTAGATAACTTAAATGTTTTATGCAGCCCTCCTAAGCAGTGAGACAATTAGAAAACTGAAAATAAAAATTTATTAATGATAGGCTAAAAAACACTTCTAATAAAAATGTATTAATGATAGGTAAAATAGTAAGTATGTAAAAAAAAAAAAGATATGGAAGATAGATCGCATAATCTAGAATATTCACAATTACGAAGATATAACATTGCAATAAAAATTAGCGATTAGAATATTTGCGCTCAACACTAGTTAGCACTAACATACTGTAGATACAAATAATTTTCCATGCCAAAGGTGTTCATAGCCTTTAAATACATCTATGAAATGTTTAGCAGCCTTGGGAATACATTGTTTTACAGATCTTGAGTAATATGATTAGAGATGAGCGAATGTCTCAAAAATTAGATTCGGCTGGTTCGGCGAATTTTCCGAAAAGATTTGATCCAAATTTGTCCGTGGCGAATCACGTTAAAAGAACTGATATTTTCTTACTGCAGAGAGCCTGTATAGTGGTGTAGAACACTGTGCCCTGCAGTAACACGCATAAGGAGTTTGCTGTGGTAGTGAAACAATACTGTGAGTTAGTATGACACGCACATGACAGGCGTCGCTCTTAGAATCACTGAACACTTCACTTATTTGGGCTGTTACGGGGCCAAAACTGACCAAATAACTCAAGTGTGAACCAAGCCTTACAGGTCGATGTCAGCGCCAGGTATAAAGAACAGTGCAGAGGCCCAAGATCCTACTGTAGTGTGAAAGCGCACACTCCTTTTCACACTGTCGTCAGCTGATTCCACATAGATGTCTACAGAACCTCTTCTATTAAACACTTATACAAGTAGAGCCCACCCTGACAGAGTGGAGAGGGTGTCAGCAGTAAGTTTGTGTTGACGTCACTGATTATTTTGCCCTTCCTCTGATCCATCAGAACAATAACCCCCCAAAAAACGGATGCTGTCTGTTGAGTATCTGCCTTCACTCGGTCAGCATTTGGTCAGTAATCCATCAGTATTGCTAAAGCCCAAAAAAAAACAGGAGTGGATCCAAAACAGAGATGACATGTGAATTGAATATTTTCATGTCTTCTGTGTTTTGTACCCACTCCTGCTTTTGGCTATCAAATCATAAACCAATTCTGATGGGACCATACAGGCCTTACAGCTGCTACACAGGCAGGATCCATTGTGCGTCTCATTTTTCCTTCCTTCTGACAGATCAGAAGAAGGGTCAAATAAATGATGATGTCAACCAGGCCAAAAAGGCAAAATAGTGGCCCAGTCATGGATTGGGGAGGGTGGGAAAACAGCTTGAGAAGTTCAGAGTGGCCAAATGACATAGTGTTTAGGTAGCAGCAGCATGAAGAGACCACAGAGTGGCCCAGTGACATAGTGGGGAGGTGGCAGCAGCAGCATAAGGAGACTGCAGAGTGGACCATTTACATAGTGTTGAGGTGGCAGCAGCATGAAGAAGGGACAGAGAGGCCCAGTGACATAGTGTTGATTTAGCAACAGCATGAGGAGACCACAGAGTGGCAAGGTGACATAGTGTGGAGGTAGCAGCAGCATGAGGAGGCCACAGAGTGTGGAGGTGGCAGCAGCAGCATGAGGAGGCCACAAAGTGGCCCAGCGACATAGTGTCGATTTAGCAGCAGCATGAAGAGACCACAGAGTGGCAATGTGACATAGTGTGGAGGTGGCAGCAGAAGCAGCATGAGGAGGCCACAGATTGACAAGGTGACATAGTGTGGAGGTGGCAGCAGCAGCATGAGGGGGCCACAGATTGACAAGGTGACATAGTGTGGAGGTGGCAGCAGCAGCATGAGGGGGCCACAGATTGACAAGGTGACATAGTGTGGAGGTGGCAGCAGCATGAGGAGGCCACAAAGTGGCACAATGACAGAGTGTGGACGTGGCAGCAGCAGCATGAGGAGACCTGAGTGGTGAGTAGAGATGAGCGACATAGGCAATATTCGAATTTGCTCTATTTTAAAAAAAAATTGGCCTAATATTCTCCATAAATTTGCAAATTTGAGAATTCGTGATCTCCAGTCATTATTTTCTTGATTGCAAAAATCGGCAATGTAATATATTCGCAATAAAAATTCGCGATTAGAATATTCGCGATTAACACTAAGTGGTAGGCAACTTTCCTATTGGTTGCTAGGGATGTTGCTAAGTGCCGGTATTCGCAATAAATTCACACTAAATTCGTGAAAAATTCACGATGCGCATATTCACGATCAGGCTATTCAAGAATACGAATATATAGCACTATATTCTAAATATTCGCAAATTCTTGAAGTGGCGATATTCACGATTAAAATTCGCAATTCGAATATTCGCGCTCAACACTAGTAGTGAGGAGGCAGCAGCATCAGGAGACCAAAGAGTGACCCGGTGATAGAGTGGGGAGGTGGGTGGCAATAACAGTACCCGCTGACGATTGTGGGTGTAAGAAGGAGCACTTGGCATCAGATTTGTGGCATCAGGCGTGTGGCAGCATCAGAATAGTAGCCAGAAGAAACCAGTCTCTTTTGTCAACGTTTGGGTGAGATAGCATGGATGATCTAATTTGATGCATCAGGCATTGGTGGGTGGAAATCCTGGCTGATTCACACCTGATTCATCTTCACAAAGGTCAGTCTTTCCACATTTTGGGTGGACAGGCAAGTTCTTCTTGGGGTAACTATGGCCCCCGCCACACTAAACACGCACTCTGATGCCACACTACTGGCTGGGCAGGACAGATTTTCCAGGGCAAACTCGGCCAGTTGCATCCACAAATCCAGTTTGGCTGTCTAGTAGTCCAGTGGATCTTCAATTTGGGGTGGCAGAGTGTTGTCCAAGTATGCCACCACCTGCTGGTTCAGGTTCTGCTCCAGGTCTATCTGCTGCTACTGCTGGTGAGTAGTTTTTTCACTAGGCGAGTTAAGAAAGCTGCATATCATCGACTCTAAACTCAAGCTGCTGCTGATGGAGCAGGTACTGCTCCCACCCTCCCCCCCCACCCTGCCACTGCAGCCATGGAAGTGGAACAAGAGCGCAGAGATACCCCCGGTCAGATCTGCGAGAGGATGGACGATGGCGCAGATAGGCAGCGGCCAACTGACTACATAGGATGTCTCTATATTAGTTCAGTTTGTCC